>NC_000080.6:120159944-120527444 GCF_000001635.26 Mus musculus | reverse complement strand
GTTTCCCAGATTCGTGTTCTGAATGTCCCATGTAGTCCTGTGTTCTCTGACTCATCTCCCTGATTTCACACCCCCCTGGCTCCTGATGTCCTGAGGCATGCATATCCTTCATTCTTGAGATGCTCCGTGATCTTCCTCATCCTTAATTCTCTCCATTTGCTGTTCCCTCCACCTGGAATTCCCCACTCCCATTTTATCCCCTTATTGCTGCTTATCAAAAGGTCTCACTCCAAGATTGCTTTGATTTTTAGGATATCCTGTGCTTCTTTTCCTCTGATTTTAGGACATCCTGTGCTTCTTTTGTTGTGTCCTCATCAGTTTGAGGGCCTTAAATGCATTGCTCTTAGTTCTCCCAGTCTTGTCCCAATGTGAAAAGTTCTAATGATGAGGATGCTACCGAATCCAACCCCACATCTGATGACAGTTGTAGCAACAGAAATCTAAGGTCTTGGCAGAACTGGGTAATGCTGGACAGCGACCACACCAACGTTTAAGTGCCTACTTTGTAACGTCCTTGCTCATTTTAGAACATATGAGTTGTCTGCAGCCCCTTCAACTATTAGCTGTGAGTGGATGTACAGGCTCAGGCACACGTCTGTGTGTACGGTTTTATATTTAATACATATGAAGTTTTTGGCCAGCAGAAGGATGGTCTGGTTTAATGGCAGTGACATCAGCTGAGACAGAGAAATGTGGCCGTGCACTGCTGTGGGAAGCCTGAGGAGTTTTCCCTTAGGGACCTTCCCTCAGGTAAAGGTGAGTCCTTGATTATGTCACAGAAAGGCATTGCAGGATGAGACAAAGTGATGAGTGTCTTCAGCAGAGATATGGACCAACACACAGGTTAGGTAGACTAACCCAAGCTTCAGACTTCAGCAAAGGCGTTAGAGAAGGGCTTAAGAATATGAGGGAGTACATTCCCAGACACAGAGCGGGCCTGACAGGAAAAACTCACGCTTAGATGTTTCTACTGTGGTGCTAAATCCGGTTTTGTGTCTTTCTTTGCTTTTTCTTTGAGACTGGCTCTGACTCTGTAGTTCAAGCTGACCTGAACTCACTACGTAGGCCAAGCTGGCTACAAACTCAGGGCAATCCTTCGGTCTCAGTCACCCAAGTGCTGGATTTATTAGAAATATGTAAATATATAAATAGAATTCATGAGCTACCCTGCCTGGCCCAATTCTGGGTCTAAGTCACACTACTTGAAGAATATAATTCATAGCAAGTTTTAAAATTAAGCAACATTTTAAAAATTCAGTAAGGTTTAAAAAGTATTTCAAATGTGTGGGTAATTTATGTTTCGTATCTTAAAGAATTTATTTTGTGAATGAAATGTCTCAGTAGCCTGCCCCAAATTGATAACTCTAGAAGTATAGGTAGGTACTACAATATAAATCGAAGATGCTTGAGCAACTGAGGAGTTAACTTTGTTTCAATGAATGTATAGAGAGATAGCAGGAGAGTGTGGTAAGGAAGAGCCCAGGAACCAGGCTTAAATCCGGATGTGGCAACCAGCTCATTTTGTTCAACAGTAACCATATTTCATGCTGACTGCAAAAAAAAAAAAAAAAAAAAAAAAACTTAGCAGGACCTATTTCCTGTCTCTAAGAGTCTTACTAACAGAAGGGATGGCAGTCACAATGGAGATAAGGGTAGTCGCACCCTTCCCCTGGTGGCTACACTGAAAGAAAAGTCTTTGTTCAAGGTATTGAAAGATGTTTAAAAAGTTACCATAGAAACAAGAGAGGAACATTTTTAATTTGTGTATGAGGGGGCTGAATGGACACATGCAGATATAGAGACATAAAAGAAAGTGTCTCCCCAAACTGCAGTTGAAGGTTAGCAGAGTGCAGAGGGGCCAAGCAAATGATTGGACTAAAGCTGAAACAGGGACAAAGGTCAGAATAACCAACCTTGATCTAACTTATTCTGTATGTATAATGCAGTGGGACTTCAGACTCTGCCTTGCCCTAGGAGGCTCTAGTTTTTAAAATTCATCTACCCATCCACCCACCCATCCACCCACCTATCCACCCACCTATCCATCCATTCACCTACCCATCCATCCATCCACCCACCCATCCATCATCCATCCACCCACCAATCTATCCATTCACCCACCCATCTATCCATCCATCCACTCACCCATCCATCCACCCATCCACCCACCCACCCACCCACCCACCCATCCATACTCTGTGTGAATGTGTGGACATCAAGGTGTGTGTTCCATGGTGTACCTGTGGAAGTCAGAAGACAACCTTGGGTATCTGCCTTCCATCGTGTTCCACTGTTAATAACACAAGCACCAGGCTGCAAGGCCTGTGAAGCTCTGGTGAGACTCCTGTTTTCACTTTCCATCTCTTGGTGGAGTCACACTGTGATTATATGCACTTATACAGTCACATCTGGCCTTTCACATGGACACGGGTCCTAACTCAGGTTATCAGGTCCACATGGCAGTTGTATCACTGAGCCATCTCTCTGGTCCCAAGAGATCCACTTTACAAGCAGCTTTTGACTCCATGTTGAGACTGAAGGATGACTATGCATCCGGGTGGACACATGAGTGACTCCATCTGTCTGGCACCACCCATGCAACACTAACTGATGGATAACTTGTCCCTGAGAACATATAGGGTGGCACTCTATACATTTATCAGGGCGCAGTGCTACTGAGGAGCACAAGAGTCTATTAGTCATACTGGGGAAATGAGGCCCAAGATACTAGAACAAGGAGAGAGAGGAAGACACCTGTGGTGGTTTGTATATGCTTGGGCCAGGGAGTGGCACTATTATATGGTGTGGCTTTGTTAGAATAGGTGTGTCACTGTGGGTGTGGGCTTTAAGGCCCTCATCCTAGCTCACTGGAAGCCAGTATTCTGCTAGCAGATTCAGATGAAGATGTAGAACTCTTAGCTCCTCCGGCATCATACCTGGCTGGATGCTGCCATGCTTCCCACCTTGATGATAATGGACTGAACCTTTGAACCTGTAAGCCAGCCCCAATTAAATGTTGTCCTTATAAGAGTTGCCTTGGTCATGATCTCTGTTCATAGCAGTAAAACCCTAACCAAGACAACACCTAAGGAAAGAATGACACCTAAGACCACAATGACAAAGGCACCTGGATATGCAGCAGGAGACCAACAGATAGAGTCCTAGACTGTCCGCAAGACTGCAGATGGGCTGTCTCTGCTGCTGCTGCAGCCTGCTCCAATAACTAGCAGCCCATCTGCCTGTGTGCAAGTCTGGACCTGTCATCGCCCACCTACCCAATGCTTTCATCAAGACCTGGTACCATCCAATTGCCTCTGTGGCTGGACTCAACTATAGTTTCCCTCGAAAACTTGTGCCCACATCAACTGATTTACAACAGTAGCAGTCTCTCCATCTTGGTTAGGCAAGGAGGCCCATTCATCCTTCTTGGTTTCACTTTTTTGGCCTCTGAGACCTCTCGGGAACACCTTATCTTTTTTACCCACACATGTACATACTGAAAGACGGGGGGGGGGGTGGTTTAAGGGGGAGAGAGGAGAGACATAGAGACAGACAGACAGACAGACAGACAGGAAGACTTAATATGTGATTTCTAACTGTGATCTATCATCTGAGAATTAATATTAGTAATTAAGATTGGAATGGAAAGAACTTGTGTTGCCCTTGGCCAGGACTATCAAGGAAAATGGGAGTATCTTGCAAATTATTGACATTGAATCCATCTTACCTTGCGAATTTGCTGTTCTTTAATAAATCCTGCACTGTGGAACAGATGCTGGCAGCGTGCGTATGACACAAACCATAGAGCAGCACTCAAGATCACTGGTACCATCTTCTCAGCATTTTACAAAAAGCCTGTGGCCATGGTGTAAAAGTAGGGTACAACGAACCACACATGTGGGAGGAAGCAAGACAGACAGGATGACCCAACTCTCCCTAAGGGTATTCTGGCTAGGAGTGAATGTTAACTATTGAGTAATGTTAAGAAGGTTAATGTTAATGATAGGTCTTTACTGTAAGCATTCAACTTTGTTGCTTTTGAGAAGAGTCCTAGAGCCAAGACTGGCCTCAAACTCACCAGGTAGCTGAGAGGATTTTCTTGAATTTCTGAGTCTCCTACGTACCGGGACTGTAGACAGACACCAGCAACAATATCTACTTTATACAGTGTTGAGGACTACGGCATCTTTTTACATTCAACTAAGCTAGGCTACAGGTGGCCAAGGGGATTTAACATTGTGATTGACAGCTACCAGACCCCTCCACTGTATGTGGTTCCTTTGACAGGGAGCTGTCCATAAAATGCTTCCCCCCACCCACTTTTTTTGGCAACTAGCTTGACTGCCATCATGTCAGCCTATTGCTTTTAGTACTTCGTAATGCCTTGAGAAAACCCTGCTCCAACATAATGGAGTACGGTGTCAATGAGAGAAACAGCTCTTGCCTCAGAGGGAGAAAAGGGATAGTTTATTATGAAACAAAATATGAGTGGCTGTGGCCTAGAAACACAGAGTCAGGCTTGTTCCCAAACACCACATTGCAATAAGGGAGCACTTTCATAGAGCTTTTACAGAAGCAGAATAAAGAAAGTCATAAATCGACACACTTTTCAAACACACGATGAGCACATCAAGTATGCAGGAGTCTGGAAACGGGGGGAAACTCTGCTGTAGGCCTTAGAGCTACCTGAGAACATTCTTAGCCCTTTCCTTGATAGAAACTATGTTTGAATGTTCCAAAGGATTCAGCCAATGGTCACATAGATGTTAGGTCCCGTACAGAGGAGAGAAGTTGATGACTAGCTACTAAGGGCTCAAAAAATGGCCCAAGATGATTTGTTCTGCACTTGAACATCCCTTCCTCTCCATATCACTGAGGTTCAAATCAGCCAGTCAGCCTTGTATTCAGGAATCCTCCTTGTATTAGGAATCCTCCTCCATGACCGAAGCTGTGGCTATTAGCCCGTGTCTTCAATTCTTCAGACATAGGAGTATACAAGCGTTTTGGGCTGGGAAGCTCAGCCTTTGGAAACCTGGAGTTCAAGACCATCAATATGAGTGGAGCCATTCCTTATCCATCCATAACGTTTATATTTATAGAGCAAAATGATCCCTAGTCACTAGTATGCAGATGAGGTACCCAGACAATCTCAGACTGAAATAGTGTAGATCTCATCGCTGACAACCTGGAGCTTTGTGAGCATGCTATATCATTATCATAGAAGAACGTGTTTGTTTTCTTTGTATGATGTCAGAATCTATTGGATAAAGTAAATTCACAAGGTATGCTGGTTTCCTTGGTGGCAGCTTCCCAGAAAACTCCTACTTTTCTTGATGGCCCTAGCAACAGACTCTTCTATTTCAATCTTGTTTACTGCTACTACCTTTAAATCACACATAGCATACAAAATAATATATATGTATATGTGTAGTTTATAATATGGCTACAAAGAGCAAGGAAAGCAGAGTTTCACCGAGGCTGAAAGGCCAACCTGGGAATCTGATACAAATGTAGCCTCTGTGGACTGAGACAATGAAGCAGTTGCAGGTCTCTAGGGAAGTTCTGTGGGGTGGCTACACTGGTAGGATCTGACTGGAGGGTCAGAGCTGAGTTGTAGAGTTGAGTCTGGCTGCAAAGATAAAGGACAAGACTGAGTTCAGATGGATAGTCCAGTAGTTGAATGAACGGCAGGTCTAGCTAAGTAATCAGGTGCATTTCCAGTAGGCTGTATCAACAGCAAGAATCGAACCGAACTGAGTGCCCTGGGACACTTGGAGTCCACTTTGCACGTTGGCTGCTTGAAGGTTGTCAGGTGAGAAGCATTGGGGGGGGGGGTGTCTTTGTCATCACAGTGCCAGATGTTCATATGTTTATGAGGACCAGATAAGGGACTCACACCCTTTCTTTGGTCTGGTGAGTCTGATGAGTTCTTGGTTAAGGCTTGCAAGATAAGTAGAGCTTTGATATGCCCACATACATAGATTTGCCCAGGAGATTTATAGAGCGATGCCCTTTCAACTCCCAGGAGTAAGAAGTCATCAGTCTATGCTGATGGCTAGTGCTAGATAGGTGGTGCCATCTATGTGTCCTCCTAGCTGTATATCCTGCATCATCAAAGTTGGAATCAAAACCTGCCTGTAAAATGGCGACTATCAGGATAAGACATACAGGAAACTTAACTGTTTTTACATTATGGAGTAACTTAGGGCTGTGCGTGCTCTGATTATAAGGGGGAACACTACAAACTCACTGAAGAAGCACAAGGCAAGTGAGAAAAACTCAGTCATCTGGCTCGGGCCCCATGGAGGCCCCCTTGAAGCCAGCTATCTTTCAATGACAAAAGTTCCTCCAGGCCCACTTCAGTCCTTGAAGTTGAATCATACAGGAAACCACACTTGTCAAAGGTCAAACATAGCTGGGAGGAAGCAGTCCTCGGCTTACTTCATCATCCATTCTGAGCTCCTAGGAAGGCCACAGAAAACTTGTCCAGCTGAGGGGCTTTGGTTTTCTGCCATCAGGAAGCTAGAGAATCAGAAAATCATGGCCACAGAATTGAGACTGACAAATTGGGAGCTGCTGTTACAACTGTGGCCAGGTCCACAGATACTCCAAGAAAATACATATCCTACACGAGACCTCTCAATAGCCACAGAGCTGGAGATCACCCAGTGCCTTTAAGTTGCTACTTAGGTAGCAGAAAGGCCTCCAAGCAAAGAAGTAGGAGATTCTGCCTGATCTCCCCCTCCAAAATATTCTACAAGTGTGGCTATTTGGTCATGTGCTGACTGAAGATGTTAAGAGAACTGGAAAAATGTAAACTTCAAGTCGCCACCTTTTTGCATGAAATTGGCAGATGACAAGATATTTGAAGTATGTTTCCCAGCATCAGCTTGTGGGTATTAACTAGGATCTGAAAACATCAGAGAGGCTGATACTGAACTGCAGTGTATGATTGAAAGTCTACAGTCTACTTTGTGTGTGATTGTGTGTATGATTGTGTGTGTGATTGTGTGTGTGTGTGATTGTGTGTGTGTGTGTGTGTGTGTGTGTGTGTGTGTGTGTGTGTGTGGTGGGGTTATGGAGAGAGAAAGGGTTTGAGATTGAATTCATGGTGTCACCCATGCTAGAAATGTATTCAGTAATGAGATGTGCCTTCACCCTATGCAGTTTGAAAGGGTAATGTCTCTTGCAGGTGCATGCATTGGAACACTTGGTCACCAGTTGAAGGTGGTTTTTTGTTGTTGTTTTGTTTGGTTTGGTTTTTTGGAGGTTAGAGAACCTTAAGGAGGTGTGATTTTTCTGAAGGGTGGGGTGAGGGTGTGTGTTTTGAATGTTTATAGCCTGGTCCTATTTCCTGATCTCTTTGCTTCCTGTGTGAAGACAATACGTGATTTCTCTGCTTCCTGGCCCTACCATGGTGCAGTGCCATATCTTCTCAACATTAATGGTATGTGAGTCTCAGAAACCATAAAATAAACCCCTTTTGAAAGTTAATTTTGGTATTTCATGACAGCAACAGGAAAGTAATGAATACAAGCCCTAAAGCAATTGTCTTAGGGTTTTACTGCTGTGAACAGACACTATGACCAAGGCAAGTCTTATAAAGGACAACATTTAATTGGGGCTGGATTACAGGTTCGGAGGTTCAGTCCATAATCATCAAGTAGGAACATGGCAGCATCCAGGCAGTCATGGTGCAGGAGGAGCTGAGAGTTCTAAATCCTTATCTGAAGGCTTCTAGTGGAAGACTGCCTTCTAGGCAGCTAGGATGAGAGACTTAAAGCCCACACCTACAGTACACACGTACTCCAACAAGGCCACACCTCCAAATAGTGCCACTCCCTGAACCATGCATATACAAGCCATCACAGCAATATTTTTAAGTGTTTGCTTAGAAGAGAAATACATACAAAAGGAATCTTAGGATTTGGTGAAATCTAAATTTCACCATAAAACTTGGTTTTAATGTTTTTGGTTGACTTGTCACCTATCTATATTATCAAATCATGTTTTAAATATTGGCAATGTGTGTTTTTTCCTCTCAAGTATTGCTTTAGCAACTTTAAAAGTAGATGGAATATTAGGGAAAACCATGAATTTAAAATTTTGGATATTAATCTTCAAAGTCAGTGGGAAATACAGTTTTAAAAGTAAGAATGAGTAAATAGCAACCCACTGATAATCACAAAGAAGATGAAAACTTTAGACATCACCCAAGTTCAGACCAGCTTTTGGGCTGAGTATAACTAGGAAATCTGGGCAAGTATAACTCTGTTGGTAGGGTATTGGGAGTGTGTACAGCTTAGTGACATGTGATGAGCATAGCCCCGACTCATGTGCCATTTGATGCCTCCTTACCTGAGGGGTGCTTGCTGGTTTCAAGACACTGCTGAGGATTTGGTAAAGGCGCCTGTAGACTGAAGACTGCAGTTCAGAATCTGGCACAATCGGAAGCCCTAAGATACTTTGAGTTGTAGCCTAGAGAACAGAATCGATCAGGTCAGTCAGATCAAGTCAGTCATGCTGTATGTGGGCAGGGATCCAGTGTTGAGTCATCTGGATAACGCAGAAAAGCTCAGTGCATGAACGTGGCTAATAAAATGCAGGCTGCTAGCACATCCTTTGCCTGGCTGGACAGTACCACCAGATCATTTACACAAATACATTTTCAAATGCATTACCTGGCACTTGCCAACCAGTGACAGGAAAGGTACAAGGAACCTCAGATGACAGTAAAGAGAAATAACAAGAGACAGATGCCCAGGAGTCCTGAAGAGAGAATGATCTGAGACAGATGCTCGAGGGGATTAAAGGGAAGACCGAAAGGTTGGCAGAGAACTCAACGTAAATAACATTTAAGACATTGCAAAGTACAACTGAAATTAATAACCCTGTTCACAGGATGAGGGATAGATAGCTTTAGGTAAAGAATGCAGAACTGTGGATCTGAGAGATGCTCAGATGGGTAAAGAGGTCGGCTGACAAGCCTGACAACCTGAGGTCCATTCTGAGAAGTGGGGGAAGAAGTGACACGGTGCGGGGAAGACATGACACCTACAGCTGCCCTCTGATTTTCACATGTGAACCCTTTTGCATCTGTACCTTCCCCTACGTAATAAATGTAATTCTTTAATTATAGGTCTATTGGCCCCCAAGTTGCTGAAAACTCACAACAATCCCAAAACAACCAAAAAGGAAGGGAAAGGAACAAAAACAAAACAACAACAACAAAAAAAAAAACAAAACAAAAAACCTTCACCAGTACTATAAGATATATTATCTTCCATTTGCTGAAATAAAGAAAGAAATGTTGCTTTAAAATCCTATGTCCACGCAGCTTTTATTACTCTGTGGTGTAGCTTGGAGCCAGGGATGGTGATGCCTCCAGAAGTTGTTTTATTGTACAGGATTGTTTTAGCTATCCTGGGTTTTTGTTGTTCCATATGAAGTTGAGAATTGCTCTTTCCATGTCTATGAAGAATCGTGTTGGAATTTCAATGGGAACTGATTTGAATCTGTAGATTGCTTTTAGTAAGGTGGCCATTTTTACTATGTTAATCCTGATCTGTGATCATGCAAGATCTTTCCATCTTCTGAGGTCTTCTTCAATCTATTTCTTCAGGGACTTGAATTTCTTGTCATGCAGGTCTTTCACTTGCTTGGTTAGTGTTACATCAAGACATGTTATATTATTTGTGGCTATTGTGAAGAACATGATTTCTCAATTTCTTTCTCATCCCTTTTGTCATTTGTATAAAGGAAAGCTACTGATTTGTTAGAGTTAATTTTGTATCCAGCCACTTAGCTGAAGTTATCAGCTGTAGGAGCTCTCTGGTAGAATTTTTGGAGTCACTTATGTATACATATCATCTGCAAATAGTAATACTTTGATGTCTTCCTTTCCAATTTGTATCCCTTCGATCTCTTTTTGTTGTCTTATTGCTCTGGTTAGAACTTCAAGTACTATTGAATAGATAGGGGGAGAGTGGGCAGCCTTGTCTTGTCCCTGATTTTAGTGAAATTGCTTTATGTTTCTCTCCATTTAATTTGATTTTGGCTGTTGGCTTGCTGTATATTGTTTTGTGTTTAGATATATGCTTTGAATCTCTGATCTCTCCAAGACTTTTAACATGAAGAAGATTTTGTCAAACTGCATCCAATTAGATGATCATGTGGGGTGTGGGGAGCCGCCCTCACATTCGCCGTTACAAGATGGCGCTGACATCCTGTGTTCTAAGTGGTAAACAAATAATCTGCGCATGTGCCAAGGGTAGTTCTTCACTCCATGTGCTCTGCCTTCCCCATGACGACAACTCGGCCAATGGGCTGCAGCCAATCAGGGAGCGACACGTCCTAGGCGGAGGATAATTCTCCTTAAAAGGGATGGGGTTTTGCCATTCTCTCTCTTGCTCCTGAAGATGTAAGTAATAAAGCTTTTGCCGCAGAAGATTCTGGCTTGTTGCGTCTTTCCTGGCCGGTCGAGCGCGGGTAATAGTGGGGTTTTTTGTTTCAGTTTATATGGTATATTTATGTTGATGTATTTTCATATATTGAATCACCCCTCCATCCCTAGGATGAAGCCTACTTGATCGTGGTGGATGATATCTTTGATGTGTTCTGTATTTGGTTTGTGAGTATTTTATTGAGTATTTTTGCATCATATATGGGCTTCATAAGGGAAATTGGTCTGAAATTCTCTTTCTTTGTGGAGTCTTTGTGTGGGTACCAGGGTAAGTACCAGAGTAACTGTGGCCTCACAGAATGAGTTTGGCAATGTTCCTTCTGTTTCTATTTTGTGGAATAGTTTGAGATGTATTGGCAATACCTCTTTGAAAGTCTGGTAGAATTCTGCACTAAAACTATATGGCCCTGGGCATTTTCCTTTTCGAGGCATTGAATGACTGCTTCTATTTCCTTCAGGGTTATAAGACTGTTTAGATTGTTTACCTGATATTGATTTAATTTAGGTAAGTGGAATCTATCAGAGTATGTGTATGTGAATAATAGCAATAATAATGTCTTTAGGATTAGCCGGAATATAGAAGGAAAAGGTAGTATGTAAGCTAGAAGGAACTTACACAGTGTCAAAGTCTAAAGCATTTTTTATGAAGAGAGCTGCAGCTTCATGGAAAAACAATATTGAAGAAAACCAGGATGTCCCTTACAGTCATTAAACTGAAGGGAGCTCAACTTCCATGTTGAAAGAGTATAAAATGAAATTGTCATAAATAATAGTCACTCTTAATAAAAAGCAGTCTCTCTGTCTCTGTCTGTATCTATCTCTCTGTCTCCCTCTGCTTTCACAGACAAAAAAGAGTAACTTGAAAGATAATGGTAACATGGTAGGAAATATGTCTAAATCATTAGGTGTCACATCAAGTAAAAAATGAGCCCCAGTCTTTGCTTCCAGCAAAGATGAAATAACAGGAACCAAGCTTATTCTCCTTCCTTAAGCAATCAAAAAAAAAAAAATGGGGGAAACAATTTGTGAAGATGCTGGTAACCAGTCAACTGAAAGCAGTGGTCTTTGAAAGACCATATGATGACAAATGAGCTACAACACTTTCTCCACCAAACCTGCCACAGGGAGAGAACTTTCAGGCATGGGCAGGGAACTCGGCTCTTCCTTGAGGACAGGAGATGCATATGAGGGTATAAAAGTGGATAAGAACTTTCAAAAAAGAGGGCTAGGGAGGAAAGATCTGCAAAAGAAGGGACCCTGGAGATCTCCAGAGTCAACTTGGTTGGATCTCTGTGAGTTTGAGGTCAGCCTGGTCTATGTAGTGAGTTCCAGGCCAGCTGGAGCTTCATAGTAAGACTCTGGCTAAATTAATAGCATGAGCTGTTCTTGCAAAGGACCTGGGCTCAGGGCCAAGCAAACACAGAGTGGGGCTCACAACCCTACAACTCATGTTCCAGGGATTTGATACCATCTTCTGATCCCTGAGGGCACCAGGTACCCACAAAATGCACATACATATACATACATACATACATACATACATACATACATGCAAGCACGAACACATAAACATAAAATAAAAGTAAACAAATCTTTAAAAAAGCAAAACAAAACAAAAAAAACCAAAAACCTGTGAGACTGCCAAGTTCAGCCAGATGGCAGTGGGCATCGATTTTTTACATGTTCGGTTTTCTGAAACCTTCCTCTATTCTTCAAAGTGACATGTAACATTTCAACAAAAGTGAGTTCAAGTTGATTTATCTTTGGCAAATAATTCTTGGCATACTTGCCTAGCATGTTGCAAAACCAAAGCTGGAAGCTTTTCAGTTTTAATCCTTGTGATTGTAATGTTTGTAAAAATCCTTCTGAGAAGAGACTAGGGCAAGTCACAAGTGTAAGTAATTTGTCTCCACCTAGCAACAAGGATCAGGACGGTGGTCCCTCAGAGCTCTTCAGCACCTTGGGCTCCTTGCCTCTGAGCTTTGCTTCCTTGCACTGAAGCAACAGTTTCACTGCACCAGCTTACTCGTTTGCAACGCTTCAACTCCTGCCTGCCAAACCCAGATGCTCTCTTCCCCTCTCCACTCCTTAGTGATTAATTCAACAAAACTCTGGACCAAACTACAGGTCCACATGCCAGCAGTCGATGTCTTAGCTGATCTTCTATCAAGACAACCCCAGTGCACAGGGCTCACAGGTCAGAAATCTCAGTGCCAACCTTCACTTTCCACATTGATTTCCTTTTCTATATTAATCTCCTTACACACTTCTGAATATTTTATGTATATGACTTGTTTTGCATCATTTTCTCTCCCTGAAGAGCCTAATGACCACAGATGTGGACACAAATATAGTCTGTTCTGCCCTAGGCCCTGCGGGTTCTGATTTTCAAACAATCCTCTGTGTGCATCTTAGCACAAAGACCCAAACGTCAACATGCTCCTACACTTGATACTTATTTTTAATATTAAGTATGATGTTGTAAACAAAATCATTTTGAATATTTAGCTTTCAATTCATGAATCCCAAAATAAACAATTGTATCTTATTTATGACATATATGGGTAACCTTAGGGCTTAATTTACAAAAGTTGGGTTATAGAATAGAAACATTCGTTTTACCGGGCCATTCATAATTCTTTTTTAATTAGATTCATTTTTTTTGTGTGCACATGAGTGCTGGAGGGATGTGTGTCTGTACACGTGCTAAAGTGCACACATGGAGGTTCTAAGACAATGTTGTGAGAGAGAGGTTTTTCCTTCTATCATATGAGTCCCAGGGAGTGAACTCAAGTGGTCAGGCTTGGCGGCAGGCGTCTTTAAATGTTGACCCATTTATAGCCCTTTATTTGCAGCTATAGCCTGACGTATTCTCCAGTTCCTACACCGTGTTTTACTTAGTAGTTTCCCAGTCCCACACCTGAGTTGTTATAGATGATACAGCAACTAATGTATTTATTCCTATCTACATTCTTTTCTTGAGTTACAGCCCTAGACATAAGATTACCCCATTAAAGGTGGGGAACACATCCGAGGCTCTTTAAAGGTGCTGTACCCTTCAATACTTCACATCTTTGGGTCCATTAGGATACACCACACTCAGAAGTGGGTGTCTGCAGAATAGATAAATCAGTGTGGCTTCACTGTAAGTTATTTGCTTCATCAGCTCTGAAATATGATCCTCTTTGGATTCTTGTGTTTCCCCCGCTAAGGTTTTACTTCTAATAGAACAATAAGAAAACCATAGCAGCCATTATGCTGGGATGAATTGGTCTCCTTAGTCCCAACTACATGCCCCGGTCATTTGCCAGCTGAAGAGACTCTTTAGCTTGCCTGTAACCCGGGCACAGCTAGTGCAGAGTCAACAGGCTGGATTCCTGTAATATTTTATTCAGTTTCCACTTCAATTATCTTTGTTTCATAGCAACCATTTTAAAACCAAGACCTTTTCATATGTCATTAAAATTTTCTGATACTCCCTTTTAACTTACGTTCAAAACAATGTCATCGTTTTATCAATACCCTAAAATGACATTTTGTTTGATGTTGGGGATAAGGGGAGTGGAATGTTTTCAAAATTATGATTTAACTGAGTACATGTGGCACTAATTTCAGTAGATTTACTTTGTTACTTTTAGTTAAATTGCTTTACTAACAATTAAAAAATATATTTTCCAAATAGGTTTGCATCTATAATGTTTTTCTTTAATTTCTACTATTTCTTATTTGTATCATATCTTTTTCTTGTTTTACTAAATTTGGTAAGATTTCTTTTATTTTTTGTTCAGTTTGTATTTTTAATTTCATTTAGTTTTCTTTTTTAAAATGTGCTTTTTAAAAATTAGATATTTTCTTTATTTACATTTCAAATTTTATCCCCTTTCCTAGTTCCCTCTCCAAAAATCCCCTATCCCCCTCCCCCTGCTCATCCACCCACCCACTCCCGCTTCCTGGCACTGGCATTCCCCTACACTGGGGCATAGAACTTTCACAAGACCAAGGGCCTCTCCCCTCATTGGTGGCCGACTAGGCCATCCTCTGCTACATATGTGGCAGAGATGGGACAGAGGAACCATGGGGCAGAGGAATCACGGGGCAGAGGAGTCATGGGGGCACATTCCTTCACCATACTGGGATCATCTCTAGTAGTTTTCCTTTAAGTGTGTGTGTGTGTGTGTGTGTGTGTGTGTGTGCATCTATGTGATCATGCCATCATTACAGGGATCATGAGTGTGGCTCCCACTTTGACTGCTACATTCCCTCAGTTCTTAGTTTCCAGTCCTGCCATGTGCAGTTTAACCGCGCACTGGAAGCAGGTATATGCTCCCTGCAAGGTGCAGCAGCTAGTATAGCTTTGAAACCAGACATACAAATTTGAACAAATGCTGCAATATCCTATCGCCGAGTTCAACGTTGAAATGCATTTCCCTAAGCATGCCGGTCTTCTGAGGTAAGATTACAACTGGTCTTTTTCTCAATTAGATTTATCCCTCACGCCATTATTTTCCATTACACAAGCTATTTCTACTCTCATTACAATCATAATATTCCAGACCAGGACTCAGTAAAGTCACTCCTGGAGTTGGTAAGTGGCAGCCTCCCAAGGTGAGCACATGAACACATTGTCAACTCCACTCTTGGCTGGGACCTGAGATAGCTGAGAGGCCTCTAAACTCTGAATCCCTCACTTGAGCCCTTCGTGGTCCCTTACCACACTGATATTATCACTGTGCCTGCATCAGACATAAACTACATCTGGCTTCTTCCTGGAATACCCTAAGGCAAATTTTTCAAAGATTGACCCTTACGGAAGAGTAAAAAGCCATCTCCTGGATAGCAGCCTCAACAAGAGCGGCTGTAAAGCACATGCAGACGGCAGGGATCAGGCCAATAACCACGGGCAGCCATCCTTTGCAGATGATAGGATCTTAGGCTGCTATACAGTGTGCCTATCAGAGGCCCCAAGGAAGCACCTGCTACAAACTTCCAGAATTGGCTATTTTTATCACTAGAACACTTCAATATTATAATCTTGCTTTCCTCTTGTCTTTGGCTGCCAGGGAACTCAGTGAGTGGGAGGACTTTGTGTTTTTTTGTTTTTTTTTTTTAATTCGAGACTATTGGGCCTGCATTGTGACTAATAACTTACTTTCCTATTACTTTTCCTTTGTCTTTGTTTCCTAGTCAGTAGGTGATGTGTGCATTTTGCAAACTCTTTGCCCTTACACGATATTGAAACTTGAGGCTACATCGTATAGGATGTAGTTTAGCTCTTAGCACGAGCATCTCTGGTTCTGCAATTTAAGATGAATTTATTATTATTGTTGTTGTTGTTTGTGTATGTGTGTGTGTGCTGTGTGTCTATGTCTCACTGTGTGTGCATGTCTCTT
This sequence comes from Mus musculus, assembly GCF_000001635.26. Lineage (NCBI taxonomy): Eukaryota > Metazoa > Chordata > Mammalia > Rodentia > Muridae > Mus > Mus musculus. The sequence continues at coordinate 120,511,592 of NC_000080.6, read as the reverse complement.
TGTGTGCTGTTGTGTTTGTGTGTCTGTGTTTCTCTGTGGTGCATCTCTCTCTCTCACTGTGTGTGTGTGTGCTGTGTGTCCGTGTATCTCTGTGTGTGCATGTCTCTTTGTGTGCTGGGGAGGCTGAGGAAGATAGATCTCCAAGGTTCACTCAACAGTCCACTGGTGTGTTCCAGGCTAAGAGATCTGTGTAAAGAAGATTAGAAGTTTAAGGCTTCATAAGGATGACACCCAAGGTTACAGGTACAATCATTTATACAACAACAACAACATACACACACACCACAAATTTTTAAAAAGTCTCAAGATTACAACACTATTAAATAGAGCATCAGCCTTTCCATGAGTTCGTGAGCATTTATGGCCGCTCAGGTGGCACACTCTTATACTGAATTCTGAAGATGTGTGGTTAGTCTGTTTCTGAACAAACAAAATTTGATAGCTTTTATTAGAATTTATTTATTAGATATTCTGTGGTGATGCACATAGCATTCATGTAGTGTGTGTGAGTTGCAGTTTGGCTAGTGCTAAGAACACCATAGTTTTTTCAGTTCAATAGCTATAAATTTAAATACTTCTGTGTGAGGTGATATAGTCGTTGCTGCCTATCAACTGTGTCAGGTAAACTATCCAGAAAGAATCCATGGAAGTGAACACCTTTCACTTTACCTGGAGCAGTGAGAGCAGCTGGGCTTGCAGGCCAGCCAAATTCTAAGTGCACTGGAGCATCTGAACTCACAAATAGAACACCAAGTTTCTGTAAGGTTCAAAACTGTGAATCTTGGAGGAGAACCCTATCTTCAAAACCACCCAAGGTAGTTTCCATGGCAACAGAGAACGCATCCAATTGTCATTAGCAAAGAGTGACTAAGGTGGCTTTATTGTTCAGTTCTGGTACGTTTTACCTATATTGATATTTTCCCTCCATAAGCTAAGGATGTGTTATTATGCCAGACAGTATTGTTCGGGAGGGAGACCTGTAAGTCACTGTGAGACATGGTTGTTTAAAGGAACAGTGGTTGGAAGTATGATGGCTCAACAGCTAAAGGCTCCTGTTACCAAGCTCAGCGATGTGAGATAGATCCTTTGGACCCATGGGATGGAAAGCAGAGAGTCAACTTCCAGAAGCTGTACACACACGTACACACACACACACAAATGCAATAATATTGGCTTTGTTTTTCTGTCTTTTGGGGGTTGTTTTAAAATAAAGGGATATTAGGAACTGCACATTTAAAATGAGATATATTTTTGGCTTCTCTGAAAAGATGAAACATTAGTTTCCTTTTAGGATCACACCTCTCTCTCTCTCTCTCTCTCTCTCTCTCTCTCTCTCGATTTATTTTGTGTATGTGAGTACACTGTAGCTGTACAGATGGTTGTGAGCCTTCATGTGATTGTTGGGAATTGAATTTTAGGACCCCTGCAATCCCACTCACTTAGACCCAAAGATTTATTATTATAAATAAGTACTCTGTAGCTGTCTTCAGACACACCAGAAGAGGGCGTCAGATCTCATTACAGATGGTTGTGAGCCACCATGTGGATGCTGGGATTTGAACTCAGGACCTTCGGAAGAGCAGTCAGTGCTCTTATCCACTGAGCCATCCCTCCAGCTCCCAGGATCACATTTCCTCAGTGAAGGTTACTGCCAGGTCTGACTTAAAGATGTCTGCCTCAGGCTTTCCCAAGAAGTCTCTGTCTTGGCTCCCAGTGTGGTTTCAGCGGCCCAGCCATTTCTGTCTGCTCTTTTCCCCTCCAGTCACAAACTCAAGGATGCAGCAATGCAGCTCTGAGAGGCAGACACTAACGGTAACCACCTCACTGTCCTGGCTTCAAGTTCAAGATAAGATTGTTTTGTTGCCAGTGGTGTTTATTAAGAAACAAAACAGTCATCTATTATGCAATGAATACTACTGCGCGAGTGAACAGGCTTTGTTTTATACTTTTTTTATTTCATTTTATCTTAGTCATAAGTCATGATCTGAGGTCTCAACATGCACCTGCATGGAAGACTCATGCTGTTTCTTCCCAGGAGGCCTTTTAACAAAATGGCGGGCAGATGGGACTCAGACATTTGCAGTACTTGTCATGCTACATATGTGCCTGTCTCCGTGGCCTGCACGGGGCTGAGTTATGGAGTAACCCTTGAGATGTAAGAGCTGATGAGGCAGCAGTGAACAGATTCTACTTAAACACGAGAAGTAGTAGTGGGCAAAAGGTCGTTTAGAAGTGGTGGGTTGCACCTGCACATCCCTGGAATGCTGAAGGCTGGGGTGGAGGAGGCAGTAGGTCTGAGGCCGACCTGGGCTACAGTGTGAGACCCCCGAGGGACAGAAAAGCTTGGTTGTGCACCTCAGCTCTGCCACATGCTGTGTGTCCTTCAGTTTGAGCAGAAACATTTTCCTTCTAAGAGGCCACAGGCTGTGTGTCTATCCACGCCTGACAATAAGGGTGGTGCACAGCAGAAGCGGTCGTTTCTGGGAGCTGGGCTGGCTTTCCCTTCCTGCTTTCGCTAGAACCTAGTTTCCTGGAAGTTAAAGCAAGTCGGACAAAACACAGTCGCCATTCAATTGTAAATACGAAGCGCAAGGGAATCTTGGATGCCTGCTGCATCTTTGAAATAGAAAGACCTCAAACTAGAAGGAAGTCAACCAAACCAGTAATGACCTGAAGTTTCCAGACCTCACTGCCTGGTCAGGGCTGGAATGGGGCAGATGCAGAACCAACTTATTCTGGGCTATCTTCACCCCCTTCACAGTTGTTCAGGCCCCTTATCTTGTGTTTGAGCTAATATCTGTCCCTGCGACATCAGGCAAACACCATGCAGTAACAGACCAATAACATCCACTAACCCAAAGGCTAAGAACGTCATCTGTCTCCGAGGCCCGTGGCAGCCAGTTCCCAGCTGCTGTAAGCCACCAAGCTGATGCTCCAAGCATTTGTGAAACAAACCTTGATCTAGTCATGAAACGGTACCATTTTGAAACACCGTATTTGGAGTGACCCAAATCTGTGTTCCCAGGCCATAGGCACCCACAGTTGGCTCCAGAATAAACTCTTAACGTGTGAGGGGTGCTTTTGCTTGGACACAAATATCACCTTCCTCTTAATGCACAAACGCTGAACAAGTCCTTTTGTAACCTGAGCTGTCTGCCTTCCACCTTTTTGTGGGTTAACAAGTCTTGAAGGCATTCTCAGGAGGTAACATGGAGATAACGTTTTAGGGAAATATGTGAAGAATATAATAATTTATCAGAGTACCTAGGAGGCATGCAATTCCTTTAAAACCTAATTCTTATTGAACTGGAGGAGGCGTGCCACCAATAGCCATTCAGGTATCACGAATCTAAGCAAAATAATAGTAACAACAAGAAGCCATTGTGTTTACACAGCCACGTAGCTGCTTTACAGCATCCATCACTTCTCCTGGGACTCTCTGACATTTTCAGGCCTCCGGGCCCTACAGACCAGCAGGGATTGCTCCTAACTCCTTCAGCCATGCACATACCTTTAAGAAACAGTAACTGTAAACTTAACAGAGCTTCCGAGTATTCCTTTCTGGTCTCAGCTATTCCCTCAGCTAAAGTAAGAACTTGGTAAGTATACCCTTCTAAACACTTCAAATGGACTGTGAAGCCAGTCAGCAGATACTGATTATTAAAATATAGGCATTTTCCTTGAAATATCTGACATTCTGCCGACAGTGCCTCTGTTATATTCATTCACGTCGTTCTTATACTCTAAAACAATGGAGCTTTTAAGCCGCTGGGCCGCTGCCAGGAGTCTGAAGAGCACACAACCACAGGCAGCCTTTAGATGGGCAGGGGATGAATAGACGCCTTATCAGAACAGCTGAGGCCACATCCAACAACGGCGTCTGTCAACGTTCACAGAGCCCCGTATAGACGTCAGCACCATAGCACAGCAGGACCCCACAGAGGCCACCCCAGACCCACAACACAGCAGGACCCCACAGAGGCCACACCAGCCCCACAGAACAGCAGCCTTTAGACCACGTGATCTGAAGACACAAAGTCCACCTCAATCCATTGCTGGGTGGACACTGAGAATTCCAGGAGTGCTGGCAGGACCATAAGGCCAATGCTAATTAATGGGAATTACCTAGAACCCCCAAATTAACCAACTATGATTGAGATAAGGAAAAGAAAATATTACCAGGATGGGTATTTATGCTGATTTCAAACCTTCTTCATGCTATTTCAAAGGTCAGGGAAAATGATCAATCACCCTCCCTTCCTACGGAACGAGCCAGCCTGTGGTGAGCTTGGTTTCAGGGGATCTTTATGAAGGGTGTCTGGTGCGTTATGTGGCAATGCCCTGCTTCTGCATATTGTGAATACACTGCACAAGTTTAAGCAACAAACACAAGCCAGATTTTCATTAAATAAATTTATTTGTTAAAATAATTTAACTCCAAATACAACTGTTGAATTTGCATTGAGTTCTAATGACAATTCATGTTTCAATTGAAATGTCAGGGCTCACCCGACACTGTTACAAAACAATAAGCCGTTGTTCATTTTTCAATGGTCAGTTGTATTAGAGTCCAACAATTAACTGTGAACTGGATCTCTGGGGAACCCCAATCAATAACAGTAAGTCTGTTTTCAAAATCTACTGCAGCCGTTCTAGAAACCCTGATCACGGTTTAATAGATACACGAGGACAAATTAAACAAGAGGACCCCCATGGTCTTCAACATCTGATTGGCTGAGGATACAGTTAAAGCTGAGCCAGTGCTAACGGGGGAGGGGGGCTACTGATGGAGAAACTAAGCGACTAAGCAACCCAACAGCAGTGGAGGACAACACACCTTCACAGCCACCAGCAGCAGCACTCACACTGGACGGCGCACCACAGCCGTCCACGGGCGACACAAAAAGCAAGCAAGCATCAGTAGTTCTACCCCAGAGAGTGGCAACTGGAGTGCACGGGCAAGCCCTAATTCTACAAAGCAAAGGGTGGGAGTTCAAAGCACCTCTCACGGTGTACAGAAACACCTAGAAGGCTTCCCAGCACATGCTGGCTTGTCCTGTGGAAGCTGAGGAGCAGAAAGGCGTTGGTTACCGCCGCTGCCACAGCTTAAAAGAACCCGCAAGTTACACCATAAAAGAAATAAACCTAAAACAAAACAAAAACCTGGCTCTGTGTGAAAAGTAAAAAAACAAAGCAAAGAAAACTAAGTAATAGCTAAAGAAATTGTGGGTCTTTGGGGTCAAACCATATTTTTAAGGCATGTTAGAACAAACTTTCATTTATCTGGTTGCTAGGTGGATTGGGCTTTTAAAGAAATATCACTGGGCCAGCTCTCCTTTGCGCCCTGCCATTTCTTGTGCTGACAAGTGTCCTTTTCCTGTCCTTGGGTTTTTATCCCCATCTCAGCACCATCATGCACAACTGTCAGTCAGACTTGCACCAGAGGAACAGGGAGAGGGCGTGGTACAGTTTGGCCTGGGGAAGTGATGCCCAGGCACTATGAAGGGCTGGTGTAAACACTGGGCCTTAGGAAGAGCCTGCCCAGATGCCTGGCAAAAGCTCCCACTTCACACCTTGCCCGGCTTTCTCAGGCTTCACACCCTTTCCATGTTTGCATGGGCCATCCGTGACGTGAGGCTGTGGGATCTGTGCAGCCCCTTCTAATACGCAGTATCATCAATTGCTGTTCATTATGAGATTCTAAAAATTAGAATGAGTCAGACAAGTTAGAGGTCTCAGAGGTCTCACACTATTTCTACTTCAGCAGATGAAACATACTTCTTTAGTTCAATTTTTCAATATGTCTGAGTCAAAAATCAACTTTTACATAATAGACTTTGTTTCAAGAAAACTGTTAGGACTTTTTGTCCTATAAAATGGACATTTTTGTCCTTCCTAAGTGGAGAAAATGGCGCTGAAGATCATGAATTTTCTAAGACTCTCTAACACCCACAACCTGGTTTTACCCACATTATCATTTTTTTCTCACATATGACAAACACCATTGACCTTGTCCCCCTATCTTGTAAACTTAAAGCCAGCTACTAAATACTTGGGGTGGGGGAGATTCCAATGGCTTGTAAGAGACTAATAATTTAAAAACTGCTTGCTTATACATTATGTTCTGCAGTATAGATTCTCAGTCGAGGCGATAGCCTGAATTGTGCCAAATTCTTAGGAACGATAAACACACATGCACACACAAACACACTCTTCTTTCTGGTACACGTGAGACTACGTGGTTACTTGCACGAGACTGTGGAGCCTGAGAACGCGTAGGCCCTAAGTGCCTCCAGGCTCACTGACACTGCGGTTCTGAAGGCCACACTGCTCTTCAGAGGGCAGGATCAAGACGCTCGCCAGCACTTACGCCGCTAAGGGAGGTGAGAAGAACCCTTCCACACTCCTGAAACTCCTGAACTGAAATTTTTTTTCCTGTGCCATTACTCATGCAAATGATAAAACACTTCATGGCCAAAAATGCCAGAGCTTAAGCACCCTTTCGAAACAGAAGACTCACTCAGGCAGTGTGTGCCAGCCACTCCGGCCATCAGGGCGGAATGCACACATGAAAAGCTTCCGTGATTCTCCAGGAAAGGGAAGATAAGAGGTTTTGTGTCCCTTCCTTCCCTCGCTAAAATAATTTATACTCTACTTTTAAGCCCAAATTTTTCATAGGTTGTTCAATCTGTTTTTTGTTTTTGTTTTAAGTGCCTATAATAAAGCTGTGATACAGCAGACTGGATTTCCAAAGCAGGTGAGCCAAGGGTCCCATTGCAACCGTGGCCCTTAAAGGCAGCTTTCACGAACACACACACACACACACACACACACACACACACACACACGCACGCACGCACGCACAAACAAAGCCAGATGTCTGTACTGTCCTGTGGGGTGTCTGCAAACGGGAGCGTGTGGGTGTAACATGGCTTCATTTTCCTTCTGCGATGGTTAATCGGCTACAAGGCTCGTTAGTAAGACTGGCTCTCCATCTCAGTTGCTTCTGTCTTGTTCAGTAAATAAAGACCATCCTCTCTCCATTAACAGAGGGTGGGTGTGCGACTCAATTTTCATAAACCCCTATGAGAGACTATTTTCTGTGGCAGAGCAGGTGATACAACAGATTCTAAAGCCAGACTGGATCTTCACACAGCCTTGTTCTGACTTTTACTCTATTGAGGACTGATATGTGAGTGAGTTTCATGTCACGAATTAGGATAACATCTACGATTAGGCATCAATTTGAAAACTAGAAACGTGTCAGCTGAGCAGAGTCTCCCTGCAATGCTGTTTTACTGGACGGAATACACTGGCTAGAAGCTCCATCCGTTCCTGACTTCAGTACTCTTGTAGGAAAATATTTCTCCTTTTATTTTTTTTTAAGACAACAAAATATTTTAATTGTTAGTGATCATAGGAATTCTGGTTTCTCTCTCATGATTATTTTTAGTTTACACAACAGTGGCTTCTGTCACCTCAACAGCAATGCCATCATCACGTCAAATGAGGTCACCCTGTAGCTTGGCGGTGGGGCCTTCAGGTTGCAGATGTACAAGGACTGAGGACAGAAGTGGAGGCTGTAGTCACGGAACCCACAGGTACTCAGAGGCATCAGCTGGCCATCCGGCCTGAAGGTTGCAGTGCACCGTGGACTCACACACCACCCATCCTACAAACTGCAGTGCAGTAGACAAGGTTACTGTTGCCTACGAGCCTAGACGAATCCTGTCCGGGGCAGCCATGTTCGGATGCTATTGTATGTTACAGGCAGAACAGCATGGGTCATCTTTGTCAGGCTGAGCTGCATAGTTCATCTGCCGCACAATTTCTGCAAAGAGCTCATCCACCATTGTTTTGCTCTTAGCAGAAGTCTCCATAAAGGGGCAGCCCCACTCCTCGGCCAAGGCGCGGCCTTCGTTGGAGGACACTTCTCTCTCACTCTCCAGGTCCACTTTGTTCCCGACCAGGATGACTGGAACCTTCTCATACCTGAAAAGACACACAGGGATTGCAGCAGTTAGTTAGCAGGGAGAACAGAGTTTCTCTTTCTTTCTCTAATGTGGTATAAATTAACCTCTTTAGCCACATGAAAAGCTACTTGCACCAGTTGGCTTGGTGTTTACCTAGGGCATTCTGAAATTGCTCTCAGAAGGGACCATAAATTGGCTTTTCAAGTGATGTTTTCAATTAATCAATTATGGATCCTTTAAAACCAATTATGTACCCTTTTCAGATATACTTGGGGAATTTCTCTCAGCATCTCAGACTGACTTCTCTTAGTTTAAATGTCGTCTGTTCCATGAGATGCGAACTCAAAATCTCAGCCAGTCATGCAATCGTTAGCTTTACTGGTAACAGAATTGTTACCAGTGACAATTTTACTATATTCTATAAGAATACAAAACAAATCATGTTCTAAATAGCTCCTGAACACAAAGCAACACCACCACCACCAACAGCATCAACACCACCACCACCAACAGCATCAACACCACCACCACCAACAGCATCAACACCACCACCACCAACAGCATCAACACCACCACCACCAACAGCATCAACACCACCACCACCAACAGCATCAACACCACCACCACCAACAGCATCAACACCACCACCACCAACAGCATCAACACCACCACCACCAACAGCATCAACACCACCACCACCAACAGCATCAACACCACCACCACCAACAGCATCAACACCACCACCACCAACAGCATCAACACCACCACCACCAACAGCATCAACACCACCACCACCAACAGCATCAACACCACCACCACCAACAGCATCAACACCACCACCACCAACAGCATCAACACCACCACCACCAACAGCATCAACACCACCACCACCAACAGCATCAACACCACCACCACCAACAGCATCAACACCACCACCACCAACAGCATCAACACCACCACCAACAAAAAAGAAAGCTGAAACTGTAGTGGAATTCATGAAGAGGAAAAGCATCAAACCAAAGCCCACCCTGTTCCACATGGAATCAGCCAGCTGAAAGGAAAAGTGCTTGATTTTTTTACAGTTTAAGGATTAAACTACAGCACATTTAGGAAATGGGATAGTGGGTAGGCTCCCCCACATAAGAGCTGTGCAATTTCATTGTCCTGTCAAGATGGCTCTCCCTACTTACCCTAAAGCCAAGTATATCCCGAATGGACACTTAGGCTTTCCTTTGGCAAGAGAACAAACTGATACCACCATGGGGGTCTGTCTATTCCAGGCAGCAAAACAGAGGACTGGAAGGTAAGTGGGAACACCCAGTGTGGTGCTCGCATCAGTAGTTCTAGCAGAAAGGAGTCAGGCTGGGGTATGACTGAGTCTGGGAACAGACCTAACTCTCAAAGCCAGAGGGCTGGAGGCAGCTCAGTTGGTACAGTGCCTGCTGTAGGCTTAAGACCCCAGATCTAATCGCCAGACCCCACAGCAAAGAGCCAGGCACAGTTGCACGCGCTTTTCATCTCAGCTCTGGGGCAGCACTAGGGGGAGGCTTTCTGTGGCTCACTGGCCAGCCAATCTATCTTAACTCACGGACAACAGGCCAATGAGAGACCCTGCTTCAGAAGCGGATGGCGGTCCTCAGGAGGATGTGCAAGCTTGTCCTCCGGAATCCACAAATGCAGGCCCAGGCAAGAACACACCAACGTGTGTATAAGGATAGAGGAGTGGGACTGTATCAGGGCAGGTTTAGAATGCGGACCGCATCATTCTGCTTCTTCTGGGGACCGCAGGCAGCTCTGATCTGCTCCAGAGGCACCTGGGTGTCCCTGTGGCTGCCACACATGATGTGAGGCCTTCGCATCCTTTCATTCAGGACTCTCTTGAACACACTTTTGTGTACTCGCTGGCCTCTGGGGGCACAGAGGGTATGGGTGATGGAGCTGCAGGACACAGACCCATTGCCAGCTTGCACCTGGGGAAATGAGCAGCCTGGCAGTGAGCTGTCACTGCCACCCATATCAGCATCAGCTTCTGATCTGTCCTACACTCAAGGATGTGGTGGTTTTCCCCTTCTGGTCTGGGGGCACACATGCCAACAGAGCACAAGATGACATGTCTTGCTTGTTAATGAAGCAATTTACAAATGGTGACAAATAACATTTATTGAGTTGGAGTTAAGATCTAACTTCAGTCCGTTAACTATACTCATTGAGAATGGTAAGTGCTGAGACATTGCTTTCTAATGCTGGGCCTGGTGGCCCACACCTATAATCTAAGCACTTAGGAGATGGAGGCAGGAAGACCAGGAGTTCAAGGTCACCCTCAGCTACAGAGTGTATTGGTGGCCAGTCTGAGCTTGATCTCAAACAAACAAACAAATAAACAAATCATTTTCTACTATTAGGTAAAAGAAAAGTATCTTAAAGAATAATCTTAAGCTTAAATACAATACTGTATCAATATTTTATATTAAGAGAGACATACTTTTAGTTGAAATAGACAGGTTCTATTGAAACAGGAGGACTTTTCAAAATCTGCAAAAGTATCAAGTTACCAGCACTTAGCTGATATATGTGCTCTTCAGTCTGGAGGTTAAAGTTCCAAGAGATGGTGGCCAACCTACAATCAATAGGTCTCCTTGACCAGGTTGTCAGCAGAGTTCTTGGCACTGTTCAGCATTACAAACACAGGTCCAATAGCTATTAGTCACATGCAGTGATGGGGGGAAAACGTCGTCAGTATCCGAGAACCTGTCTACCCCTACTGACTGAACGGACAGCGGTCTTTTTGGCCACCAGGATATTAAGGATGCTAGAGAAATGCAGATTAACAACCTGATCAAGAAACCTGACAAACAGATCGAAATCTTAAGAACAAAACAAAACAAAACAAATCATCAACAACAACTGCTATCCATTTCCAAACATCAGATGGGTCATGACAGACTTTGTCTCTCTGTTAACACTCGAGTTTGGGACAGTGGGAATATCATACACTAGGCTGTGGATGGAGGCTTGGCTTTCACCCTTGCCAGGAGAAGCTGCAGGGCTGAGCACAGCATTTCCTGATGTCTGTGTCTGATCTCAGTTGGTAAAATAGAGCTGGGGTACCCGCTCCCACTTAACGCAGCAAAGATGCTTTCAAAGCCAGAGGAGACAATACAGGAATTCAGATCAGACAGCACAGAACAGGACCCACCCCCTCCTGCCATCACCACTTACATAAGAACACGGCTTGCCAAAAGACAGAGTGTTAGGAAATCAGAAATCAGCAAGAGATGGAGAGATCTGCGGAGGAGAAACGAGCTGGGCCAAGGGATCAGGGCTGTGAGGTGGAACTAGAAAGAGAGAGGGGGCCAAAGCATAGCATGAATCAGCCCCGCACTGCCTGACAGGACAAGCAGAGATGTAATCTCAGAACACCGGGCCTTACAGAAGATGCTAACACTAGCGGGAGGGGCGGGGATGACAGGAAGAGTCCGACACAGGAAGGTAACACCTGGAGGAACCTGGATCTCCTGGGACTCGGAGGAGAAGACATGGAAAGAGGGAAAGCCCTATGCTGACGAAGCACAGCACACAACTCCCAAACCAGACCAAGACTTTAGCCTCAGAATCCACTTAGCTAGTCATGTGAACTTGATATGTTACAGTCTTTCAAGTGCCTGTTTGTTGGACTACATCTAAAGCTCTCTTACACCTGAAAGTTAAAAATCACATCAGACATGGTGGCCCAACCCACAATCAACACTTATTGGCTGAGTGTCTGGCACCGTGGTGAGAACATACGGCGGGCTGGTCTTTAGACGAGATATCAAAGTGCACACTGAGGGCTGGGTGGAGCCAATCCTGTGGGACCAGAGTATGGAGCAGTTACTGTCAGTGCATTTGACTCACAGTAGTAGGAAGGATGCACCAAGAGCTGAGGAGCAATACTTCTGCACACAGTGTGCGGGAAGCTCTAACTCTGTGGGAACCATGGGCTGCACTGAGCAAAGGCCCACTGTGTAGCGGTAGCAGAACAGTGGGAGAGCGGCAATAGGACTTTGGATCATAGACTCTGTCATCCACCACCATATTTATTTTCTAAGAGCCTACTACATCGTACATACTGCTATGCCCACCTAGGATACACAGGAAACAACAAAGACATCGGCCCTCATGCTGACTATAGCTCAGCCGAGGAAATGGGTATTAGCAATAAAGGTAAGTACTTAGGGTTTATTAGAGACAGAAGAGGCAGGCCAGAGAGCATGTTAGGAGCACAGGACATCACAGGCTTCACTGGGGAGGTGTCATACAACGTTAAGCGAAGGAGTAAGGAATCTGCCACGGAAGTATGGGGGGGGGGGTAACTCCCGAGTGAGATATGACGTAGGTGTCAAGAGCTTGTAGGTATGCACCTGTCAGTTCAAGGAACAGCAAATGGCTTTGGGGATCCACCTGTGCAACCCCTCCCATGCCTGCTCAGCCTCCCAATACAGGTTACCCGAGAAACAGAACTGGGGACGGGCGGGGTGCTGGAAGTGACTTCATCAGACACAGGACGTACGGAAGCTGATATTATTATTTAGAGGGATGCATACTCTGCGAATATGTGACAGCAAATACTCTCATGTTTGATTCTCATAGCAGCCCCGTGATTTTCTTCATTTCTCCTTTTTCAATGGATATCATTCGGGAAGAAGTTGAGAGTGCCAAATTCCAAAATTACTCTATTTATGAACCACCATTAACTTTCGTTGTTGAAGGGGACGCCATAGACGGGATCAGAAGGTGGCCCATTAGTTTGTTTGTAGACTGTGGGAAACATTTGTCTTATTAACATGAATTTACATGCTTTTGTTATATTCGTGGGTGTGATTATATAATGTATGAATAAATAAAACTAGCTCTTTTAAGCAGCTGTGCTTAATGGATTGCACAAAACATTGCTTAGCTATACAACGCTGATGGGCTTCTCAATGCGGCTGTTCTCTAAATATCAATGGCTTATCAATAGACTGGTGTTGCTTCATAACTGTCCCAATACACGTGTTTATGTACACTTTATTCTGGGACTGTCTAAGCTTGGCTGGTTATTAAAACAACGTAAGAGTCTAGGTACTGATTCCTGGGTCCTGTTCCAGAGCTACTGAGTCTGATTCTGTGAGATCACATACATGAAGTCTGCAGAGGGACTCTGAGCTTCCGAGATGTCAGGCACCAGCAGACTCATCGGTGACGCTGATCCCAAATGGCACCCTACGCCTACCATCTATGACCTCACATGCAGCAAGTCTAAAATCAAGGCTCTTGTCTTCACTAGCTCATCAGGGTAAACTAGCAAGATCTATGCAGTCAGTCCCACTGGCCTCCTTTGAGGCTATCATACTTAGCACTTAAGAGGAGGGCGTGTCTCACAGGGGTTTTCATCAGGCTCTTCTTGCTCATAAGCTGGTTGGAATAGAATTCTCTTTGAGTTTGGAAGAGAACTAGAAAGGTTTTTCTTAGTTCCCTTTTTCAATTTTCTCCCCAGTGTTAAAATCTCCTCTCTTAAAAAGGCCTGAGGCAAAGAGCAATACTCAAATGTGTCAGCCACTCTGTGGCCACCCTTGCCAGATGTCTCTGCAGTGTTCTGAACACCTCCCATGACACAGAATTCATGCTATGGGCAGCTGGCTATGTCCTTCTGTCTGTTCGTTAAATGTTAGTGTTAAGAATTCAAGAGTTTAAAAGTTTGCTGTGTTCAGACCTGGGACGTCTGCATCCTTCCCCTTCACAGGCCCTAACTTCTGTTTTAATTCCCACCAATATTTAAATAGGAGGGAGGGAGGGAGGAAGGGAGGGAGGGAGGGAGGGAGGGAGGAGGAGAGGGAGGGGGAAAGGGAGAGAAGGAGTGGAGAGGAGAAGGAGAGAAAGAGGAGGGGGAAGAATAGAGGGAGAGAGGGAGAGGGGGAGAGGGGGGAGAGGGGGAGGGAGAGGGAGAGAGACTGAGACTCTTAATCTCCCTTGTGAGAATGAGCACCATAACTATTTTAGTATATAAACTTTCAGACTTCTCCTACTCATGCATATTAACAGAAGAATACATTTTTATACGAAGAGATCAAACCATTTAGTAGTTTGTTTTTGCTTAATATTATGGAGTTCTTAATTTCAATAAATACAGCATATCATGATGGCCAAACAGTATAACATTTTAAGACTGATACATAGATATAATATGCATATATCCACATATATAACATATATGTATGTATGTATCTCCTAAAACCATATCCTAATTTACTCTTATTATCATTAGTGCCATTTTTTGGCAAACATAACCAGCAATCTGATGAATGTCCTTGTAAGTGTGATTTCTGCACCAAAAGGTATATAAAATGTATATTTTTTAAACCCCTATGCATGTTCTTTTTTTTCCTTTTAAAGCCTTTGAATTAGCAAAACCCATTGATGAGTTCATCAAACTGCTGTGTGGCTGCACACAGAATCTCCAGTGGACAGCAGGAATTTATACAGCACTCACAGTGCTGAATGCTAAGAATATAGCCACCTCCAGGCCTGGCGCCATCCCCTGTCCAGTACTGAGCTGGGAAGAAGGGCAGGGCTAAGCAAGGGTGCACACTTCCTCTAAACTTGTTAGTTCTCAGATGCTTTCGTCATTCCCATCATTCTAACGGCTTCTCTCTGTCACACCTTTGCTTTGACTCCCTCCAGGGTCTGAGTGGACACTGAACTTGTCCAGTGAAAAGCGTAACGTAAGCTAAACAAGATGACACCAAGAGTGTGTTTAGAGCTGTCAGGGGCTCCATGCAACTTATGTAAATGTCAGCTTTCTCACAGAAATTATGAGGGTTGACATCGAACCCTCCAATTCTATTAGGGTGGCCCAAGTGACGATAGAAAGAAACTCACAGGCATTTTCCATGCATTAAAAAGCCACCCCAGCACCATGTGCAAGACCAAGGTAACAAACGCCCAGAAAAAGTGCAACAAGATACAGGAAACAAATACTCCACTGTTTTTCTAACTAACAGAATCAGGAAAGGGGCCAAAGGGAGTGGGAGGTTTCCAGTTCTTCCCGTCTCTTTTTATCTAGTCGTTCTGTGAGAACCCTGTGCAGAGCTAAAACTCTGAGAGAAACTCTACTTCTGGCCAGAACAGGCTCTGTGGTCTGCAGGGTGTGGAAGGAGTCTCTGTGGTATGTATGCCATGCAAGTTCACAGGAACCCAGAGACGCTGAGTGCAGGGAAGAGAAGTGCAGGTGGGAGGGGCTGTGAGTCCTCGGCACAGCATCCAGCTATGGATCTAAGGGTTAAGGAGTGTCTACTCTACTGCATCAAAGTCTACCTCAGTAAAAAATAGACTGAAGGGAGGAGACTGGTAACATAGTTAAACAAGTTCTCATTCAATCAGGATAGCAGAGAAACCTTCAGGAGGTTATACTATATACTGAGGACACACGGACGTGGGGAATCATGTTCCAATAATATAGCATGCACAGTTAGGTTGGTCAGTAGGTCTGTTACTTAGCTGAATCCTGCCAATCACTGCTGTGCCACTGAATCTCTATCCTCGACTAGGGAAGGCCAACATTAGAGAACAGCATGACCCTGGACATGAAAATGACAATAGTTCTGGAAGTTTCCTTCAGGATCACAACTCCAAAGTGCACCACAAATCTTTAGGAGACCCAAGATGCTGCAGCATTTCCAAACCCACATTAAAGGGGGAAATGTAAACTGGGTGGTTTACATTTAATCCCAGCACTCAGGAGGCAAAGGCAGGCAGAGTTCGAGGCCAGCCGGGGCTACAAAGTGAGTTCTAGGGCACCCAGGGCTACACAGAGAAACCCTGTCTCACCCAAAAAAAGAAAAAAAAATTATAAAATGTAGCTATGATTGCATTCAACTGGCTCTTTATCATTAGAAGTAACGACAATTCATGCCAGGAATGTGGATCTGTGAGGAGGTATTTTCAAGTACAAGCCTGAAGCCTTGTCATCAGAACTGAGTGGGAATCAAACTGGTTGAGTCTGCTAAAAGCAACACACACACACACACACACACACACACACACACCATACACACATATACACTCAGACACAGACACACGGACATTTCACACACACATATACAGACACACCACTCAGACATGGACACAGACATACACAGACACACACAGAGACCCACAATGAGGTAGGCCACAGCAGTTGGCCAGAGTCAGACACGGTGCTGAAACATAACACACACATTTCACCTTTAAGTGAATGTTGGATTTGAGATCTACGGTTAAAGGCAGGCCAACTCTTGGATGACCAGACTGACAGCTGTATGAACGGGAGCTGCGTGAGCAATCGTGTCTCCGTTATACCAGAGTGCATACCTTCTCAGCACCCCGTGTCAGAAATAAATAATTTTGTTAAAGTTACCCCTAAATGAGGTGGGCTTAAAGATGCTTGAAACTATGAAGAGCTAAGGCATTAGGAATTATGAGCAAAGGAGTGCTTGCCTGAGAGAACACATCAATTCTCATGAAAAGACTTAAATATATTTCTTTCTTTCCTCTAAATAATTAATCAATAGATACCCTCCCCCACCACCACCAAGAAAAACTTAAAGCTAAAACAGCCACAAGATATGGCAGCTCATGCCTTTAACCTTAGCCCTGGGGAGGCTGAGGTAAGAGGACTACCATGAGTTCAAGGTCAGCCTGGGCTAGCCAAGATCTTACCTCAAAACACCCAGAAATCAAACAAGCATAAATGCCAGATTTCAATAAAACAAAGATTTCTATAAAACAAAGGCTCTGACAGAAATGGAAACAGTCATACAAACCACACTAGGCAGTCCAGAGCCACTCTCATGACACTGACTGCTCAGGTTATGAAAACAGAACTTTAGATCTGAAGTAGCAAAAGTAACGGGTGAACAATGGGAAAAGAAGAAAATCGCAAGTGAAGGGGGAGGTGGGTCTGATCACTGCACCACACTGCCAGGGTGGGGCCCTTATGGTAGCAAGCAGAGAAGGACGAGTGCCCAATACATGACAGCGACGAGCCAACACACACGTGAAAACCAGACTCAGAGAGTTACAAGAGACCACTCAGGGCACGGCGGGTGGGAGGTCTCTGACCTCCATCAGAGACCCATATGAGGGTCTGTAACAGCTGTCTGGGAGGAGCAGTGGTTATGGGGACAGGCTGAGCAGGTTACTGGCTGGGAGAAAATGCACCCTGCTATTTTCATATGCTCAAACCCCTCCATTTCTAATACAGCTCACTCCTGAGCTCCAGTCTCTACCGGGCCTCACCTACTTCTCACCCACTCTATGCCAATTCCATGGTAATTAAAACACTGCTTTTATGGTCCACTCCCCATCCCGACTGTCCTATAGCAATGTCTGGTGGCTCCACAGAGCCTGGAATAAAGGCTATAGTCAAGGGTGGCCACAGGCTGAAACCAGGACAGAGGGCACAAGGCAGAGACATGGGCTTGGATTTACAGGACCGCAAAGGCTGTTTGTTCCCTTGGATATGCTGCCTGTCCTTCTGGAACCAGGGCTCTCGGCCTGTGAGACAGAAATATTAATGTATAATGTCAATGGTGATGAGAGTAAGAGCATTACTAACAACCAGCATCTGCAGAGGGCTTGGCTTACGCCAGACTCTGCGCTCAGCAATGCACACGGATCACCCCGTCAAGTATGGCTGCTGTAAAATTCTACAGGGATGCTAGCTATTCATCTTTAGGTTCCTTCAAACCATTTGCTAGCAAGAGAGCTCTAGAATCTTAACTGGAGTGATAGAACTATAAAAACATATCCACTCTGTTGCTAAGTATCTTCCCTCCTGTCTCTGGATTACATTGTTTGGCCCAAGTGTGACCAAATCTAATTATTTAGTCTAAATGTCATTAATTGCCATGGAAAGGAGTTAAAAAATAGGAGACAATATTCCCTCTAATCCATGTAAGCTGACAATCTAGCTTCTTCTACAAACAAGTATTTTTCCTTATCAATGCATCTCTTTCTCACCACACACTGCTGTCACAGGGTACGAAGCACGTCTCTGATGCCGTGGTAAGACAATCGGGACAGGAAAGGAGAGAAGAAACTCACCAGCTCTGCACAATATTAGCAGCCACTAAAGTCTTAACCTACCAAACACCAGTGGGCGTTGTCCAACAACAGCCACGGCCAGCGGCACTGTCTGGGCCATAGCTTTGACCGCCCGCCCGCTGTTGCAATGCTCCCGGATGCTTACGCGTACCGAGAGAGTAACAGTGAGGTGATGGGTATCACATTAGAAGTTTCCTCAAGAGGTTCATGCTGCCTCAAGTGACAGACATGTCACTGGGACAATGTAAGCATACAGTCTTTCTAGGTGTGTGTACCGGCTAGTTTTGGGTCAACTTGACACAGCTGGAGTTATCCCAGAGAAAGGAGCTTCAGTTGGGGAAATGCCTCCATGAGATCCAGCTGTAAGACATTTTCTCAATTAGTGATCAAAGGGAGAGGTCCCCTTGTGGGTGGTGCCATCTCTGGGCTGGTAGTCTTGGTTCTATAAGAGAGCAGTCTGAGCAAGCCAGGGGAGGCAAGCCAGTAAAGAACATCCCTCCATGGCCTCTGCATCAGCTCCTGCTTCCTGACCTGCTTGAGTTCCAGTCCTGACTTCCTTTGGTGATAAACAGCAGTATGGAAGTGTAAGCTGAATAAACCCTTTCCTCCCCAACTGCTTCTTGGTCATGATGTTTGTTCAGGAATAGAAACCCTGACTAAGACAAATTGGTACCAGAATAGTGGGGTATTCCTGTGAGCTGACCATGTTTTGGGGAGGACTGTGGAAGGACTTTGGAACTTCGGGCTGGAGGATCCATTCGGCATTGAGAGCTCTGTGGGATATTTATTGTGTAGGAGCTTGGAAGATAATGTTGAGAACAGTGCAGAAGATGGAGGCCTGGCTTGTGAAATTTCAGAGGGAAAATTAAAGACTCTTTCAGAGCCATCGCTATTTTGGATTGTGAAGATTCTATGGTTCTGGTTAACTTGGCTGAAGAATCAGCTGTGATTAACAAGATACCAGAACTACTAAAGCAAAAACTTTGCATTACTGGGACTATTGATGCTGGTTAGCTGGAGCTAAGAAATTAGTGGTGATTAAGAAGAGACCAGCATCATTGAGGTGACATCTTCTGGGAAGTTTTTTTTTGAGAGCACAGAGGCTGTGTTCCAGAGATAACCAAGGTTGTATCTCCTGCTACAGTGGGACTTGGTACTGTGTAAGAGTCACCCAGGTGGTACTGGTTTTGAAGGCATGAAGGGGTCATGCAGAGCAGCCTGGGCTCGGCACTGTGTGAGGCCATGGAAGGTCATTGGTGAAGGTGCAGCCTCAGTTGCAAGTGATGGCCTAGGACTGAAGGGGTCATGCAAAGGATTTGAGGCTTAGCACCATGAAGAGAGCCTATGAGAGGCTATTGTTAAATCCAAGTTACAGTGGAAGGCAGCAGCATTTTGGAGAAGCCAGTACCATGAGATGACTACCAAGAGCAGCAGCAGCAGTGGAGTACAGGCATCTGGAGCCTAGAAGACAATGTGTGTGCTACAAAGGGCATGGCTGGAGAAGTGACCCAAGCCCTTGGAGGAGCCCAGAAGATCGTGAGTTGGATCCCAGACATTGGACTGTGGGATGCTTCTGAGACGGAGAGGAATGTGCAGCGCATAGACATAAGCCTCAAGGATCCAGGGAATGAGATGTGGTCGCCTGTGGGGAAAGGGCCAGAGCCACGCAGCAGCACTTATTCAAAGGGTCTGCTGGAAGCCACAGACTGTGAAGAAAGGATGTGCTGCTGAGAGCAGTGGAAGAACTCTCCTTCCTCAGTCATTCCTTTCACCAGACGGTGTGTGTGCTTGGGGAGCCTCGGAAATAAACAGTCTGCCTGTCGCTACTGAGGTACTGACCTGTCAGGGACGGAGACACCACCACGCTGGCTGCTGTTGGCGTGATGCTGCTAGTGGATGGGGCCGCACCACACCTTGCTCAGCCCAGGAATCCAGCTGGAGGCTCCCCTAGCACAGCCCCTCTAGCAGCAGCTCAGCACTGCAGGGGCTCCTCACAAATACTTCTGGGGTAAGGCCACAAACAGACCTCCAACTCTGGTCAGTGGCAGACTACCAGAACCGTGCCTTCCATATCCACGTTAGCACACAAAGGCTGAATCAAAGTCACTGAGAACTCTCTCAGCCCTTGCTCCTTAAAACAAAACTACCAACTTGAAGTCTGGGTCATTTTCTAGCTGGCTTTCATGCATATACGCCCTTTGTCAGGTAAGGGTTCTCATGTGTGTATGCATGTGACTCTAGCTAGCCTTCAGGTATGCATATATGTAACTACAGGCCTTAACAACGGACATCCAGCCCTTACGTTTTCTAACCAGGCTTATTAACTGATGGCTTAAGTTGGCTTAGACTGTTGGTTCCCAAAGCCGGAAAAGTGAATGGTGAGAGAAAACAGAGGTTACTAGGAGGAGAAGAGAGAACAGGGGTCACCAGGAGGAGAAGGAATTTTTATCTTGGTTAAGGAGATAAAACTATAGTGACTACGCACTGTGTTCAGAACGTTGAGCCTAACGTCATCTCCACAGTGAGAATGAAGATATGAGGGCTTTACCAGGTGAGTGGCTGTCCCCAGGAGATGCTATGTTAGCAGCATTAGAAAAGGCCTGAGAGACATCCAAGTTTTCTCTTCCAGTTTCATGCATTTGTGTGAAGAGGAGCCATCTATGAACAGGCCCTCACCAGAAACTGAATATTCTGGCACCTTGATTTTAGATTTTTTTCTAGCCGCCAGAACTGTGGGCAATATATTTCTATTGCTCACAAGTCACCCAGGCTGGGGTATTTTGTTATAGCAGCTTCAACGGACTAAGGCATTTCCCAATGTAAATATATAATTATTGTTCTTAGGACAATTTTTTTTACCTTTAATGAGTTAGATGAGCAAAACCTTCACCAAGAAAGGTGGTCCTGATAAAAGCAATGTTTCTGGTGGACGATATTTCGAAACTTAAAAGTCAAGTGTTTTAAGGCTGTACTTCGGTATAAGTTAGAGCTGTCAGATATATATTCACTGACAGCACATTTTGGCACATTAGCTAAAGATAGTACACTGTATTTATTCTGCATAATGCCCAGGGCAATGCTATGCAAATCGGGTGGCTTAAGCCATATTATTTGATGTTGACAGTGATGGTTTTTATACAAAGTCAGATAAAACTTTTTCTGGAATTGGTTTATTAAGAAAAATCTGTCAACACTTTACTATATATAACCAGCCACAGAGTGTTAAAGCTTTTGGCATTCATGAAAAGATCTACTATCATCTCCAACTTCTCAAGAAGAAAAATGTTACTTAGCAAACACTAATATTCTACGCTGATTGTTTTTATATATAATTTTTTAAAATTAAAACACATATAGTAAAGACCACTACAATTTCTTCCCAGCTAAAAAGTCCTTGTCAGCAGAGTTAAGTTTGCAAGGGGCAGGCAAAGACCCAGAACTCAGAGCACGGAAGGCCTACAATGTAAGTCTCAGTGCACAGCTTGTGAGGGCTGAGGCAGAGGAACAGGCCCAGCACAGCTCCACGGGAACCTAGACGGTTCCCCAGAAACAGAGGCCTGGGTCTCAGCCTGCTTTCTGTGATTTCCCTTGAAACTGTTTTATTGGCATTTTGGGGTGGTTATGTAAAGAATCATTTTATGTTCACTACTTCTTTAGTTATTTATCATAACCATGTTGCAGATGTGGAAACTAAATTGCCAGTAAGAGCTGAAGTTCAGCTTCAACCGCAGCAACACTCACTGTCAGTCGCATAGATGAGAAGGTCTGATCACTCTGCACAATCAAAAATGTCACATTTGAGAATTGTATAGGATATTTGAGGCATTCACTGAAAACTGGAAGATGAGCATATCTAGATCTATAATAAAACATATGACCAATTACAGAGGAAAACACTAATATTTCACTTAGTGAGCCATAAAGACTTCAGGTAAAGAAGAAAATATTAATGTGTAATGAATAATTAATAAGACACAGAATTTCCACTCTGAATTATTAACTTCTGAGGTGACAGTAAGTATAGGAAGCAACTCGTTAAAGTCAGTGTGCCAAGCAGAGGCTTAGAGTGCTCCCCCTGGGTGGTTTTACTAAGTGATTTGATATTATCAGCAACTGCGGCCTTTTTACCTGTCTTCACGGGTTTCCTGAACCAGCACAGCTGACCCTCCCATGTCCCAGCCATGAGATGTAGGTGTGGACAAAGTTCCACCATCACCACAGGCTGAATACCTCTTATCTGAGACATGCGGACCAGACACACTTCAGATTGTAGACTTGGGGAGGGTCGCCGTATCTTGTGGATGGAACCCATGTCTAGACATGAAATTCCTTAGTTTCATGTACACTTAGGCATATTGCCCACACCGACGCATACAGCACTTGTAGTGCAGCTGTGGTTTTTGAGCGCAGGTGGTCACATGAAGGCAGGTGTGGGATTTCTGCACTGAGCCATCAGGGTTCAGAAGGCTGCAGAGAGGGGAGTACTTCTGGCTTCAGGTGACATTTCAGGTACAGATGCTCATCCTGCACGGTATCCCTCACTCTGCTTTAGGTTTGGAACAGGCAGGGGGCAGCTTTCCTCAATGGATGAACAAGATTGCACGACTATACACCAACTCTCCTTCTAACTGTGCTGCCCACTCTCTCACATTCTTCAATAAGGTATCATGGCAGGAAACTAGGAAACCCAGGAGAGAAGAACTGTCTGGAAGCATTAGACAGTTCCAGCTAGTGTTCCTGGAGTAAAGTTACCTAAGACAGCAGTCTCCAAATCATGTGTGATGAGAGCGCTGTGGTGATAAATGAACTGAAAAGGAGTGCAAGCCACACAGCGAGAGGAAATGCACACTGGTTCAGCCCTGGGTGTCTGTCCTGCTCAGAGGGGTTTAAATACTCAACTGGTTTCAGGCCTGTGTATCTGTCTTGCGCAGAGGGGACAGTGGATATGGCCTTGGGTAAGAAGACGTGAAGGCAATTGGTGACTGGACTAAGAGAAGCAAACAGATGGTGTTTTCATTACCCCCCAGGGTCTTAGGCATATAAAAGTTATTAAGTCATTGTATTTCTCCTCAAAATATCATTTGGTATGTCTTTAAATCATAAATGTATCCTAAAAAAAATAATAAATCGTATATACAAACCAAAACCCACAGCCTACCTATGCAATTCAGTGAAAATTTCAACATTATGAACAAGAATGTACAACTTAAGTATGCTTGCTAAACAGCTGCAGTCTACTTTAAACCATGAACTCAGAAACACTCTTCAGCAACCTGTGAGTTAGGGTACAACTCCAACATTTTAGCCGCATCAAATTTCCAGTGCTAAAGTGACAGGATTTCCCAAACCATGCCCTTAATAAAACCTACCCATAACCGCACTCAAACTCACTCATATACTTCAAAACATCCTCTTTCACTAATAGCCTACTATTTAAATGGAAGATCATTAAAAACTAGACTTGTTTATAGGGGCAACAGTGCCCACTGGACACCAGAGGCTGGCAACCTAAAGGCCCAGGGCCAGACGTGAGCTCCATCATTTAGATATGGGCTAGTGGAGTCTTGTAGACCAGGAAACATTACAAGATGTTGCCACTGTTCTTGTTTACAATCTAGACCTGGGCTGTAAGACCCCCAACGCTGAGATACCACATCCTTGAGCTACAACATGGTAAGATCAAGCTGGCATGGCCTGGAAGCTTCATTCCTTTTGGCTAGCTTTCATGATGCTACGAACCGAACCATGTGAGTTGCAGCAGTGACTGCCCACAAGCCACACCCACATCTGCAATGCTATTTCAGACGCTGAGATGTTTCTGACTGCACTGAAGCCCCACTCCACAAGCTAGAGCCCATCCATGCCTGGCACCATTACTGAGCCAAGATTCTACAGAGAGACAGGTAGGTCATTGACCCTGCAGGAGAACCTGATGCTATGCTGGCTGCTACACGGATATGGGATTAAACCTACTCCTAATGGCTCAGTGTTGTGCCCACAGATCAATGCACCTGCCAGTGCTCATCTGAGAAGCTGGGCTTCTCAGAAGATGGTGCGCAGAGGCCCACGGCTGGCCAAGGTGCTACGGATAAGACTGCAGAACTGTCAGCCTTAAAGGGAATAAATAGTCCACCACCACCACATCCCCCAACCCCCATCAAGGCTCAGGGATCACTGCAGAAAGGGGAGGCGGAAGAGTGTAAGGACCAGAGGTGATGGCAGACTATAACAAAACAGTGCTTATCCTCTGGACACTGTAGAGTGGCTGCACCTGTGAACTCACAAAAGTTGGGACAACGTGCACAGAACCTGTGCAAACCTAAGGCAGAGCAAATCCCACATACAGGCAAGGAGGTTGACTCAGTCCCACCCTGGCCATGGAGCTCCTGGTGACTGTTAGCTGCCAGGAAGAGAGACAGATCCCTCTAAGTTAACCATGCTCCAGTGGACAAGCACACATCCCAGAACATTCGGGCAGCACAGAGTGCTTTCAAAAGATTGTTTGTTTTTTTAAAGGACACAAAGTTGAATGTGTAAGAATGGGGTTACACCTGGCAAGGGTTAGGGGAGGAGCATATAGGTGATTGATAAAATTAACTTTAAACATTCAGGCTGTTACTGGAATAAAAGTGACACCGTTGGCGTATTAGGCCTTCCATTTCCAAAGAGATGTCCATCTTTTAAAAGAACAAAGCTAAGCAATTTAGGACTCACCATGTACCATTATAAGATTATAGTGACTGTTCTCAGATATTTCCGATTTCTTTAAATTTTACATATGTTTGCATTTTATGTACGTACAATATTATACGTTCCTGTGGACTACAATAAATTCCATTAAAAGGTAGGGCATGGTGGCACACACCTTTAATCTCAGCACTTGGGAGGGAGAGGAAGGTGGGTAAGCGTGTGCACCCGGCTTTTCCAGGGGATGCTGGGACGGACTGTGGCCTGTACAGCAAGTATCAGCCTGGACTTCCTCCCTATCTGTAAGTTTTAAGTCTTGTTGTAAAGTCTGGTGTTCTTACAGTCAAACTCTATTAGTTTTCCTAACCGATTAAAAATTATTGATAACTTTACGCCATTAGCCTGGAAAACAATAAACACACGAGAAAGAAGTAGGTAAGGCTAGAGAACCACAGTTACAGGAGTCACAACAGCACGGTGAAGCCTAGAGTGGACTCACACTTTCCTCCCTAGGGTACGAGATCTATGCTGACTACAGAAAAGCTGTGCATCATCACCACCACCACCACCACCATCTCAAAGATCAAGTATAATGTGCATTTGGTTTGTCCAACAGTCCTTGCTTAGAAATATGCATAAATGTGAACTATCCTTCGCTTTAATGTGCCTTATGTAACCTCCTAGAGGCTCCCATGGCCATTAAGTCATCCACGTGTTATCACCACTAACAAATGTTAGCAAGTAAGTCTGCCACACTGCCAGTTCTCCTGCTGGTTGGGTTATTTTCAAATATTTTTTACCAGTTCCTCTGATCTTCCTTAATGTTAATTAAGTTTGAAGAGTCCAATCCTAGGAGAGCCAAGAAAACTATTGCATCATAATAGTGATATTATGTTATAATTTTACAATTCAGAAAAAAGAACAAAAAACACAAGTTTCCTCCTCGAGAAGAAAGAGAAAAGCAACCAACCAAGAAACCACCTCTGGAACACAGAGAGCAAAACCCATCTTAAACTAACGTTTGCTATGCAATGTTCTGAGTCCTGCAGAGGGAATACAGCAAGTGTCAGGCACTTAAAGACCTACCAAGAAGACACACCTTAAGTATTCCGAGCACGCAGAAACTAATGACTCAAGAGAATGAAGGGGGAGATGGACAGCTTGGGCCGGGCAATGTGATGACTGTGATGATGGTCTACCAGTGTGTGGGGAACGCCAGACAAAAAAAATCAATGAGCTTTCAAAGAGCAAGCTGTCTGAGAAGTGTTTTAAAGTGTGTTACATTTGTAACTCCGAGTTCCTCCAGTGAAGGCTATGGAACTCAATGCCCTCTCCTCATTTCTGTATGTAGCAGCTGAGTTCTTTCATATTGCTGAGGTGTTTAATGCTAATGTCCCCCTTTTTTTTTTTCTCCGAGACAGGGTTTCTCTGTATAGCCCTGGTTGTCCTGGAACTCACTCTGTAGACCAGGCTGGCCTCGAACTCAAAAATTCCCATGCCTCTGCCTCCCGAGTGCTGGGATTAAAGGCGTGCGCTACCACACCCGGCTTTTTTGTTTTGTTTTGTTTTTGTTTTTTTTTCGAGACAGGGTTTCTCTGTATAGCCCTGGAAAAATGTGTATCCCAGGCTGGCCTCGAACTCCAGATCCTCCTGTCTCTGCCTCCTTCAGCAAATCCTACCCGCCTGTGCCACCAGATCCTTAACCACACTCCTTACAGTTCTTGATCTTGAGTTTTCTGTTTAAGCAGATCAACATTTCCCATTAATCTTTTCCTACGTTTAACTCTTCAATGTTTGATTGACAGGATTTAGTCACCAACTTTTCACGACACAGTCATTCATTTTAAAAAGTGACTCACAACCATTAGGCTCTTTACCTGGGGAGCCTTGCTTGGGATTCAGTGTTGGTTTCTAAGAAGACTTGAAGCCTGCCCCAGTCTTAGTGGCTTGTAGCTGAGCACACTGTGTGCGGCCTTCATTGTTTGCCCTGTGACTCCAGCTCTGTCCTTGACTATAAGCATTTGATTCTAATTCCTATTCCCAGCCACATCTACTCACTTGTGCTCTACACAGCAGGTGTCGGCTAGTCTCAATCTGGGCTCTGCAGGTGATGCCGAGTTCGGACATTCATATGGAACCTGACCTTCAAGGCCTTTTCAAATATTCTAATTATCAGACAGGGCTATTCCAACGATTGTCATCTGGGCTGAAATGGCATTTTCTGTGACTCTGCTCTAATCTCACTCACCCATCTTCAGATGTGAAGAGCACCTTTGACCTTTCCCTCTCCCACTGCTTGATGACTGAATTCTGGACAACCTTACCCCTGTCTTTCTCTAGTCAGCATGCTAGCCCAGGCTTTAGATATCATACAGACACTAAGTCGCACTGCTCAAGACTGCTGAGTCTCCCATCACCATTACACCATCTACCATCTCATCTCTGTTGTTATTTCTATAATTGGTCTAACTAACCTTCTGTCTTTAAGTTTTAAAATCAGTTACCTGCCCTCAGCCCCCTCCCCCAGGTCTATGTAAGTCTCTAGTTTAGTTGTCCTGGTTTCTTTAACACCCAGAATCTACCCTGTGCACTCCCCATGCCATTTCCTCCAGCCAGAGGACATCCTCTCTGACTTTACTGTTCGCCTGACCTCTGACCTCTTCCTTGCTGGCCTGACTGGAAGCACTCTTGCAGAAAGCATCTCCTCCATCTGCAAAATCAACTCGAAACACTAAAATGCCTGGGGAAACTGAGTCCAAGTGCTTTCCTCTCTGAAGATTCCTCTCTTGCTGTATTGTTGTTGTTTCCTGTGCGCTGTTGGTCTCAGGCCAGCCACCTGGGCATTGAGTCAGTGAGAATGCTTGCAAACCATCCCAGCAAAACATGTGCAACTACACTACAACAGGACGAGAGGAACAGGGTGCCAGCCTCCAGGCTGTTGTGTGGTTGAGGGGGGCCAGGTGTGAGGTTAGTTAGAGGAATTCATTCAAGAAGAAATATTTCAAGCCAGGGTGAAGAAATGGGTAAAAACTAATTCTACAAAAAGACAACAGGTACCAAGGCAGGAGAAGTCAGAGAGAGAGGTTTTTAACTAAAAGAAAGCGGGGATGCTGGTGGGGAGGTGCATCTGCACGGCCAGTGGGGGACCTGAGCATGTGCACTTAAAGGTCATGCTCAGAGTCTATGAGCCTTATCCTAAGATACAGACCTAGAACAGTGGTAGGTTCCAAGATACTTCAAGTCAGGACCACCACTAATCCTGAGACAGGTAAGAAGGTAAAATAATGCAATCAGTACGAATTCTTGTTCTGTTAAAATCTAAGTGCTTATTATTCTTTTTCTGTGTGATCTAAAGTCAAGCAAAAAGAAGAAAAAAAAGGGGAGGAGGAAGAA
This sequence comes from Mus musculus, assembly GCF_000001635.26. NCBI lineage: Eukaryota > Metazoa > Chordata > Mammalia > Rodentia > Muridae > Mus > Mus musculus. The sequence goes on along the minus strand of NC_000080.6, from coordinate 120,483,438 downwards.
AAGGAAGAGGAGGAAGAGGAGAAGGAAGAAGAGGAAGAGGAGGAGGGGAGGGGGAGGAAGGAGAGGGGGAGGGAGAGGAGGAGGAAAAGAAGTGGCATATGATTTACACAAAAGACATTTTTAGATTTGTCACTTGACTTTGAAGTCTTCTGTTTGTGTGTGTGCCATGCAAGTGTATGTATATTGTGTGTGTGTGTGTGTGTGTGTGTGTGTGTGTGTGTGTGTGTGTGTGAAAGAAAGGGAGAGATGAAGAGTGGAGGGAGTGGGGGAGGGAGGAAGGGGGAGGGAGGGAGGGAGGGAGGGAGGGAGGGAGGGAGGGAAAAGGGAGGCAGGGGGAACAGGAATGGAGAAATACTTGCCATCTATGCATCAGGATCTGAACTCAGAGCCCTCAAGCCTAATAAAATACTCAGCAGCACACGGCTATAAACCAGTACCCGAGAAGGCAGAAATGGGAGGACCCCGAGCTTGCTGTCCACCAAATCATCAAGGTCCAGGCTCAGTGAGACACTCTGTCTTAGAAACTAAGGAAGCAGGCTTGAAAGGGGTCAGAGGTTAAGAGCACTTACAGAACAACTGGGTTTCAGTCCCAGCACCAACACGGCATCGTACTGTAACTACAGTTCCCTGGAGGCCTCTTACCCTCTTCTCACCTCCATGGTATATATGTGTGGTACACATCTATATTTGTAGGCAAACATTCATACATCTTTTTTTAAAAGAGGGAGCTGTGGTGGTTTGAATAGAATGCCCCAACAGGCTCATGTATTTGAATGCTTAGTCACCAGGGAGTGGCACTGTTTGAAAGGATCAGAAGGATTAGGAGGTGTGGCCTTGTTGGAGGAAGTGTGTCACTGGGCTTTGAGTTTTTCAAAGCCCATGCCAGGTCCCGGGGCTGCCTCTCTCTGCCTGTGATGTTTGCGGCTGTAGCTGTCAACTATTTCTCCAGTGCCCTGCCTGTCACCATTCTCTCCACTATGATGATAATGGATAAGTGTCTGAAGCAGTGAGCAAGTCCCCAGTTAAATGCTTTCTTTTATAGTTGCCTCTGTCATGATGTCTCTTCACAACAATAGACTAGTGACTAAGGCAATGGATCAGTGGGCAGAGGTGCCTGCCACATAAGTCTGCCTACCGGAACCCAAAACAGGGGGGACAGTCAAGTTGCCCTCTGACCTTCAAATGTGTATCACCATACATGTGCCATGGCCTCCACACACAAACATAATAATGAAAATGTTTAAAAACAAAATGAGGTTCAGAGCAAATGAATGAGACATGCCAACCTTTGGCCTCTGCATGAATGCACACACAAGTATGCATGTGCGTACACACACCTAACTCAAAAAGAGATAAGGGCCCATTTTAATATTTTTAAAATGAGATATTCTAGACCATATCAATACAGTGAGAAGCTCCATTTGTGGAGCTGTGTTACATGTTCATTTCCCTGCCTTTCCCCCCATAAGATCTCCCCATAAGGGAAGCTACTCCACAAAACCAACAAAATATTTTCCTAAGACTAATTTACATTGCTCTTCCATAGCACTCTTTGTAACAGGCAAGGAATTTTAAACCACAATTACAAATATGAATTATTTCCTCTAAGGCTGCAATGATATGTCACGGATAAAACCAATGGAGGTCAGAGGGACAAACCTGAAGAGTGACAAAAAGGACTTTCGCCCTTTTCTGCGCATCAACGACCACATGGGCACCCATGTACACCCGGCAGCATGTCACCCTCATGACACTGGGAGGGGATGCTATCTTCCCTTTCACAGAAAAGGAAACTCAGGCCTATAAAATAAGCAAGTATTTCCCTAAACCACAAACATCTAAAAGCTATGAACTCTACTACGGTACATATGGCAACCAAACACTTGCATGTTTAGTCCTAACAGACTTGGAAGATACAGCATAGGAAAGTACAGGAGCTGAATAAGTTTAATACTGTGTGGCATATTAAAGTGATAATACTTTATAGTTAGCTGGTTGAAGAAATGTATTAGCAGCTGAAAGACACACCTGTGTAGAAGAGGCTATATGGACTCAGACATCTTAAAAATTCTCTTTATCAGTAATTGGTGAGTTATCAAGCCATAGCCTTTCAGTTATGCCAACTGCACTATGGCACTGTAACTAACCGCCCCAAAGCTCTTGTATGTCATATGTAAAGCAGACAGCTGGCACACAATGGGCAGAAGATGGAATTACTGAATACTTCCTATAGCAACTGAGTAGTTAAGGAACTGGTCCCCCAAAGAGTAGAAAATGCACTAATGTAAACCCATGCTTTCTCTTGAGAGGAGTTGCGTGCCCCCACAGCAGGTTTGAGTATTGCCTTATACACTGCTGTACAATGGGAATAACCTACAGCTCACCCGGACCTGGAAGGCAAATGATGAACTTAGGGTGAGGTACAAAAACCAGGACATAGAAGTAGGGGCCCAAGCTGGACACGGACCTTTTAATCTCAGTGCCCCATGGCAGAGGCAGGAGAATCTCTATGGATTTGAGGTCAGCCTGGTATGAATGGTGAGTTCCAGGACAGCCAGGCCAACATAGAGAACCTGTCTCAAAAAAAAAAAAAAAAAAAAAAAAAAAAGAAAAAAAAGAAAAGAAAAGAAAAGAAGAAAAAAAGAAAGTGGGTCCAGAGAGGCTCTAATGACACAACATTTACCCCACAGGAAGTTGCTCAACTCAACTCAGCTCATCACTGCTCTTCTTACATCAAGAGCTGCAACTAGTGACCCTGGGTGAATAGAATCCCAATCTCAGTCTGTTGTCCTGGGTTGAGATGCCAACGGACTGCTCTAGTAAATAAACTGGCCCATCATTATAACTGAGAAACGTGAGCTACACGAAGCCAACAGAAACTCCGACATGATGTGGCCCATGCCATTGGGGATCTTAGCACAGACGTGTGGGCATGCACTGGGTGTGAAGGTGGGACAACTGCAGCACTTACATCATGATCTGTAAACAACTTCGAGACAAACGTATTAACACACCCACACGTGTGTACCACACAAGGAAACACATTTCTAAAAAATAACACTAGAGAAGTTAAGGCTACCAGTGTCACCAACTTTGGGAAAAGATCATAATCATAGCCACTGCTTTGTGATTTGGAATTTAATGCGGGAATACAGAAATTTCTAGTCTGGCTGGAGCAGGCACTGAGGAGAGGGCATTTCCTTTGACCTCTGTACAGGGTTAAAAACCCACCACTAAAAAAAAAAAAAAAAAAAAAAAAAAACACCACTTGGAAGGAATTTTTAAGTACTCCCTGAATACAAATAACTTGCTCTGAGCTCTGAAGTGTATAAACCCCAAATGATGGATAAGTGTGATTGTTTCTACCTAAACCTTCAATGGTGACTTCAAATGTAGCTACAGGTAAAATAATCCTGGAAGACTGTCAGTAGTATTAGTTAATAAGGACCAGAGAGGAGCGTTATCAGTAAAGAAGAACTAGAAAATGATGCCAGAACTCTGTAGTAACATGTTAGACTTTCAGTATTTAAAAGGTTAAGGGGAAAATGCATAGCATCAACTTAAGAGAGAACAAACACTAAAAGCATTCAGGTCACCAGCCACATGCAAAAATACATCCTTTGAACACTTTATATCAGGAAAAAGCTTGTTTGCTTCTTCTTCTTCTTCTTCTTCTTCTTCTTTTTTTTTTTTTTTTTGCATTAACTTTAAATTAGCTGATACACAAGCCAGAACTCAGACTAAACTTCTGTTTGTTTTCCAAGAATAGCCTCCTTCCCTGTTCTTTTTTTTTTCGGGGGGGGGGTGCGGGGGGGGGATGAGGAGGCTAGCTTTTAAGAGAGAAAGAGAACTGAATCTGCACGCTCTCCGCGTAAATGTCACAAGTGTGCTTCTATATGCCAAGCCAACTGAATGTTGTGTGGTCTTCAAATTATTTGCCAATGTGTCTTTAAAGTTTTGCACTAATCCATTTCTGCCAACCTCCTGGCAACATTTAATCTTTTCCGCAACGAGAAAGGTCCCCCCTAACTTAGTATTGACACTGTCACAAGATATGTATGTACAAATTTCGGCTGTCAAACCTCTTACGGGTGCATTTAAGCGCGCGCTCACTCTTCACAGGCGTGCCTACACTAAGACAGCTCCCCTTTCCCTAGCGCCCACCTACTCATCCCTTCTTTCCTTGCAAGTTTGAAACTTTGTTCTTTCTAGGGTCCCGAAGAAGCGCTACCAACGTCCTAGAGACAAAGGGCTGGGCTGAGGGTTAACAGGATGCCCAATTTCACTTGTGAAACAAAGCCCACAAATCTGAGCCCCTGGAGGAGGTGGTGTAGCCCGGGCAAGCCAAGGACCGGGATCGCCGCAGCCACCGAGCCCCGTGTGCCCCGCTCTGCTCACCGCTTCACGCGGATGATCTGGTCCCGCATGGGCTTGATGTCTTGGAAGCTCTGCTGGTTGACCAAGCTGTAGACCAGGATGAAGCCCTGGCCGTTCTTGATGTACAGGTCCCGCATGGACGCGAACTGCTCGGTGCCCGCGGTGTCCAGGATCTCCAGCACCGAAGGCGAGGAGTCCACCTCGATCTCCTTGCGGTAGAAGTCCTCGATGGTGGGGTCGTATTTCTCAATGAAGGTGCCGGTCACGAACTGCACGGTCAGGGCGGATTTGCCTACCCCGCCCGAGCCCAGCACCACCACTTTGTACTCGCGCATCGTCCCTGCGCGGCCGCCGCCGCCGCCGCCGCCCGCGACATAGACCTGCGCCCGCGCGCCGCGCCCCGACCCCGCGGCCCCGCCGCCCTTACGGACTCGTCGGCTCACGGCCGCGGCAGCGCCCCGGGCGCCGGCAGCGGGGCTGCAGCTGAACGAGTCGTGCGCGGCCCTGTGAGCGGGCCAAGCGGGAGGACGATGCAGCCCCGAGGGCGAGAGCAGCAACAGAGCTCGACCTCGAGCCGGAGCCGCCCGAACCGCGGGCCCGCAATGCCGCCCGCCCCGCCCCTCGCGCCTCCACGCCCAGCTCCCGCCGCCGCTGCTGCCGCCGCCGCCGCCGCTTCCCCAGCGCTGGAGCGCGCGCCCGAGCCCAGCCGCAGCGCTGCCCGGGGCGGAGCCAGCCGGGTGGGAGGGGTCTATAAGAAAGCCCGCCCCTCGCGCCGTCGCCTAGCGACCGTCCGCGCGCTCCAGAGAAGACCGGCTTCCGCGACACCCGGCAACACCCAGCCTGACCGGCCTCCGTACTGCGTCTGCGCGCTCTCCTCCGCCCGAAGGCAGGCAACGTCAGACGCCCACGCTCGGGGGTTTGCGGGAGGTGACGGTGGAGGGACCGTGGGCTTAGGAAGCCGTGCGCACCGTGCTTGGGGACCTCAGGACGGGCCGGCCTATGGCTGACATACATGACTCAGCCTGTCAGCCTTCGGAGAGCTTTGGCTTGATCCCGTTATACGTAACGACGTGAGCCTTAAGGGCCGCCGCCATGAGTTACACAAGCAAATCGAAGCTCGGCTAGTCCGTGGCGCCCAGGCTACACGCAAACCCGGTCCGCGCCCGATGACGTCACCGGCCCGCCCTCTAGCCCCGCCCTTGTCGAGTTTGACGTAAGCCGAGCTCCTCCCCCCGGGCTGGTAGACAGCCTTGGGCGCCTGGAAAACCTGGAGCTCGGATCCGCCCCCCACTGTCGGGAGACCCCAGAACATCTCAGCAACAGCCTGCGGGGGTGTCTGCGCGGAAGCTCGGATTCACTGTAGCCAATCAGATTGTGAGTCCGGACTCTAGACTACCACTCTTGACCAATGAAAAGGCGTCTCATCTTGCTAACCAATTGGTGTAAGACCCAGTGATAGACTGAGCCAACTCCCCTCCGGGGCCTGGAGGGGCTGAGAGTTTGCGCTTGCGCACGGCCTGGTACCCAATCGTAGGCCAACTGAGGAGTGACAGAGGGCTGGGCGGAGCCAATCAAACCTGCACTGTGGAGACAGTGCAGGGCTGCTGGGGAACTGGGAGGGGCAGGGTTCGAGCGCCCGACCCCCTGGTGTTCTGGCACCGGAGCGGGTTGCGTTGGCAGACAAGAGGGATGAGTTCTGTTCTAACGTCGCCTCCGTGGCATTCTGCCTGGAGATGGGCATGGAAGTGGTGGCAGAGGATGCGGGCTGGATCGTGGGCTGAATCGAGAAAACTGGGACTTTTGTCTTCAGGGTGAGAAATTTTCCGGTCCCTCAGGAGACATCCATCTGGCAGCAGTTGCTGTGGTCCTCCGATCATGCCTCCTCAAATGTGTATTTTCTACCCCGTTGTAAACCAGCGTATCTTTGGCCCCCGAATCTTCGTCATACGCTCCCAGCCACAATCGCAAATACATGAAAATTTACACCCTCTGCAATAACTGTTCGTTGCATTTATCTTCATTAAACCATGTCCTTGAAATGACAACTCTAACCATAACTACCTCACACTTTTCAGAAGGCTGTATTTTTTCAGTTCTGTCAGAGCTTGGTGTACCTCTCCACCATTCTGATTTCTTACAGAGGTCATTGTAGAGTGGATTTCGGTCTGGGTTCTTCTAACAGAGGGACATTCTTTTGCCATCTTTTCTGTCACTTGTCAAAGTACAAAAATGTATTCTGATATAGGAGTCCCCCAAATGCCTATTGTTTCTGAACATTTAAGAATTTATATGCTTGAATTACCTAGCTACAACATAACTGCAAGTTTTTATTGAAAACAGTTTAGAGCAAGTGCCTTGTCAAGTTAAAAAATGTCAACTACCATCTCTCCTTGCATCATATCCATGGATGCTTGGTTCCAGGACACCCCCGAACCAAAATCCTGCAAATGCTCAAATCCCGTGTATGAAGTGGCATATTTGGACTTAGCTTACATGCTCTCTTGCACATTTCAGTTCTTTCTAGATTCCTTGTAATGCCTAATATTTTGCAAACGTTAGGCTAATGGTTATACAGTCCTTGGGGGAGTGACTCATAACAAATCTACATGCTAAGTACAGTACACCATCCCCCAATAATTTTGAATCGCTGCTGTTTGGATGCATGGATACGGAAGGCTGCCAATATAGCTCAGGTCAGTCGTGACTTCTCAGTTATATACTATGGAAGTTTGAGAACTTGAAACTTAGAGAACAGGCAGTGAAGAAACTGTAGGGGGAAGCATCAGGAATGTTTCACGGGAGTCAAAACTGAAGAGGCTCTGCTCTCAGTCTAAGCTACTCATATAAGGTAGTGAACTAAAGTTGAGGGAGCTTCCCTGTGTGCTTCATGTCTGAATGACTCTGTAAGACAGAGTGGTTTTCTGTAAGACAGGCTTGGTTGTGACTACTTCTGCTCCGTAGCAGCTATAGTTTTCCCAAGGAAAAGCAGAATGCTTCTGGTACAATTCAAACTGTATGAGTGATAACATTTTCAGGTGTCACGGGGATTAAATACAGCCTAGAAACATGTGTTTTTTGTGAATATGACAACCTGCATTGGTTGCTTTTCTCACTGCTGTGGCCAAATACTTGACAAAAGAAACTTGAAGGAAAAAGCTTGCTTTCACCCATGCCTCACAGTATAGAGTCTGCAGTGGTTGGAATGGCTTGGCACTAGGTGGCTAGCTGCCTGTGGCCAGAGTGGGAGGCTGTTCACTCACATCTCTGACACTCTGGAAGAAGGGAGTTCTGAATGGCAGTTCTCCTCTTCCCCCTTTTTTCAGTCCAGTACCCTAGCTGGTGGGGTGGGTGGAAATGCATTCAAGGTTCTTCTTCCCTGCCCTCAGCCACTCCTCTGAAAACTCCTTACAGACATGCCCCAGAGTGCCCCACTGCCCTGGGTGCATTTTCATCCTGTTCAGTTGGCAACTGAAGTAACTATTGGGTAGTTTGTGCCCTACCTACTACATGGTCTATCTATGCACTGTCTAGTACATAGTCTACCTATTCACTGTCTACTATAGTCTATCTATCTATGCACTGTCTAGTGCATAGTCTATCTATCTAGTACTGTGTGGGCTGAAAATCTAGATAGGCAGTGGTCTGTGGTGTGGGCTTGTCTTAGGATTTTGGATCCAGGAGCTAAGCAAATCTTTTTGTGATTCCTAGTTCCCCCAGAGTTGGGAGTCTGTCAACTAAAGTAAACATAATAGACATTGTCACAAAGTTGTGGGTGGGTTGCTAGTCACATGTCCTAGCATTTCTCAGGCTTTTCTCCCTGACATTTCATAAGCCTTTCTACATTTTCATGAGGTATAAAGATGGCAGCCTATGGTGTGGTATCTGTAGTCTGTCTGTTTCCCATTCTGACAGGCCTGTTTTTCATCTTATGAAAGTAGTTGTTTTGTTTTGTTTCTTTGTTTGTTTGTTGCTTTCTTGTTACTAATATATAAAACAAAAATTATGATCAGGAATATATTTTCTTACCTGTTATGGCTTGGATGAGGATACAGTCCTGGTTTGTGGTGGCATGTAGACTATTGCTTGAAAGGTGAGTTGCTATAATTAGAAGGGCGTCAGGGTAGAATGTGGTGGTGTATAGCTCTAAACCCAATTACCAGGATTTCTAAGCACAAAAGTGTTCAAAATTCAAACATGCCTAGGCTGCATGAGTTCAAGGCCAAACTGGGAAACTTAGTGAGGCCTGTTTATCAAGGCTGAGGTTCTATTCCCAGTATAAGAATAAAATAAAATTGAAGATTTGGGGGAAATATTGGTGTCTATATCCTGATCTTAATTATGTTCGTGTCTATGTCTATATAAGTACTGTTCCAACTCTGATTCCAAAAGCTTAAGTCTTCAATCATGTGTTTGGGGGAAAGACAAAAGAAAAATGTGATAAGAAATTCAGTCTTGCCTCAGATGTGTGAACCTGCGTGACAGTGGAGACCGAGCACTGAACACTGTCACCACAGGGTCCCTTCGGCTTTAGAAGTGTGTTGCTGGGTGAGAAAGGAAAAAAAATGAAAACTTAATTTCTCTTTTCTCCACTGGATCTGAAGAGGGATCTCTCACCTATATCCAGATAGCCTCAACTGTCACACTTGTGTTACCATGGAAACCCAGCCAGCTCCTTTCTTTCTGTAAAAAATGTTGAAAAGGGTGGAATGAAATGGAAATGTATTGTATTTTCTGACTTTGTGAATGCAGCCAGAAGCAAATAAGCACAGAATTTGATACAGACAAGCCTAAAGGACACTGTGCCTGGACCAGGGTTTCCTGCTCTTTAAACCCTGGCTCCTCTCTCTCCCCACTAAAGCCTGCTGTCTCCTGAATCCTAAGTGAAAGACCACCAAACTCCTGGGATGCTGCTGGTGATTACGAAGGGGATGGGGAACTGTCTAGGCCTCTGAGGCTTCACGCAGCTGAGGTAAATCTGCAGACACGAAGCATAGAAATTGAAGGGGCAAGATAAACACGTTCTTATGAAAACCTAACATCTTGGTGCTCTTGAAAGGAAAAACTAGAACGCAGACACAGTGTGCAACGAGTCTGAGAAAGAAATCTGTTGGATGAAAGAGTAAATATTTCAAACGGCAGCTTAAGGAGGCTTCTTAATGAGAAGGCTTGCTGGTTAAGGGAGAAGGCCTGGAGGATCTTAAGAGCTGGGGATTCTGAGGAAACACAGCAGCGGAGGGCAGAGGGCAGTCTGGGCTGACGGCACTCCCACTCCCACACTTGTCCTCTGTCACTGCCAGAGAAGCTGGGCTGAATCGCACTGCCCGTTAACAACAGTTTGTGCCTCTTCCATGGGTGGCCCTCTTCTCATGCTGATGGCATCTGGGATTCAGGTCCAAGTACGCAGATGCCTCATGTTTGACCTGGCAGAATGATGCTGAGAACGCAGCTAGTGTCTGAGGGCATTTTCATCCTGTAAACATGTCGGTACAGCACAAAGGCATTATGTTCACTGCAAATCTGCTCCGCTTTCTGCATTTGAGGGATACAGTAGGAAACAGTTGACCCAAAGAGCTTTATTCTAGCCAGAGAGATAAATATTACACTACCAATTACCTCTGGAGTACCATAATTTAATGCAGATAAGACAATATCAGGCTGGAGAGATGGCTCAGCCGTTAAAGGCTAGGCTCACAACCAAAAATATAAGACAATATCAGATTTAAAAGGGTGTGTAATAACAATATAAGCAATGAAATATCATACTATATATAAAGAACTAAAAATGCAGAAATAGTGTCCTGGGGCCTGATAACATATATAATCCATACAAGAATTTATAAAGGTCAAGAAAAATGGAGACTCAGGAACAGGTTAGTCAGGTTATCTAGGGTGAGTTAGCCCATGCTAAAGGAAGTGGTCAGAGAGCTGCTTTGGTGGATAGAAACAAAGGAGAAAGGGGGAGGGGATCTAATTGTTTTTTTTTTTTTTTTTATCAATAAGTAAAACACACTAAAGCAATTTCTCCTTAAACTTGTAGATTTGCTCCATGACTAAGGACAGTTTCTTGTATGTTCCCTCCCCTTTCATGTCCCATGTCTAGTCCTAGGATTTCTAATGCAAAAACGGTCAAAATTTCAGGCTTGCCTAGTATCTCTGGGGATGGGCTTTGAGGTTCAAACACACAAGCCAGACCAGACCCAGTGTCTGTCTGTCTGTCTGTCTGTCTGTCTCGGCACCCTCTTTCTACTGCCTGCAGATACAGATACAGAATGCTCATCTACCTCCCCAGCATGCTGTCATGCTTCCTGCCATGACAATAATGGATCATGGACTAAACCTCTGAACTGTAAGCCAGCCCCAGCTAACTGCTTTCTTTTATAAGAGTTACTGTGGTCATGGTGTCTTTTCACAGCAATGGAACCCCTAAGACATGTTCAATCCCCAGTACAATAATAAAATAAAATAAAATAAGATTTAGGTGAGATGTTGATATTTATATCCCAATCTTAATCACGTTCATGCCTATGTGGATGTGGTCCTATTCCAGTAGTGATTCCAAAGCTTAAGTTTCTCTCATGTGTTTGTGGGAAAGACAAAAGAAAATGTGGTAAGAGATTCAGCTTTGCCTCAGACATGTAAACCTGCAGGACAGTGGAGACCTAGCGCTGAACACTGCCACCACCAGCACCTTTGGCTTCAGAAGTGTGTTCCTGGAAGAAACGAGGAAAAAAGGAAACGCTAAATTCTCTTCTCTCCACTGGATCTGGAGGGAGATCTCTCACCTATATCCAGATAGCCTCACTTGTCACCCATGTTGCTTTAAGTTGTAGAAATACGCAGGCATGGACCTAAAGCCCAGCTTGACCTCCTGGGTTGTACAGAGGGATTCCTTTTTATGGGTCTTACCTAGTTCTTTGGTTGAAACTACCAAAGGTAATTCAAAGGTAAAAGGTATAGAAATTACCTTCTTCAGACGCTCCATAGGGAAAAGTCAGAGGCCAGAAGTTTCAAAGCAAGATTGCAAAATATATGACACATATAAGAAGAAAATGTACCCCCAAAAGGACTGGGGATGCAGCTCGTTCTGTAAAGCGCTTACGTGAGGACCAAAGACTTTGGGTCCTGGAATCCATGCAAAGGTGCCAGGTCGGTTAGCACACACTTGTGAACCAAGTTCTGGGGAGGCACAGCTCCCCAGCCTCATAGCCTGTACCACTTGATGACTTCCAGTCTAGGAAATCATTCTGCCAGGAAAAACAAGTGGGACAAAGGTCAAACTGTCTGAGGAACATCATTCAATGTTGTCCTGTGGCCTCCACAGTCTTGTGTGCACTCATGTGCACGTGAACTCTCAGACACATGCACCCACACAAAAACATGCATGTGCATGCACAAATATCTCCAGAATGCAAAGCAGAGTGCAAGGCTGTGCTTGAGACAAAAGTATTATTCAAGAGGAGTGGTTTATGCTGTGGGGCGAGTCATAAAAGAAGTCTCATAATGAACTCAGGGCCATCGAAAAGAGAGGACTCACACTTTCACAAAATAGAAAATGGAAGAGTAGACTACCTGGTGTCAGGCAAGGAAAGTTTCTTATGTAGTTATTATTCCTGGTAGCTGTCCTGACATGCATTATGTAAAAATGAACAGCGTTTGATTGAAAAGCATTTCAATAAACTAGGAAATATAAAGATCTTTTTGCATAAGTAATATCATTTAAAATGATTCCTTTTGAATGCCTTTTGGTACTATGTTATAGGGAAAAAAATCTCTTCAACAGCAATAAAACAAAACTGTAAGGAATAACACATTGTAAATAAATGAATTGTTTTATGAAAAAGAAGCTGATATAATCATAGAAGAAGTTCAATCAAACTATGTAATAAGCACCACAGTTTTGTTTCCTGTTGTGTATTGTCTGTGAAACGTGGTTGTAATGACTTCTCTAATGTTATTTCCTATACCTAACAAGAATACTCTAAAATCTAAGCTACAGTGGGCACATGAACACACCTTTTATTACCAGAGGTACAATTTACTGCTCACCTTTGGTGACCCCAAGTGTAACCTTGAAGTGGTTGGCTCTTTGCAGCAGTAGCACGTGGGAACCATGTATACACTGGGCTCTGCTCCATACTTGCTACATATACATCAACACTCATTGCCCAAGACATTGTGGAAATTCAGAAAATGCTAGTAAATGAATGAGTGAACTATAATTTTTGCCTTTAAAATCTAGCTTGTGTGTGTGTGTGTGTGTGTGTGTGTGTGTGTGTGTGTGTATTGAAAAGGAAGGAAAAGGAATGGTGATTTTTTTTTTTAAATCGAGGTGACAGAGAGATAAATATTCTGTAAAGCTGACTGACTATAGAATCAGTTCCGGGACTTAAACCCAGGACTGCGCCGACAGTATGGCTGCCTGCCATGGGCTGCTGCTTTTGCTGAGAAGCACTGGGTCCTCACTGAGGCCCACAAGGTAACCGAAGTGAGCCGAAGGTCTGCTATGTCTGCCTGCATTTTGTATCGGTCTCCTTACTTCAGCGGCTGCCATTAATCACTTACAGGATGCCTGTTCCCTTGACCCCACTTTTCTCCATTCGCGGCTGAAAGCCGAGGGGGAAAAGCCCTGTTGTAAACCTGTAATCATCGCAGACTTTCGGGACAGGAAAGCCTTTCAGGACAGATACCCCTCTGGCCGCTTATATCTCGGCAGTCCCGCTTTGGGATAGTGGCCTATGACGATGAGGTTGCGCCCTGGAGCAGTCCTGGTCACCTCCTGGTCCCCTCAAGCCTCGTGCTGTGTGATCTCTTCAGGCCTCCTTGCAGGTTTGGGACAGTGGACTGACCCAGAGATGTAGAGCGAAAGGCCTGAATACCTCGGAAGTGGGCGCCATCAATTAGCAAGTGGATGAGCGTACCACAGTGGTCCAGAGACCAGAATGATGATAAATTTGATGTGTCTGACACCTGATGGCATAAACAGTAGACCTCCCCCCCAATCTTTCTCCCCCTACCTCCTTTCTCTCTCTTTTCTCCCTCTGTCCCAACATCTGTTTCCCACCCTACCCCCTCTTTATTTTAACTGTATTTTGCTCTATTGTGTGTCTTGGTAAATTTGAGCGCAGATCCAATGATATGGACGGCTCAGTCACAGGTTAAAGGCACTTGCTATTACCAAGCCTGAAGACCTGAATTCAGTTCCCAGGACCTGAAGGGCAGAATAGAAAGGATTCCCACAGGCTGTCCTTTGACTCTCACACAAGCTTCATGGTATTCCATACCATGGACAAATAAAAATGAACAAATTTTAAAAAGTAGTGTATATTAAAATTTAAAAACCTGGTGGTAGCTTTTAACTGCTGTGTGTTGAGTCACCCCACCTTGACATTTGCCCCCTTCTAGGGAGTAGCCGCAGAAGCTGCCAGACTCGCAGAAGAATCCTGGACAGGATGCGGTGACTCAGGATGCGACACAGCCAGACAGCTGCCTGGTAGCACTTCTTCTTAAGCTCGCAAGCCCCTTAGAAACAAATCTGAGTGTATAGGTATAAGAATATGTGAGAAGAAAGTCTGTGGGAAGATATAAAAGATGGGACTTTACACGACCTCAGCGGCTACCGCAGTTTGGCTTAATGCCAAAGAGGTGATGTGTCAAGTTCTGGCCACACCGTGATGAGGGCACAGGACCCAGAAACACAGTGACCAGAGTGTGAGGGAACACGGGTCGCATGCTTCTTGGTGGGGGTTCTGTAGCTAAGGCTAGGGAAGGGTCCCACTAGAGCCGACTGGGCAAGTTAGAGCTGACTAGGCGAGCTGGCTGTTTCCCTTAGACAGTTGTTCATGAAATTCAGGATCTGTTGTTGTCTGGGTGTAGGTCAACGACTTGTTTTCTGCAGTTCCTGAGTAGCTGACTTCCTGGAACACTGAGCTCCATGTAGGGCCTTGGATTGTGGGGCAGAGTTTTGAATAGATATATAGCATGGGTCTCTAAATCAGATATTTATTGATAAATTATATTAAATATTAAATTAAATTAAATTAAATATGTCAAATTATATATTAAATTATATTAAATATTAAAATTATATTGTTTGGTACACACATATTTTTACCATTTAGCAAAGATGGGTACGCATACGTAATAATGAGATAGGTTGCTTGTTTATTTTTACAGGGAAATGATGCTACAGAACACAGACCATCTTTGATGCTTTTCAAAGTTACTGATATTTTGATTTTCTAACTGTCACTGTTGAGAACATCAAATCAATATGTGGTTCAAAATAGTTAAAGCATATGTAGGAACATTTCAGAACTTTGTGGAAATTCTGTCTAATCCTAAGCCATAATTCACTGAATTAATTTTATATGACTTTCAAGTGAGTAATTCAAACAGCAATTTTAAAAATAAAAAATTTGAACAAAATCCAATCCACATGATAATAATTTGACACATACTGAGGAGTAATAATAGGAAAATATTAAAAAGCCTTTATTTTCCCCAATTAACCAATTATGTTGCTGTGAGACTTAAGATGACAGAGACTATTCTTTAAAAAAAAACAAAAAACACTCCAACTTCTGTTTCAATTGAATGTATGCGATTGGTCTGATTAGGTAAAAGCGAATCAACAGTAACAAAAGGTTATCAAGGCAAAATTGATCGTTTAAAACGAATCATCAAGAACAAAAACAATAGGAGAATTTGCAATAACAGCAATAGGACAATTTGTAGAAATCTTACGCATGCCCTTGATAGTTTCAGGCCCTTGACCGTTTCATGAGGTTTTCCTTTTCATTGTTGTTGCTTAGAAACCAAGGATGTCTGGATACCAGAACTTGGGCAAGTGGCTGAGGAAGTGTGTGAGTCTGTCCTCTCCCAGGAGCCTCATCTCTCAGGGCAGCCGAGGGCTGGTAAAGGCAGCATAGAGGACGGAAACTGGCCTGCAAGGGGACTCCAGCAGGAAGAGACAGATGCCAGTAGCCAGGGGAGACAGAGGATGCAGCCTCCTCGTGAGTCCACAGTGGCTACCTGATTGGGGCTCTGGCACGATGCTCACAGATTATTCGATGTGATCTGCTTCGGTACAGAAGTTTGGAGAGGCACAGTTGAGCTAAAATGGCATTTCTACCTCCTCAGAACATGACGCTTCTGCGTGCCCATATGCTCATCTTATTTTCAAATGTATTTGGGGGAAAAAAATAGAAAAAAGAGATTCTTGGTACTGGAGCCCTGGAGTACGATGCATCTGATCATTCACATCTCTGTCACCTTTGAATATAGTTTTTAAATTGACTTCAGAGAACCCATGTGTGTAACTCACGTATTCCTTGGTACAGAGAATATCACGGTACATCTTTCTGAGCTCATGGGACAGCCTGGTGTATTTGCTTTTTAGCAGCTTAGAACTGGAACCCAGAGGACTAGATATTTGAACTGGGGTGTAGAGAAGTCTGTCTGGGGAAAGCCTTTTGAACTCGAGTGTAGATAAATCTTAAGGGATGATGACGTAGAGAAATGTCAGAGATGTCTGTTCTCAGCACATCAGCGGTAGTGGTTCACCAGTAATGGTGGTGGCATCTCTCTGCTAGAGAGCTTTCTTCATGAGGGGATCGCTCCCCCCAGGCCAGCCATACACTAGATGTTAATACCAGAGGCTCCTGTGTCATCTGACAAAGACAGTTATTCTGCTGCCATGTGCTCTCCCAGCCTCTGGTGGCAGTCACATTAGAAATAAACCACTTTCTATTGTCATTTGGTCAGCACTGATTATATATTATATTTTATATTATATACTAAGGCCCAACTCAGATCTAATTGCATCTGAAGACAGTGCCTTTTGGCATCTTCACAAGTCGGTGTTCGAGGTCCTGCCAGATGCCCGAGGGAGAAAGTGTGTCAGTCCTGGGTAGTGGAACACATCCTCACTTCCAGGTTCAGCAATCAAGCTTGGTACAGCAGCTGCAGGCAAGAGCCGGGCCATGACAGTGAGGCCTGGGCTTCCACTTATCTCCCAGCTCAGCCTGCTGCCAGCCCTCCAGGAGGATTTGAATATTTCCTGCAGCTATTCCACAAAGACAGAAGGAGTACCCTGCTAGACTCCAGCATTTACTGCTTTCCCTATGCAGGAGTCATTTCCTGGCTGTCTTCTAGATTAACCAAAGAGCAAAATGAAGCCATCTGGTCCCACCTTCAGACAATATCTAGCTTGCCCAGAAAACAGGTGACCTTCACCCATGGATATGGGGAGTTCCATACTTCCATACGTGCAATGAAGGGGCTTGGGGCCTTCCAAATGGAAACCTGTGTCACATTAGCAGACTTGACTCCAAAGTGGCTTTAGATTTAATCAATTTGAAAATAAAACTCAGCCGGGCAGTGGTGGCGCACACCTTTAATCCAGGCACTTGGGAGGCAGAGACAGGCAGATTTCTGAGTTCAAGGCCAGCCTGGTCTACAGAGTGAGTTCCAGGACAGCCAGGGCTACACAGAGAAACCCTTTCTCGAAAAACTAGAAAAAAGAAAAAGAAAAGAAAAAGAAAAAGAAGGAAAATAAAACTCTTAAGTCATATACTTAATTACTCCAAATTGTACAAATCTGAGGACAAATCATGATGCTATTAAGTAGGCCTGTGACAGCAGTCACAGGAACAGACTTGGGCCAGCTGCAATCCTACTGCTGGGTTCGGTTATAGATAGTTTTGTGCTCCTTGACTGAGATGCTCAGCATGGCTTCAGGCATGGCCTTGGACTTACACTGGGGTCCTGTGGCCCAGAGGACAGCCTCAGCCCCAGTTCCTTCTTTGTATTCTAGGTCTGATTTTCTTCTGTTACTATATGCAGGTGGTTTTCTTTTCTTCTAGCTTCCATTCTTGGCCCTAATGTTATTTATTATTTGTTTGTGTGTGTCTGTGTGTGTCTGTGTGTCTGTGTGTGTACATGCATGCGACCATGCCACAGTGATAGAAAACAACTTGAGAGAGTCAGTTCTCCCTTCCCACCATGTGGTTCTTGAGACTTAAACAAGCTTGGCAGCAAGCCCCTGAGCCGTCTTTCCAGCCCCGACATTGATTATAATTATATTTGATATAGATAACATTTCATAAGTGTTTGGAATGGGACCAAGGGTTTCTCTTCATAAGTTTAGATCCCAGAATTCAGCAAAATCAAGATTTAGCTTCTGATGGGTCCTGGACACAGCATCTGATGTCTGTCAGGAGCAGGACTGACACAAAGGAAACGAGAGCCAGTTTAAAACTCTGGGCACCCAGAGGTTTGTCAGGGACAACAGAACAGCAATCTTGCTCTGAAATATTTATATCCCAGATTAAATCTAAGGCTATGGTGATTGTGAGACCTTTAAACTCAGGGAAGGAGCTGGAGTTATTGTTTTACCATATCAGTTAGCTTTCTGTTGCTGTGCAAAATACCAGAGGCAGCTAATTGAGAAAGAAGAAATGTCTGCTTTAGTTCACAGCCACCATTATTAGCTGGCTCTGCTTGGTTCATGCTGAGGCAGAGCAGAGCATTGTGTGGAGGACTCCTGGTGGGACAGGGCTGCTCTCTGCACAGTGGCCAGAAAACACTGGGGTCCCTCTCAAGTATACACCCCTACGATCTAACTTTCTTCCAGCAGGCCCCACCTCCTGAAGACAGCCTTCCTGTAGTGTCTCAGAATGTAGACCAAGCCTTCAGCATAAAGCCTTGGGAGTCATTTAAGAGGCAAATCACAATTCTGGAACTATTCACAGAGGTGGGCTATTGTTTGAGCTCTCTCTCTCTCTCTCTCTCTCTCTCTCTCTCTCTTTCTCTCTCTCTCTCTCTGTAGAAATGTGGAAGTCCCATTGAATCAACTCGACCTTCCTGCATCATAGAACATGTGAGGATGCATGTTGTGTGCTTGCCCCTGTCATGTCTGAGTCCCCCCAGCAAATGCCAACCCATGAGACTCCACAGTCTCATAATCTTAGTGAAGGACTTGATGCCCTAACCATGTTTTCTAACGATGCATGCAGAGGTGGAAGAGCACCCACTAGAGTCGCTTGCAGGGTTAGGGTTTTTTATTTGCTCACCAGTTCGGTTGGCTGGTTCTCTGAGGCTCAGTGACAGCCCCTGGCAGTCCACACAGGCTACACTCTGACAGGGACTGATGAGGCCTGGAGAGCAGAGATGCACACAGACTCCCAACGTTACTTTCTCTTTCTTCTTGTCATTTAAAAATGGCAGATTACCTTGTGGATAATCTACGCTAGAAGGTTATTGAATTTCTTAGGCATCCATCTGCCAGCCTTGTAGAATACCTGTCTCTGGCATCCTACAGGAGCTGCAAGTGTTCCACATGCCAAGACTTGGACCCAAGGACCAAGGTCTCTGTGCTCAGCAAACTTTAGTAGGACCAAGAAAAGGAATAGAAAGGCAAACAAAGGTAAGACATCCATATGAGCACTCCATATCTCTCACTCACACTCCATATCTCACACACACACTCTATCTCTCTCACACACACTTCATATCTCACACACACACTCCACATCTCACATTCACACTCCATATCTCATACACACTTCATATCTCACACACACACACTCCATATCTCACACTCACACCCCATCTCTCTCTCTCTCTCTCTCTCTCTCTCTCTCTCTCTCACACACACACACACACACACACACACACACTCTATCTCTCTCACACACACTTAATATCTCATACCCACACCATATCTCATTCTCACACTCCATATTTCATACACACACTCCATAAAATAAAACTCCGTATCTCACATGTCCACTCTATATCTCGGATGTCCACTCCATATCTCACACATACACTCCATATCTCGCATACATGCACACCTACTTCCTATCTCACACACACTCCATATCTCATCACACAGTTACTCCATCTCTCTCACACATACTCCATATTCCACAAATATACTCTATATCTCATATACACACTCTTTATCATCTCACACACATTGCATATCTCACACACTCTATCTCTCTCACACACACTCCATATCTCACAAACACTCCCCACCACCACCACCATACTTGCATCACTACCCTATGAAAAGACAAGTTAGGAAACAATGCAAATATCCAATGGCTGAAAACCAAATATCCAGAATGTGATGCTACATCTGTAAACCTATGTAAAAGGAATATATCCAACCATTAAAAAGGAGGAAGTTCTCACGTATGTTATGATGAGAATGTTGATAGAGGAGAGGTAACAACATGGGTGGCCTCCCTGTCAGGTCCCGATGACAGATCCCAGTACCATTCAGTTACCAGGCATATTTACAGAGCATGAATGAGGGAGTGCTTACAGAATTGTAGGGGAGCCCACCCCAAAGAAGATGCACCAGAAAGTCTTCATCCATCATAACGGCTTCCCCAGAGCTGCACAGGCTCCCCACCCCACACACCTCCCTTAACCTTTCCCAGCCCAAATCCTAGCACCTCCAAGCTCCCAAGGCCATGAACAAGTAGGGCAGAACTGCATACAGATGACCAAAGGCGTGCCCACAGCCCTCCCGAGCACTTTGAGGAAACATCGGCAGACCTGCTCATGACGGTCTTTTACTGGTAGGCACAGCAGAAAGGATGACAGTGGCAATTGTTTTGCTAGAGAGACAGTGTGACAGTTTGTATATGCTTGGCCTAGGGAGTGGCACTATTAGAAAGTGTGGTCCTGTTGGAGTAGGTGTGACCTTGTTGGGGTAGGTGTGACCTTGTTGGAGTAGGTGTGTCACTGTAGGTGTGGGCTTTAAGACCCTCATCCTAGCTGCCTGAAGTCAGTCTTCCATTAGCAGCCTTCAGATGAAGATGTAGAACTCTCAGCTCCTCATGCACCATGCCTACCTGGATGCTGCCATGCTACCACCTTGATGATAATGGACTGAACCTCTGAACCTCTAAATCAGCCCCAATTACATGTTGTCCTTTATAAGAGTTGCCTTGGTCATGGTGTCTGTTCTCAGCAGTAAAACCCTAACTAAGACAGCATTCTACAGCAATGGGTAAACCTTGAAGGCATTGTTCAAAGTATAATTAGCCAACCACAGGCATGGAACCACATAGGCTAGGGGCTGGTATAGGGGAGAATGAAAATGAGTGTTCTGTGGGCATAAGGTTCTCTTGGGGGGGGGTACTGAAGGAGTTCAGGGATGCTGGGGGTGCTGGGGATGCTGGGGATGCTGGGGGATGCTGGGGCTGCTGGGGGCTGCTGGGGGCTGCTGGGGCTGCTGGGGCTGCTGGGGGATGCTGGGGGGTGCTGGGGGGTGCTGGAGGATGCTGGGGATGCTGGGGGCTGCTGGGGCTGCTGGGGATGCTGGGGATGCTGGGGGCTGCTGGGGATGCTGGGGATGCTGGGGGATGCTGGGAATGCTGGGGGCTGCTGGGGCTGCTGGGGGCTGCTGGGGCTGCTGGGGCTGCTGGGGCTGCTGGGGATGCTGGGGATGCTGGGGATGCTGGGGGATGCTGGGAATGCTGGGGGATGCTGGGGATGCTGGGGGGTGCTGGGGATGCTGGGGGGTGCTGGGGATGCTGGGGGTGTTGGGGATGCTGGGGGATGCTGGGGATGCTGGGGATTCTGGGGGATGCTGGGAATGGGGCACTGTGCATGTGCTCAGGCTGGGGAGCTTGCACATTTAGGTTTATACATGATTAGGTTATGTATGATATATTTATTATGTATGTATACTCACCAAGACCAATAAGGAAGAGAGCACAGGAGCACCGCCATCCTGGGAAAATGACAGAGATGCACGTTTCCTCGTGCCTTTGATTAAGTATAGCTTCAAACTCTGGTTATGATCCATGAAACACAGGTTCCAAGAGCTAGGAAGAAGGCAAGTCTAAGACTGATGCAGTGGGGAGTTACCTGGGGTTTCTGTTTCCTAATATATCCCAGGGTGGGGGCCTGAAGATTTTGTCAGCTTGGAATCACAAACCTTCCTAGGAAAGAAAAAAAAAAAAAAAAAGGAAGGGAAGAAGGAAAGGAGGAAGGGAGGGAAGTAGGAAGAGAAGAAAGAGATGAAGGGAGGAAGGGAGGGAGGAAGAGAACAAAGAAGGGAGGGAGGGAGAAAAGAGAGAGGGGAGGAAGAAGAAAGGGAAGAGATGAAGGGAGGAAGGGAGAAAGGATGAGAGATCCCTGGGTCTTGCTGACCAGACAGTCCACCTGAATTACTGCACTTCAACTTTAATGAGGAACCCTGTCTCAAAACACAAGGTGAACGATAACCATAGCCAACATCAGATGTTGATTTCTAGCATCCATAGGCGTGCATACACATGTGCATGTGATCTGTGTGCACACACATACACACACACACATATTCATGCAGACACAAACACACACATATGCACACACATACACACACAAACACCCACACATGCATATGCACATACACATATAAATATGTGCACACACATACACACATGCACACACATGCACATACACACACACACACCTTCCAACTCTCTAGTTAAAATCAGATAGGAGTCTTCTTAACTGACACCACAGTCTCAGGTTATAATTAGAAATGCACTAACAGAATTCCCTAAGTCAAGAGTTCGTGGAGTTTGTCATTTATCCCACAGATTTTATTCTTGGGTGTCTGCACTTGCTTATTTGCATGAATTATTTATATCATGTCTGGAATTTAATATATGTCACAGAGCTACAGATTACATGATCCATCTTAAGTTTTGTGCTTTGCTGTCTAAAGGGATAATCAATCTCAGCCATTCGTTTTATTTATTAAGCCCTGCTTGGGAAGGAACATTTTGGCCCTTCCTACATTATGCCAAAAATATAGATATGTTTTGTCCGGAATGTTGGAGGCAGTACAGATGAAGGAAAACCAATGTGATTAATAAAGATGAGTTAATAGATTCTGTGCCAATCCTGCAGCACGGGATGATGGAGGTGGGTGGGGATTTCTGGGGATTACTGTGTGGCCACTGCTGAGGTAGAAACCAGATGGCTAGTAGGTAAGAACAGAATTCAGCAGCTCAAAACTCACTCTGAGCCTGGGACACCGACTTTGTAATGTTGTTTTTAAAAAATGAGTTCTCTCAAGAAGATGGACTCCAGAAAATCAAATAACCCTATTAATAAATGGGGTACAGAGCTAAACAAAGAATTCTCAACTGAGGAATACTGAATGGCTGAAAAGCACCTGGAAAAAAATGTTCAACATTCTTAATCATCAGGGAAATAAATGCAAATCAAAACAACCCTGAGATTCCACCTCACACCAGTCAGAATGGCTAAGATCAAAGATTCAGGTGACAGCAGATGCTGGCGAGGATGTGGAGAAAGAGGGAACTCCTCCATTGCTGGTGGGATTGCAAGATGGTACAACCACTCTGGAAATCAGTCTGGCGGTTCCTCAGAAAATTGGACATAGTACTACCAGAAGATTCAGCAATACCTCTTCTGGGCATATATCCAGAAGATGTTCCAACTTGTAATAAGGACATGTACTGGCTAGTTTTGTGTCAACTTGACACAGCTGGAGTTATCACAGAGAAAGGAGCTTCAGTTGAGGAAATGCCTCCATGAGATACAACTGTAAGGCATTTTCTCAATTAGAGATCAAGGAAGAAAGGCCCCTTGTGGGTGGGATCATCTCTGGGTTGGTAGTCTTGGTTATATAAGAGAGCAGGCAGAGCAAGCCAGGGGAAGCAAGCCAGTAAGTAACATCCCTCCATGGCCTCTGCATCAGCTCCTGCTTCCTGACCTGCTTGAGTTCCAGTCCTGACTTCCTTGGTGATGAACAGCAGTATGGAAGTGTAAGCCAAATAAACCCTTTCCTCCACAACTTGCTTCTTGGTCATGATGTTTGTGCAGGAATAGAAACCCTGACTAAGACAGGACACATGCTCCACTATGTTCATAGCAGCCTTATTTATAATAGCCAGAAGCTGGAAAGAACCCAGATGTCCCTCAACAGAGGAATAGATACAAAAATGTGGTACATTTACACAATGGAGTACTACTCAGCAATTAAAAACAATGAATTTATGAAATTCTTAGGCAAATGGATGGATCTGAAGGATATCATCCTGATTGAGATAACCCAATCACAAAAGAACACACATGATATGCACTCACTGATAAGTGGATATTAGCCCAGAAACTTAAAATACCCAAGATACAATTTGCAAAACACATGAAACTCAAGAAGAAGGAAGACCAAAGTGTGGATATTTCATTCCTCCTTAGAATGGGGAACAAAATACCCATGGAAGGAGTTACAGAGACAAAGTTTGGAGCTGAGATGGAAGGAAGGACCATCCAGAGACTGCCCCACCCGAAGATCCATCCCATATACAACCACCAAACCCAGACACTATTGCATATGTCAGAAAGATTTTGCTGACAGGACCCTGACATAGCTATCTCTTGTGAGGCTATGCCAGTGCCTGGCAAATACAGAAGTTGATGCTCACAGTCATCTATTGAATGGAACACAGGACCCCTAATGAAGGAGCTAGAGAAAGTACCCAAGGAGCTAAAGGGGTCTGCAACCCTATAGGAGGAACAACAATATGAACTAACCAGTACCCCCCAGAGCTGTGTCTTTAGTTGCATATATAGCAGAGGATGGCCTAGTTGGCCATCAATGGGAGGAGAGGCCCTTGGTCTTGCAAAGATCATATGCCCCATACAGGGGAATGCCAGGGCCAGAAATCGGGAGTGGGTGGGTTGGGGAGCAGGGCAGGGGGGAGGGTATAGGGGACTTTTTGAGATAGCATTTGAAATGTAAATTAAGAAAATGTCTAATAAAAATGAATTGTCTAATGCCTCTTATTTTATTTTTCTTTTGTAATATTTGTGCACGTTTGTGTTTGTGTGTGTAACACATATGTGCATGTTCACATGCTTATGAAGGCCAGAAGGCAAGCTTGGCTGTCACTCCTCAGGAGCTGTTCCATTTGTGTTTAAGACAAGGTCTCTCAGTAGCCTGGACCCCACCAAGTAGGCAAGGCTAAGAGCAATTACCTAACTCCACCTTCACTCCAACCCTGTCTGGTGTAGGATGAGAAGCACACATCCTCATGTCCAGCATGTTTTACATAGGTTCTGAGGATGGAACCCAGGTACTTATGTTGCAAGGCAAGCACTTTATAAGCTGAGGGCTCACCTCCCCCACCCCCAGCTCCATAATATTGATTTCTGTCATAAGATCCCCAGGCAAAATGGATTAGGATGCTCTATTAGTTTAGTCCTTACATTCAGTGACAGGCTGCTCTGGAAAGCTGATGGTGAGAATTCTGGCTGAGCTGTGTTGTGTGACTAGCTTTCTCTCGAGAGTGCAGAGAGAAGGAAGTTAGGTACAATAACCATGTTTCTGGGCCCAAAGAAGAGGCAGGATTTTTTTAAAGCTCAAACTTAATAGGGATAAAATTATGATATCCTAATCTTACAGAAATTACTAACTTACTATAAAGTGTGAAAGGTGATTAAGACATATAAGTACTGGTTAGTCTTTAATAAGCTCGGAACTATGTTTGTAGTCATTCTAAGTACAAGTGAAACCCATTTACAGAGACAGGCTTTGAGGGAGAGACCAGTGTACAGCTCCTGCAATGCAGTTCATTGTATATATTGTCTGAGTTAAGTCTGAACAGAGTAACTCGAAACAGATTTAAAGTACAAGTTCATTTAATGCAAAATAATATTCGATCAAGTATGTTTAAATAAAACAGGTTATGAAAAATTCAACACTTGAGTAAAATGGGTTAAATTTACAATACACTCACATGGCAGGAAGTCCCTGGGCCCAAGTAATTCACTTGGATGGAACACCATCCCATCAGTGTAAGTTGCAGGCTAACGTTACCCACTGTTCTTTCTGGAATACTTCTACTAAAGGTTGAATAGATGAAGTAGAATTGATCACCAGTCTATAATGTGGTCCTAGCCTTTTCTTGTGAGAACCAGAGAATATGTAAACTCTTAGTTGAAAATAGCAACTGGGGGCTAGAGAAATACCTCAGTGCTTAAGATCATGCGCTGCTTCTGCAGAGGACCCAAGTTCGAGTCCCAGATCCTAGCACCCATGTTTGTTGTTTTACAACAGCATGTAACTCCAGTGTCAAGGGGATCTGATATATCTGGTCTCTGCAGGTACCTGCATTTCTGTGAACCTATGAACACACACAATTGAAAAACATAGACCTCTTTTTATGAAATAAAATAGCAACTGGTGTGGGGAGCCGCCCTCACATTTGCCATTATAAGATGGCGCTGACAGCTGTGTTCTAAGTAGTAAATAATCTGCACACGTGCAGGGGCAGTTTTCCCGCCACGTGTTCTGCCTTTCTCGTGATGACAACTGGGCCGATGGGCTGCAGCCAATCAGGGAGTGACACGTCCTAGGTGGAGGATAATTCTCCTTAAAAGGGACAGGGTTTCGCCATTCTCTCTCTTGCTCCTGAAGATGTAAGTAATAAAGCTTTTGCCGCAGAAGATTCCGGTTTGTTGCGTCTTTCCTGGCCAGTTGCGAACGCGTGTAAGAGTTCAAGACCCTTGGAAAGGCCTGTATACTTATTTTGTGCACCATATTTCCTCTTTGCTCCTACTCTCTCTTCCCGCTTTACTTCTGATAGATTGCCCTGAACTTCATCCAGAATTTTCAGCCCTGCCTTAACCGCTTGATAACATGTGAAAAGGAACAAAAAGGCTCCTAACACTGGAGAAAGTTCAAGGCCAAACATACCTTGTAAAGCTATTTCCCACTTTACTTCTGATAGACTGTCTTGAATTTCGTTAGAAAGTTCAAGGCCAGACCTACCTTGTAAAGCTATTTCCCACTTTACTTCTGATAGACTGTCTTGAATTTCGTTAGAAAGTTCAAGGCCAGACGTACCTTGTAAAGCTATACTTACGGGTGCCCCTGTTCCCCAGCTGAAGAGTTCTGAATCCACGCAGTTGAATCCTTCTCAACAGTCTGTTTTGCAGGAACACTTCATTACCACCGTTCCCCAGCTGAAGAGTTCTGAATCCACACCGGATCCTTCTCAACAGTCTGTTTTATGGGAACCTTTATGACCGTGACCCGCAGTTCTGGTTCCGGAATGAGGGATTTTCCTTGCGCCGGTGTGATGGTAACTCCCCGAGTTTTCTCGTCCCGGGTTTTCTCGTCCCAGGTTTTCTCGTCCCGGGTTTCGGCACCAACTCTTACACGCGTTCGCGACCGGCCAGGAAAGACGCAACAAACCGGAATCTTCTGCGGCAAAAGCTTTATTGCTTACATCTTCAGGAGCAAGAGAGAGAATGGCGAAACCCCGTCCCTTTTAAGGAGAATTATCCTCCGCCTAGGACGTGTCACTCCCTGATTGGCTGCAGCCCATCGGCCCAGTTGTCATCACGAGAAAGGCAGAACACGTGGTGGGAAAACTGCCCCTGCACGTGTGCAGATTATTTACTACTTAGAACAAAGCTGTCAGCGCCATCTTATAATGCAAATGTGAGGGCGGCTCCCCACAAACTGGGATAAAATAAAAGTTTATATTTTTACCTAAAAAAAAAAAAAAACAAAAAAAAACATGCATGGGGAGATAAGCCTGCAGCTTCTGCCCCAGCTGTGTAGACCTGACCAGCTCTGGCTGCACAGAACAAACCAGAAAAATTCTTCTTTATCTATAAGAAAGATAAGTTACTCCTCATGTCTTACCTAAGAGGATGGATTCTCTTGCCTATTGGACT
Organism: Mus musculus; assembly: GCF_000001635.26. Classification (NCBI taxonomy): domain Eukaryota; kingdom Metazoa; phylum Chordata; class Mammalia; order Rodentia; family Muridae; genus Mus; species Mus musculus. The sequence goes on along the minus strand of NC_000080.6, from coordinate 120,456,333 downwards.
CTGCACCCACATCCTAAATGTCTAGACAACAGAGAGGCAAATAACAAGTGTTCGGCTCTCTGTATCTCCAGAACTGACATGTAAGGATGAGCAGGGGAACCCTGTACCTAAGCCGACCACCGACTGGTATGGGACCAAAGTGCTGGTTTAACTGATCATGCGTACCCTTTACCCTGGCTTTCAGTTCTTCTTCTTAGCAAAGGTTAGTCCCAGTGTCCACACCCTGACCACCCATGTCCCCTGATTAAAGGAGGCTGCCGGATCTTGTCATCAAACTTACAGCTCTGCAAAGTTGTTCAGGATAGAAGAGCGGTGTCTTTGGAACCCTTGCTAGACAATCCCATGAAGATGACCCCGTTTCTCTTTTAAGTTGTCAGTTAGCTGCTGGCTCTAACTGGCTTCCTTTGCCCTGGTGCTTGTCCCTCATACAGGAGTCTTGTTGGGGATTGGTTCTAATGCTTTGAGTTAATCTGGCCCCCAATTCGGGAATCTGCCTGTACAAGCACTGAAGGTCCTTGTCCCCAGTTGGTTTTTGGTTGATCAATAAAGAGCCAATAGCCAATGGCTGGGCAGGTAGACTAAGGCAGGACCTTTGGATTTGCTTGGGCTAGGAACTGGAAGAGAGGAAGGAGGAGGAATCACCATGATTCGAAGGGTGGGCAACTGATCAGATTTAGAGCTGCAGAAGAAAAGCCATCCAAAATGTAGATGGAAGGAAAAGCAGCCCTGTGGGAGGGGCTGCCCCCAAAGGTAACAAGGCAGCAAAGATAAAACATAGATGTAGAAGGCGTTGAGCCAGAAGGAGGATTAGAACTGCCCAGCCTTTGAGCTAGTCAGTATATTAAAATTAACTGCCAGACGCTCATGTGTCTTTCATTTGCAAATCCAGAGGGCTATGGCAGGTGGCTGGAAGTGCGACCCTCCAGGAGCACAAAGCAGTACTCACCACTATAGATTCTGATGTAACAAAGAGCTAATTACAGTTACCTTATCATTCTACAGAACTCTGATACATGTACAACTGCACTTAACCTTATGTTAATTTTATATTTAAAAGCTACACCTCCTGGCTTACATTCTGGATATTTAACATCTGTTAAGTTTTTATCATGGCCTCATGCATGGACCGTTTCCTGAGGCTCTCTGTCTCCTGACCCTTCTATATTTCTATTTTTATCAGCTTGAAAAAGATTACAAAGAGACCTTTATACCCCCACCTCCAATTTACATACCCCTTTTGCATTTAGAAGATAGTACCCTGCTAAAAGACTACAATTCCCATCTTCCCTTACCCTCAGGTAAACCCAAGGAGAGACCACAGGAAGAAAATGTGGGCCTCAAGCTATGGTCAACATGGGCTACGCGCTGTAAATGGTCATAGCCGTCTTTTTCCTTTGGCAGCCTCAACCTCGTGTGTAGGACAGAGGCTGCTTCTCTCTGGGTGTGAATAAATAGAGTCCTGTGTACTGGAAGGTCACATCTTGTCTCTTTCTGCCTCCTGTCCCCTCTAAGCTGCCTTAGAAATCTAACACTTTCCACAGGGTACCTTTGATAACTGGAAAATTCACCTCTGTCCCTGAGATTATATTATTACTGTCTATCTCTCTCAAAGGAAAGTAAGCTCCTGAGGTCAGGGGTCAGGCCTGGGTTCCGGAGCATTAGCTCCTGAGGTCAGGGGTCAGAGTTCCTGGGCACTTTCTCTACCCACCAGCCCAGTATCTGGAGTTCAGCAAGACACCTATCAATATTTGCTGAATGTTTAGCTGAAAAGCAAGGATGTTTCTGAATTTGGTGAGGAAAGGAAACACAAGTTTTGTGCCTTTTCAAACCATGGTGGGGTTGGCATTCCTGAACCTTAGAGACAAGCATTGCAAGCCAAGCGCTGACCACGAATGAGTAGTAACCTCCCCTCCCTCTGGGTTCTGGCTGAGCTGCAGTTGCTATGGCCCATGCTGTGAGCGGTTGACTCACGACTGAACACAATCTACAGCTGGCTTTCATGCGGCCTTCGTAAGAAAGACAGTTTGAGTCTTTCATTTGGAAGAGAGAGAGAGAGAGAGGGGAGAACTAAGACAGAGTGACCGTACATGACTCCAGTCTTACTTTCCACACTATTTTAACACCTCCCAAGACCTGTTTAATTTTTTTAATTTTCATTTTATAATTCTTCATTTAGTGTGTGTGTGTGGGGGTGTGTGTGGGTGTAATATATAAATACAACCTTCTTAGTCTGTATGATGTTATTTGTATGTACGTTTTTAGGGACGACCATTCACTATCCAGTTGATGTGATTCTCCCTGGGGAGGACTCTGTCTCCCACTCTCAGCATCCCTCAGTTGTCTGTCACTCTTTGACCAAGTTACCACACCAGCATAATTTCTAACTACATTCTAGCTATTTATCCTTATACCACAGATAAGTGTAGTTCTCAATCCTCATAAAAAACAGAACAAGACTGTCTTCACACTGAGTCATGGTGAAGGACCCTAAAGGGTTTTTCAGCCCCACACCCTCCTTACAGCTTCCCCCTCCGCCTGGAGTCAAGGCCAGGCCAAGTTCCACTTTCCACCCACAGGAACATTCTTGAGTAAAAAATTCTCAGAATGTACGGACTGATAGTTACCTGACCATTCTGGAAAGTCCCAGGAAGAGTTCAAATGTATGTCATGCTTGCTAGCCAATAGATTTAAAGGTCAATATGGCTAGCAGTAAGTTTAAACTGTAACCTTGCTGATGTAATCTGTGCCCCTAAAAAGTATAAAAATTGCTTGTAATAGCCATTCAGGGTCACCTTCTTAGTAACTCGTCTTGAGGGACTAATTGAAGGTCAACTGAAGCGCCCGAAAATAAACCTCTTGCGTTTGCATCGATCTACGTCTTAGTGTAAGTACCATTCACTGAGGGTTGGTGGTCTTACAGCAGATAATTACAGAAAATAGCAAATGATCAAAAGCAGAACTGTGGAGCCAAGTCCCAGCTGACGTCTCTACTATGCAACTCCGCATCTACAGCTCAGGGTACATTGCAGAAGGGAACCCAGAAAGAACACAGGAACAGGGACTTTCCTGTCAGATTGTGTCTCCAAGCTACAGGAGGCTAGGACCCATGTCAGAAGCTAGACCCATGACATCACCAACATGGCTGCCTAAAGAAGCCCTGAGCAAAGAAACAACAATAGACATGCCAATGTGGAGTTATCAATCCTAAACAGAGAACCACAGGCAGCTGTGCTGGTCTGACTCTGGGCCACTCTGAAGAGCTATAGGCAGAGTCATGGGACACTACGCATTCTCTTCACAGAATTCCTGCCCTGCTGTATAGCTGTATCGTCCCTACAAGCCACCACAGGGCTGTTACGGGATTTGCTGGATCCGCCCACCTTTTTTACTCAGAAAGGTAGAACTTTTGTTTTTTTCTTTTTGTCTCTTGTATCTTTCTTTAATATTCTAATATCCTCTCCTAATGTTTTGCACTTCCTTTCTTTTTCTCTGAAGCCCTCTTCTTCCCAAGTTGTTACCTAACTCAAAAAGGAAAAAAAAAAAAAAAAAAAAAAAAAAAAAGGATTTCTCCCCATGAGATTTACAGCTTTCTTCCTCTGAGGTATATAACTTTTAAACTCTATTAAAATTGCTCTCAAGTCTCTGAGTCTTTTCTTAAATTCCTTATTAATGAGACTAAGAAGTGTAAGAAGTGTGTGCATGTGCGTGTGCGCGCCTGTGTGTGCGCGTGCACTTGGGCAAACACCTGATTTCCTTTGTATGTATGGCACCTAGGAAGGAGTTCCCCTAAGTCTCCAGTAATGTGGTTGGTAGTAAGCCTTTACCAGGTGAGCCATCACCCACACCAGGGTTCATTGCTTTGACTTAATAGATCAGCCTACTTTTGGAGATTAGGAAGTAGGATTTCCTTTTGTTCTGTGACCCACACCCTTGTGGATTTAGTTCTTCTTTCAGGACTGTGTCATTTATGCGTTTCCTCTTCAACTCTGAAAAGGAAATTCAAGATTTAATTCTTTTTCTACCTAAGGCTTGGCTTAGTGACAAAACCTAGTTATTCTATTAAAGATAAATGTAAAGTGAAGAGGAGTCCGGGAGAGGAAAGCCCTTTGTAGTTTCTTTACACGCAGCTTCCTTAGACAAATGTTGTTCGCACCCTTGATATAGAAGACATTGTGCTTCATTATAGCTCATAAGACATGCACAGAGGCAAAGCTGTAGGTACCAATGTAAGACAGGAGGTTTTAATTATAAAACAGCAATTATAATACTTTTTGATCCCAATCAACTGTGTTTATTATTGAGATCTCCTTTTAGACTCAACTGCATGTATTGTTAAAATCTCCTTTTAGACTAAGAAAGCAACACAGCTTATGTTTTAAATTAATATGGATCTTTGTGTGGTGATAAAAATTCAATGTTATATTTCTACAACATGCTACATATACAATTCAACTCTTTTTAAAAATGTTTCTTTTTTTCTTTTTCTTTTTTTTTTTAAAGATTTATTTATTTATAATATCTAAGTGTAGCTGTTTTCAGACATACCAGAAGAGGGCATCAGATCTCATTATGGATGGTTGTGAGCCACCATGTGGTTGCTGGGATTTGAACTCTGGACCTTCGAAAGAGCAGTCAGTGCTCTTAACCGATGAGCCATCTCTCCAGCCCCAGATGTTTCTTATATGATGATAAAATCTCACGATCATAGATGTCTCTTCATATCAACAAAAGCCAATTTAAAAGGTGTGTCTAACCATCTATCTCTTTGTTAGCACATAGCCAATGCATGCTTGTGTAAATGAATGCTGTTTCTTTCAGATGTTATTTAAGCATATATAAGTTTAAAATTATCTTACACTGTTCTATTGCTATTTCATGGTGTTCTAAAATAGGTTATTACCCTTTTCAAACTCAGATATGTCTTATACTATTAATTCATAATGTAGCCTTATTTATCTATAAACTGTTTACAGATTTAAAAGTTTTGTTTTAATACTGAAAAAAAAACTTCAACTCAAAATCATAATTTTTAAAGGCTCAGACCTAATAGGCTTTAGTGTCAAAAGCCACTATGGCAGTTCTATTCTCATAAAAGCCACTATAATTAAAAAATACAAGCAGATAGCCAGTACCTTATAAATAATCATGTCCTCTAATATGTTCAGAAATATATTTAAAGCCACACTTAGAACCGATGCAGCTAATTACAATATTATGCTTTAGCCTCCTGCTTCATGATTGCTAGTCACCGCTAGAGCAGATATCTGGAAACAAACACAGACTGTCTAACTCAGATATGCTTAATAGATACGATCTCTCATTTCCTGTCAGAGATCTATGGCATTAAATGTTTAAGCTTACCATGACAGAGACTCCCAAATTCTAGCAGTGACCCCCCTCCCCAGGTCTCCAAGAAGATACAGCACAGTGACAAAGGAGTCTACCTGGTTTGTGGTACACCAACCAATGGGGCAACACTGCCCCAACGCCTTGCCTGCTGCCTGGACTCAGCCTGAACTGTGGACAAATAGAGGACACCCAGAGAATTGAATGTCTCTTATTGTCTCAGACAAGATGAGGGCATCTCTCCACAGGATGTTTCTCTTCCACAGGAAAACAACAACAACAACAACAACAACCACACACACACACACACACAACCTATCATCTTCTGGATCTGATGGCCAAACTGCATCTGTCTACATTGCGATGGACTCCACAAGAACCTGGGCAAACTGTTCCGGCCATGGACTATAGACTAATCTCTGTGATTTTAATTGATATATGACATCTAGATTAGAATTTATCCTTCTCTGGTCTCTGATTATATCGATGGCTAAGCTAACTGCAGCTTGACAGCTAGACAGCAGACAACTAGCTCTTTATCCCAGGTAATCCACCACTGTGTTAGTTCATTAGTCAGTTCATTAGCTAGTTAAGTCTACCAGCTCTCTTGTCATAAAGACAAACAGGTTTGCCTTGTTCATCGGTTTCATGATAAAAGACACACAACTTTCAGATGTAACCTCTCTTCAGTTTCTTTGCGTGACCCCTTCAGTCCTGGGCTGTGAACTGCAACTGAAGCTGCACCTTCACCAATGGCCTTTCTTGGCCTCTCACAGTGCCAAACTTCAGCTGCTCTTCATGACCCCTTCATGCCTTCAAAACCAGTACCACCTAGGTGATTTTTACATATTACCAAGTTCAACTGCAGCACAAGGTACAGCCTTGGCTATCACTGCAACACAGCTTCTTTGTGCTCTCAGAAAATACCTCCCAGAAGATTTCACCTCAGTGATGCTGGTATCTTCTTAATCATGACCAAATTCTTTGCTTCAGCTAAAAAGCATCAATTGTCCCAGTAGTCCTTTCTATTCTTAACTCTAAAGCCAGAGCCACATGGCTGAAGCTGCCAAGTTCTGCTGCTTGCTGAGGCTGGAACATGGCCCCCTTGTTCTATTTCATCATCACCAGCTTTCTGTTTTCCAATTCCTTCACTGCCTAAGTTTGGCTGTCCTGGAATTTGCTCTGTATACTGACCTTGAACTCAGAGATTTGCACTCCTCTGTCTCTGGCATGCTGGGATTGAAGGTATGTATTACCAATCCTGGACCTAAGCTGTTCTTTACCTGGAAATTGCTCTATTCGTGGCTGGCCTTGAACTCAGAGATGTGCTTCCATCTGTCTCCTGGAATTAAAGGCATGAGCCATCACACCTGGGCCTAAGGTTTTCATGGCCACAATTTTTCAAGATCTGAATCAAAAGGCTGTGTCTTTCAGCCTCAAGACCACAGGTATGCCATTTCTGGATTATAGTTCATTTCAGATTAAAAATCCAAATGAAAGTAATAACCAGGTAATAGTGTCTAACATGATATAAATATCCATTTTCCAACTGCAAACACATGTATAAAGCTTAGGTGGGTGGGATCTTGCCTTGAAGTCACCACTCCATTAATTCCATTTAATATCCTTGAACACGGGATTTAGCTCCATTGCACTTCGTGGTGGCCCTTTAAAACTTGAACCATACATTTTACATTTTTCCTTTCTAAGCTTCCTATACTTGATCAAAATTCTCTTCATGAGAGTAAACCAGAGAACAAAATCTATGCTGGGCTTTCTCAGGCTTCCTTTGTTAATGCAATTAATTGAAATCTTTTTACCTTAGCCTCGTAGACTTTCAGAAGTGGGGGGAAAAACCAGCCACACTCTTCATTAAAATATTATAAGAAGTGTCTCTAGGCTACATACTAAAAGTTTTCTTCCTTTTTTCTTTTTTCTTAGATATTTTCTTTATTTACATTTCAAATATTATCCCTTTTCCTGGTTTCCCCTCTGAAAGCCCCCTATCCCCTCCCCCTGATCACCAACCCACCCACTTCCACTTCCTGGCCCTGGCATTCCCCTACATTGGGGCATAGAGCCTCCACAGGACCAAGGACCCCTCCTCCCATTGATAACTGACTAGGCCATCCCCTGTTACATACACAGCTGGAGCCATGAGTCCCACCATGTGTACTCTTTGGTTGGTGGTTTAGTCCCTGGGAGCTCTGGGGGTACTGGTTGGTTCATATTGTTGTTACTCCTATGGGGCTGCAAACCCCTTTAGCTCCTTGTGTCTTTTCTCTAGCTCCTTCATTGGGGACCCTGTGCTCAGTCCAATGGATGGCTATGAGCATCCATTTCTGTATTTGTCTGGTACTGGCAGAGCCTCTCAGGAGAGAGCTATATCAGGCTCCTTTCAGCAATCACTTATTGGCATCCATAATAGTGTCTGAGTTTGGTGATTGTATATAGGATAGATACCCTATGAACCCTCTTGAGCTAAATCCCTACTGTTCAAACCACACTTCGCAATAATGTCTTTTGGCCCATTAAGCAGTACTTAAAGCATCCCACTACTGGTACCAACTTCTGTCTTAGCTAGAATTTCCATTGCTATGAAGAGACACCATGACAAGGCAACTCTTATGAAGGACAACATTTAATTGGGACTGGCTCATTGATTCTGAGGTTTAGTCCATTATCCTCATGGCAGGAAGCATGGCAGCATAGCCAGGCAGACATGGTGCTCCAGAAGGAACTGAGAGTTCTGCATCTTATTCTGAAGGCAATCAGGAGAAGACTGTCTTCCAGGAAGCTAAGAAGGTGATCCTGAAGCCCATCCCCACAGTGACACACTTCCTCTAACAAGGCCACACCTATTCCAACAAAGCTATACCTCCTAATAGTGCCATGCCCTGGGCCAATCATCTTCAAACCACCACAGAAGCCTACTTGGGTTTGAGTGATGTCTGTAATCCTCATGTCTATTGGATACCCAGGAGCCAGCAAAGCAGCTCAGGAAATCTCTCTTCACCATCTAAGAAAGCAGGGCACAGTAAAGCAATTGCCCAGTATGCTGGAAGCTCTCTGGTTCAATCCCCAGCCCTGCCTCCACAGGGGTGGGACTTCCTGAAGACACCACTTACTTACCTCCTAAAGGAGTAGCAGTGGTTCCATGTGGATGAGGCTCGGGAAGACTCTCTGGGATGCAGAAGACAGAGCTATAGTTGCAGCATGCCATGGACCACTCAGAGGAAAGGGCCCCATTAGCGCTTGTTGACTCTTAGGCATGAGAGACACTTTGGACTAAGTTTGGGGTCCTACAGAGACTTGAAAGCTCAGTTGGTGGCGTGCCTACCTACAACCTATGAGGCTGAGAGTCCAATCTCAAGCACTGTATAAACCGAATGTGGCATCCCATGCCCTTGATACCAACAGAGTACACATAGTGAGTTCGAGATAGCGTGGGCAACATACGACCCTGCCTCAAAAGTAAAATAAAGTATAATAACGCATAAAGTGCCTAAACTGTTCCTGAGAAAAAGAGAAAGGGCAGGGTCTCTACTTCTATGAGTTAACATTTGGGAGGGAGAAGAACGCACAGATTTAACAACAAGAAAAAGCAGAGATGTAATTTTTAAAATGAGCGATAAAGTCCTCAAGATAGGAATGATTGAACGATAGAACAGATGCAGGGAGGAGGAGATTGGTGAAGAGTGAACCGGGTCCGGAGGAGCAATGAGGAATGTGTTGCAGAAGAGTAGGGAAAAGTGAGGGAAAGGAAATGAAGTGGCACAAGGACACGTGGGAGTTCCAGGAGGAAGGAGTCAGGGGGAGGAACCATCTTACAGGGAATTACAATATGGTTTTGGAATTAAAAATAAATCTTAAAATTGAAAAGGCAGGGGGCTGGAGAGATGACTCAGCGGTTAAGAGCACTGACTGCTCTTCCAGAGGTCCTGAGTTCAATTCCCAGCAAGACTATGGTGGCTCACAACCATTTGTAATGGAATCCGATGCCCTCTTCTAGTGTGTCTAAAGACAGCTACAGTGTACTCATATAAATAATAAATAAATAATTATTTTTAAAAATTGAAAAGGCATATAGAAGCCCAAGCAACATAGACACATTTGTATCTAGGAACTTTATATTAAACTCATATCATCCAAGATAAACATGAAAAACTATAAAATCACAGGAGATAAGATTATATTTAAAGGAAGCTTCCTGGTTGACTTTTCACGAGTTCTTCTGTCTGCAGAGCTCAGAAGGCAATACATTATCTTCTAAATGTTGAGGGAAATGAATTGCATGTTTGCTTCATTATTATTCAAAGCAAGCATGCATTTTCCCACATTTGTAAGAAAGATTGTTACCCACTGTTTTTCCCAGCCATGGCTACTAAGGGGTCCATTTTAATGGAAAGAGACAAACTTACTCCAAAGGAGAGAATAAGAAGCCACACATTACATATAGAAAATTGATTTGTGTCTGTGTAGGTGGCAGACCTGTGGGAGAAAAATATGCTGCTATTCAATAAATAGTGCTAGGCATTTTAGTAGCCTCAAGGGAAAAGCAAAATGAAATTGGCTTCCTGTTTTATTCTCCACATAAAGACAAATTCTTAGTGGAATAACTTGAAAGGTAGAATTACCAGAGATGAAAATATAGGAAGATTTCTTTATGGCCTTAGGGTAAGGAAGAACTTATTAAACCATAAAGAAAAAGCTTGATTAATTTGACAATGTTCAGAGTGAAAAGGGAAGCAACAGAGAAGAGAAGAAAGGAGAGGAGAGAGCACCAGATGACGAAAAGAAAAGGAAACCGATACATGGGACACAGTTTGGAAGAGACTACTCAAGTGGGTAGGAATTAAGAAAATCAGTTCAACAACTGAGGAAAGAGTGAAGTTACAGATGATGTAGGGAACTTGGAACATCTCTGCACGTGGTCAGGTAATGTTTAGGTCAACTGACACCTGTAAGCAGATGAGAGCTCGCAGTGTAGGCAATCTCTACTGTTGCGCAGAATGGAACGAAGATGAGAAAAAGCACTCAACAGATTTTACTCCTACTTATTCTTTAATCTGTTTTGAAGAAATAAGTTGTATACAGATGGGGACCAGGAGGATGGCTCAGGGAATGAAGACACTTGTCACCAAGCCTGACCACAGGAGTTTGATGATCCCCAGGACTGACATGGAGAAACAGAAAGCCAACTCCAGCAGTTTGTCCTCTGATTACAACAAAAGGCGTGGTCCATATTCTTTCCTTCTCCCGTTTCTCTCTCACACACACACAAATAAATAAATGAATAAATAAATGTAAAAAACTGTTAAAAGTTGAAAATAACGAGTCATGGAAACATATTTATAAGGAACATTCAACCATTAAAACTGATATTTGTCAACAGGGAATTCTCTTAAGTTCCATCCTAGACCAATGTAGATGCTGAGGAGGTCAAATGCTTTAATTACTATCTTTAGTTTTACACATCTGATACACACACAGGTACCCTCTTGTTAATCAGGCTTATCCTATGGGAAACAAGTTCTTTCATGAAGCCACTGAGATGTGTATACAACAACAGAGGGGTTGACTTGATTCATTCCTATTGACTCTAATCCTGCTTATTTGACCTGCACATTTGCTTAAACATCTAAACAGCAGTTGATGCTTTGTCAAACAGTCTGGAACAATGAGCTTTTCTCATTGTCCCTTTTCTCTGCTATTTTTTTCTTTTTTGCACATTTCACTTCTTATATCTCATAACTAGCCAGGAGTTGCTGTACAGTGTGGACATAAAGCAGCTATGGTTCACAGTTGCCTTGCTCCTGACAGCAGGGGAACCTTTTGATCACACATTGCTCATTGCTGTGCTTGGTGTAGGGCTTTTGTCTAAATAAATTCCTTTGAGCGGGCTCTAGTTTACCATGAGACTTTTTATTATAAACAGATGCGATCTTATCTAATGATGCAATCCGATCCTTGAGAAGATAACACAGTTTTCTTCACTGCACCGATAATGCACGTTTACTCCCGTAAATATATCCACCTATGGTTTTACTGTCTTTGTCTAAGTTGTAGATCAAATAAGTAGTACTAGCCTATCTTTGTTTTCAAACTTATTGCTTTGCATATAATTTAATTGTGTGTGTGTATGTGTATTACTTGCATGTGTATGTGCACATGTTCAGGTATGCAAGGGTGAATGTGTGCATGCGTGCGTGTGTGTGTGTGTGTGTGTGTGTGTGTGTGCACTTGCAAGTGGAACCAAAGGTCAACCTGAGGTGTAATGACACATTTGCATAAACACCCAATAGCTGTTGATTCTTTGGTGTTTTCTCTATCAAACATCCCACAGTCTGGAGTAACCAGCTTTGCCTCATTTCTTCACTATGTTTTCCCCACGTTCCACTTCCTGTATCTCATTACTAACCACGAGTTTGTGTACAGTGTGAAAATAAAGCAACTAAGTAACAAGACCTCAGGTGCTATCCACCTTGGTTTTTCAAAACATAGTCTCTCAGCATCCCAAGACTCCCTGATTCGATTAGGCTGGCTCCCCACTTCTGGATTTGTAAGTACGCACCCCCTATATCTGGCATGTTTATATGAGTTCTGGAGACTGAACTCAGGTCCCCATGTTTACAGGGCAGGTACTAAGCTAAAAGAGCTATCTCTCCAGCACCAATAATTTAGTATTTTTAAAAAACCATTTCCTTAAAGTTATTTTTTGAATCTTAGGGGTTTTGGCTCTCCCTTAAATTTGGGCCTGAGACAGGCTAGTGAACATTGGGCTGGCCCTCAGATTGCCAGCTGGTTCTTCTGTCAGTCTCTCTGCCTGAAACCAACAGAGTCTTCCAGGTGAGCTAGAGATAGTGTTGGGTTACGCTACAGAATTATCCCGTGTACTTCCCTCCTTCAAAAGTCCATGATACTTAAAGAGATAGTTTCAATATTTTATCTAGTCGTCTTTGCTATTCTCCAGAGACTCATCCAATATATTTATTCCATTGTGCCCAAGAAATGGTGCTCTGAAATGTTAGTTACAATAAAATATAAATTGCCGAGCAGTCTGCTGAGCTAGGCCAGTACCTGACAATTGGCCCTTGGTTTACTAATTCCATTGCAAGGGAATTCCATTGAGTATCCACCCCCAGTGAACCTTCCCAAGAGCAGGGCTGAGAGCTTGGCCTGTCTTTGGCCTGACATCCACAGAGAAACTTATTGTAAGCGGTAGGCACTAAACATTGGAGTTGTTTGTCAAGAATAATTATTCTTTTTACACTCCAGGTGCAGTCCTATGGCATGCCTGCCACACCCTTCCTTGGAGCCCCTTCTGCTGCATGAAGTGAGATTGGGGAACGCCAGTCTAAATCAATGATCAACAGAGGGCAGTCATAGGTGGGCAGTGGTGGTGCACACCTTTAATCCCAGCACTTGGGAGGCAGAGGTAGGCAAATTTCTGAGTTTGCGGCCAGCATGGTCTACAGTGTTAGTTCCAGGACAACCAGGGCTGCACAGAGAAATCCTGTCTCGAAAAACCAACCAGCCAACCAACCAACCAACCAACCAACCAAAAAACACCAGAAGGCAGTCATGCTCATCAACTGTCAGGGCTCCTATAATATATAATATAGAATATTCTATGGGTAGAATATATAAGCGTTACATTATTTGTATCCCCAGCTAGCCATCAACTATGCCTTAAACGTATTTGACTGATCTATGTAAAGATTTTGACCAGAGCAAAACAACCTAATATGTGGTTTGGATTCAAAGCATATTGATACCTCTTAGAGTCCTTGGAATAATCTACACACTGACCAAGTGTACATTTTTTTAACTATTGTTTTTTGGTTTTGTTTGTTTGTTTGTTTGGTTTTGGTTTTTTGAGACAGGGTTTCTCTGTATAGCCCTGGTTGTCCTGGAACTCACTTTGTAGACCAGGCTGGCCTTGAACTCAGAAATCCACCTGCCTCTGCCTCCCGAGTGCTGGGATTAAAGGCGTGTGCCACCACCGACCAGCTGTGTACATGGTTTTAAAACTGCTCCTTGCTGTCTTAATGGAAGCTGTTATCCATATCGAATGCATTACCAAACGTGTTGGTTCCCAAGCACTGCCCGATTAAACCTGCAAATGATATGCAACACAGAGAAAGCTCCTCTGTTAGCTTCAAAATGACTTTGACGGGTTATGCGAATGGCATTCTGGAGTTCCAGGAAACTGGCTTCTTCTAACTTAGATTTAACAAATTTGTTTGAATTTTATACAAAGATAGTTGGCTTTTTATAAGAGCTGATTTGGTTGGGTTCTTTTCTGGTTTCTTTTAAAGGAAGTACTGATTAGCGATGGAAACCACTGTGAGTAAAAATTTAGACTTTAAAAAAGTTGCATTTCCCCTTAAGCTATGTGGAAATTTGCCATATTTTGAATGAATAATAAAAACTTTTTTACTTTTCTACTATGCTCCCTTTTGGGTTGGAGTGAACTTAACCCCGACGTTGGCAACACTTTTAACAGTCAATTTTCTTTGTTTAAAAACAAAATCAAAATTTAAATTTAAATATATTTTTCCTTTCAGTTTCTAATGATATCAAGTGCTTGAGTAATGTGGCTTGAAAATGATTGATCACTACTCAGACTCCCTGGGAGGCAGAAGTCCATCATGCACAGAATTTATTAAGGAACACTCTTAGGACTGAGCCGTGAGGAAGGGAAGGGAGGAAGCATTGTTGGGTAGAGGCTGTGACACTGATTCAAGCAGGCCTCTGCTTGTCAGGGCGCCTGGGGATAACTGCAGGATTGTTCCAGTCGAGGCAAGGCTGCAGCTTTATATTCATCTCTCATCCACTTGGACAAGGACCATTCTGAAGGAGTGGGGAGACTTTGGACTGCGCGTTTCTCCTTAGTTTATGATTCTAAAGGAAGGCTGAGCGCCAAGGGCTGGCTGCTGCAGCGCTCTTGGGTTCTAGGGGAGGGAACGCGTCACCACCTTACTCATGATATCATCTACGTGGCAGATAAACTCGATTTTACGATACCGTCTTGTTTGGCTTGTAAAAGCTGATATTGCCTCCTATTTGTTTTTAGCTTGTTAAGATAAAGTATCACGTATTACAGGCTGAATGGCCTTGAACTCTTGGTTCTCCTGCCTCTGCTGCCCAAGAAATGGGCTTACAGGCACCAACCACCACCAGCTGGCTCCTTCCAGTATTTGGAGTACCTTTCATTTCTTTGCGTGTTGAACCCCTTCAATCCATTATCTATCTGTCTGTCTGTCTGTCTGTCTGTCTATCTATCTATTTATTTGTGTGTGTGTGTGTGTGTGTGTGTGTGTGTGTGTGTGTGTGTGTGTGTATCTAGTGTCATAGTGCATGTGTCTGTCAGAGGACAACACTGTGGAACTGATTCTTTTTTTATGGTTTCTGGGGATTGGATTCAAGTCCTCTGGCTTGTGTAGCAAGTGATTTATACTGGCTCTGCCCCAACCATTCTACCCACCCATGCCTCCATTTTTATCCCTGTTATTTTTTGTGTAACAGGAGTTCCCGCCTTGCCAGACTCTATGTACTGTTCCTGCAGCTCCTTCTCTAGCACAGCATCCCCTGGAGCTGCCTGTAACGTTGCCAGCTCTCACTCCTCGAGGGTCGTGATGCCAGTGTAGTGATTTAGAAAACATCAGGAAACACCTTCAATATAGAGCATGTATTTTGTCTGCATCTATATTTTCTTCACTAAATGGGTTGTAACTAGACGATGAAAGTTTCAGACTGTTTTATAGTGTAATAAGGGAGTAAATTATGATGTGTGTGTATGTGTGTGTGTGTGTGTGTGTGTTTTCTGGCATTTTGGAACACATAAATTAAAGGCTTAAAATATTATTAAATGATTAGTTTTCTAGTTAGCTTCTGAGACAGGAATGTGATTGGGTGTAGGCAAAGGTAATTGTATTTCCTGTTTTAGATTTATTTTTCTGTCTCTTCCAATACCACCAATGACTCATCTATCAGACATTTATTGAATGCCACTAATGTATGCTCTTCTCTCTCTCTCTCTCTCTCTCTCTCTCTCTCTCTCTCTCTCTCCTGCCCCTCCCTCCTTTCCTTCATTCTTTTGACAAGATCTTATACTGTAGCTCAAAATGGCCTGTAACTCATGGTGATTCATCCAACCAAGGCCACTGAATGCTAGGACTAAAGGCTTGTGCCACCAAACTCAGAGCTGGGTACCATTTTATACAAGGAAGGCCTGGTGGTTAAACTCTACCATGATGTCCCAGCTAACGTGAGCGATAAAGCGTGCATCCACATCACAAGTGAGAAAAGTCAGATACTGTAGTTGGTATTATGAGGGCAATGCACAGAGATGAGAGGAAGACGCTACCTGAAAGCCAGGGCAAGGCAACATTGTCTTCAGAAGAAACCAACTCAGCATGGTGAGAAAAAGACAAGAACAAAAACCATGACCTCAAGAGATAAAAAGGACTCCATGTGTTTTAAAAATAGACTCCAGAGGGATTGAACAGTAGTAGTTTGTTTGCAGTGGGGGGGTGGGGGTGGGACTTTGGTGACTTGAATGAGAATGACTCCTATAGGCGCATCTATTTGCATGCTTAGTCTTCAATTGGTAGCTGTTTGGGAAGGATTAGGAGGTGTGGCTTGGTTGGAGGAGGTGTGTCATTGGTAGCTGTTTGGGAAGGGTTAGGAGGCGTGGCTTGGTTGGAGGAGGTGTGTCATTGGTAGCTGTTTGGGAAGGACTAGGAGGTGTGGCTTGGTTGGAGGAGGTGTGTCATTGATAGCTGTTTGGGAAGGGTTAGGAGGCGTGGCTTGGTTGGAGGAGGTGTGTCATTGGTAGCTGTTTGGGAAGGGTTAGGAGGCGTGGCTTGGTTGGAGGAGGTGTGTCATTGGTAGCTGTTTGGGAAGGATTAGGAGGTGTGGCTTGGTTGGAGGAGGTGTGTCATTGGTAGCTGTTTGGGGAGGGTTAGGAGGCGTGGCTTGGTTGGAGGAGGTGTGTCATTGGTAGCTGTTTGGGGAGGGTTAGGAGGCGTGGCTTGGTTGGAGGAGGTGTGTCGTTGGAAATGTTCTTGGAGATTCCAAAGCCTACACAGGATCATTGTGTCTCCCTACAGATCAGGATGTAAAGCTCTCAGCTCCGGCCCCAGCACTATGCCTACCATGCTTCTCATCAGGAGGATAAGGGACTAACCCTCTGAGACTGTAAGCCAGACCCCAAAGGCTTTTTATAAGAGTCCCTTGGTAATGTCTCTTCACTGTAATAGAACAGTAGCTAGAAAAGGGGCAAAGATTGGGATGTGGATGTCGAGGCTGCTTATGAAGGAAGTGAGTCAGAGGAAACCAGGACACAGTGGAAGCTCACTGTTGTCATTTGCTTGGCTTGTTTAAGAAAGAGAATAATGGCAGACTTACCTTGTTCGATTGTGAATGGCCTAAAGTGTAGTTAAAATCTCGTTACACAAAGTAAAACGCTTTACCTTCAGGACCTACCTTCCACTTACTTTCATTCCTTAAAGATGTGGGTGGGGTGGAGCTCCAAGAGTTCATTTGGCTGGGGTGAGGCCTGGGTGCCACATTCCCAGCAAGGCTGCAGCAGCGCTGTGGATGGTCTGAAATCATCACTTGGAAGACAAAGTTGGAAAGCCCTGGTTATCACTAGCCAGGCTGTGTGGGTTTGAATTCTCACTTTAGGCAGACCAGTGGTTCTCAACTTTCCTAATACTGTGACACTTTAATACAGATCCTCATGTTGTGGTGACCACCAACTATAAAATTATTTTGTTGCAACTTCATAACTATAATTTCTTTCCTGCCATGATAATGTAAATATCTGACATGCAGGATATCTGATATACAACTCCCGAAGGGGTCACTCACTACCTAGGGCTGATGTAGACTTTTGTGATATAGGCTAAGTTATTTAATGCACCTTTCATCTATTGATAAGGGTGCTCATAGAGAGTTCCTGTGATGATAAAATAAGACATGCTGAGTTAAGAAGGCATTGCAGAATACAGACAGAAAAATTGCAAACATAGACAAGTTGACTTTTTAAGTTAAGGTCCAAGACCACTTGTAAATGACTACTAGAATTTATCATGTGCATTAAAAGGAAAAAAAGGGCCCTTCCCCATGACATGGATTAAATAAAGTAGGTCTAGTCAAAGAAAATTTATAAAGAATGAAATGTATTTGCAAATAATAACTACTAGGTAAAATGACGTTGAATCTTTTCAAGAATGTGTTAGATGCTGAGAGATCAGAAACTTGCCTGCAGAGGGGAGTTCTAGATCTTGTGGTGTAATCACTTTGTCATACAGACAAAGGAAAAATACACAAAGGCACACCCAGAAGGCCTTCCTAGAATTGTGCCTTTACAATTCATATTTAATGTATGGCTGTCTCCTTGCAGACAAAAGCCACAGGAAGCTTTAGCAGTGGAGTGCAATCTTTTGACATCATGACATGTATTGGATTATGTTCATAGCTACTCTGAAACACATGAGGCCCACGGACACAATAGCCTTTTCACAAAGCCATAATACTTTGATGACTAGGGAAAGCTGTTTTTATTCGAGATCCCTTTTTGCTTGTTCTGGGTCAAAATGTGTTTCCCAAAATTCCATGTGGGCTTTCTGACCCCTAGGAATATGTCCTTATTGGGAAATAGAGTCCCCCCATATGTTATCAAGTTGCTGTGATGCCATCAGGGTGGGCCTTTATGGACATGGCTGTTGTCTTCATAAGATGATGTGAAGCTGATAGCATACAAGATGAAGGCCAGCTGACAAAAGAGGCAGAGACTGCAGTGGCGGTGACTCTGCAAGCGGAGGATAGCAAGGATTGGTGCTGGCCATCAGAAGCCGAAAGAGTTCAAGAAGGATTCTGGCTAGAGTCCAGAGAGGAGCATAGTCTTGCGTGGGACTGTGAAAGGCAGCCTAGTTTCTGGTTGAGCTAGGTTTAAAACTCCAGAGACCCAGCAGATAACTCCGCAAGGGATGGTAGGCATTTGCCACGCTCCCAGACACCAGACTCCTGACACAAGGCCTCAGCTTTCCATAATTCTCTGGCCATCAGTCACATAAGGGCAATGCCCCAAGCCCCTCCACAGGTAGAAAACATTGACCACAGGTCATGTAGCCTCAAGTCAGATCTCCATTTTAATGAGTCACATAAAGGTCTGAAGGGCTTAGCCCTTCCCAGACACACCTCCCTGCAAAAGGTATTTAACCTCAGGCCCCCCTGAGAAAGTGGGGGTATGGTTTCACTCATCACAACTCTCCACCATGACAATAAAAAACCATGGACTGCCTCTTCTCATCGCGATCCTCAGTGCTGGAGCAGTGCAGCAGGTCTCCCTCTAAAGAATCTCCCACAGGAGGCCTCTCTGCACTCCCAGATATAGACTCCTCCAAGCCGAGCTCCTGCCTGAACAAGCCTCGGACACTCTCATTCATGAGGGACCGAGCCAGAGCTCTCCTCCTGCCTTTTCCCTTCAGCCCCAGGCAAGAGCCTGAGGATCTGCCATCCTCCACCTCCGTGCGGGCCGGGACCGCTGAGAAAACTCCAGCAGTTGCTGGGGGACCTCAGACTGCGCCTCCCCACCCCCAGAGCAGGGTCCTGTGACTTCTCACAGTGTGGGGAACACGTAGTCAAAGCTTCCCTCATCCAGTCTCCACAAGCGGTCCTAGCTCTGTGGTGGACCGGATGTGGGACAGCACTTTAACCCACAGTCCACCAGACACCTTCAGAATGATTAGAGAATAAATGTCTGCCACCAGGAACTAGCTTCTCAATGGGCTCTCGTCATGGCCACCCAAGGGGCGGAGCATGAGTCTTTTCATGTCTCTTATATTTTAGAAAGTATTTTTTATTTCCTTCTCCTGTTACTATGTTACTCACTTTCCTTGACTCTGTGACCAAGTGCCTGTCAGTGTGAGGAGTTTATTTCTGCTTGCAGCTTAAGGGGACACTGTGAGAGAAGACATGTTGACAGAAGTGTGAGGCGGCTGGTCACATTGCATCTGCAGTCAGGAAGCACAAGCTCTCAGGGGGTGTGTTGGGAGCCGCGCCCACATTCGCCGTTACAAGATGGCGCTGACAGCTGTGTTCTAAGTGGTAAACAAATAATCTGCGCATGTGCCGAGGGTGGTTCTCCACTCCATGTGCTCTGCCTTCCCCGTGACGTCAACTCGGCCGATGGGCTGCAGCCAATCAGGGAGTGACACGTCCTAGGCGAAGGATAATTCTCCTTAATAGGGACGGGGTTTCGTTTTCTCTCTCTCTTGCTTCTTACACTCTTGCTCCTGAAGATGTAAGCAATAAAGTTTTGCCGCAGAAGATTCTGGTCTGTGGTGTTCTTCCTGACCGGGCGTGAGAACGCGTCTAATAACAGGGGTGGAGCAGGGCTGTACTAGGAAACATCGTGGCCTTGTGACCCATGCCCTCTATCCAGCCTCCACCTCAGGGCACACTTCTGGCTGAAAAACTAAGTGTTTAAACATGAGAGATTTGGTTAATGAATATTCTACATTCAAAACAACTTGTCCATGTCCTTGATAAGGGTCAAACTGTGTTCTCCCAGAATGCATCTTGAAATCTTTACTCCTGGGACTACATCTATACTAGAAGATAGCCTTGCAAGCGTGACCAAATTAACATGAGGTCCTCTGTGTGGTTCTTCATTCGCTGTGATTGGTGTCCTTATAAGGTAACCTGAATCTACGGAGAAGGAGAACGCCATACAGTATCAGAGGCAGAGGTTGGAACAGTGTGGCTACAAAGGATGGGCAGCCTCTATTGGAAACTGAACTGCCCAGAGGATTTTACCCAGAGCTTCTGGGTGGCAGAGACTGGGATTTGGCTTATGCCCCTGTCCCCTGAACTGGTAAGACATGCTTAGTCTGGGCTTACTGAATATTTGTTGAATTGAAATAATTGGAGGACTCCACATAAAGAATGAGGCTCATTATTGTCATTATAAATCTATAATTTGCCCGTCGGCTTCTGGCATTAATTGTCATTGAGGAAATAGAAGACGCATGACTGTCAATGACTGTTTGGATAGAACAAGGAGATAGACAATCAATGTGGAACCCAATCACTTATTTGAATACTATCGTAGGGCTGGCCAGTTTCCCATGTCAAGGCCTGTTCCACAGGGTCAGTGCATAACCTCGCATTTAGATCTTGTTATGTCTTCAGCGAAATAGGCTGAATTGTGAGGTTCAAATTAAGGATAAAGAAAACTGATGCTCAGAACTTGTTCGCACGAAGACTTGAGAGTTAAACTTGGGTAGAAGTTCAGCTCTTCGCCACTAAACTCGTGTGACATGCAGACGCTGATCTTTCCTTTCTGTGATTCAAAAAGCTTATCGTTACAGATGATTAATGTTTGGATCGTATTTCATATAAATATGTCAGAGTCCTAGATATGCATTTATTATGCGCTTTGTTTGGTACATCTCCATAAACCTAATCAATTTATCTGGACACAGCTAGTGCTCTGTCCGTCCTAGCGTTCTTTAAACTGTCAAGTTACTTTGGATACATTTTCTACCTTTGTAAGTAGAAATATGCATTTCATATTTCAATGCATGCACAGGTTTCCATCTCTCAATTTGAGGGCTCAGTGGAGGTCAGAGAAGGGGAAGCCTTGGCAAACACAGCACTTGACTTGTGTGCTTAGAAGAGTTTTCTAGCAGAAGAGAAGGACTGACCCCATTTCTATTGTTTTGGTATGCAGCAAGAACCAATCTGACTGCTTTCTGCTTACATAAGCCAAAGGCCTGGACAGATCCACAGTAGAGTCAGGACATAAAAGCAAACAAGAGTGATATCCAACTTTTTTCACCCTCTCTGGACAGAATTGGATTTTAGTGGAATGCCTTCCATGTGTTACCTTTTGTGACCTTTATACAGAAATTTATTCTCTCTGGCTGTTTTCCTTGGGCTTTCAAATTACATCTCTCAGGGACTATATATGAGTCTGGCTACTCATGACTTCATGAAACATCATTATTGGGCTAAACTCAATGAATTTCATTCTGCTTTATTTTAGCAGAACCATATGGAACTTGACAAAAGCTAAACAAAGCTGGGATACCCCGGAGAGAAGGCACTTCTGGTCCTAATAAAGAATTAAGCTCTGTCCTGAATCTCTAATAGTACTTTGTAGTTATAACTACAAAGTATTTCTTACAGTGTATAATTATGACAGGGAAGAATACCCATTTATTTGAAGTAAAAAAAAATTTTAAATGAACATTTTGCTTTAAAGCTACATAAATTCTGTACTTAGAATATGAAAGTGTAGCTTAAAGAATACCACAGAGCAAGTTCATTCCAACATGGGCCGGGGAGTTAGGATGAGCCAAAACTTGAAGTTCCAGTCGATAAAAGGGTTGCCTAATTTTTATGAGGTTTTGCTTTTCCTCCACTGGTGAGTCTAAGGGATCCTCTGTAAAGCTAGAAAAGGCGTAGAATGTATGTGAACCAAACCAGCCACTATTCTACCGAACTTCATGAGAACAGATCAGTGTGAGGAGTATCTGAAATGACCTTACTAAAAATCAAGCCAACCAGCACATGTGAACGTCACATGGAATGCCCCAGGAAGACACCTCCAGATGGCAGGCAGTTATTAAGGGAACTGAAACAAAAGAGGAAATTGGAGTGTGCGCTGGCCGGGTAGGCATGTAAGATGTGCCAGGCATAGGTGCTGGGTGCAGCTGGGGATCTCCTTACCTGGAAGGACAGACGTGGGAAAGCACAGGTGACCTAGAGTCCCAGTGTACAGAACACTGTGCGTTTGCTGTGCTCTGAGTCAAGAATCTCTGCAGCAGCTGGAATCGCTTGTCGGTTATTGGCAACTCTCTTCATTGCTGCAGGGCAGACTTGATGGAAATTTACACAGACTATTTAACATGGAGTTTGGAGCTGGGACCTCCAGCCCTGCCACTCACCTCCCCTGCCTCCTCCACCGAGGAACAGAGGGAAGCCATTATCAATTCATTCTTTGTGAGTCATGTTTATTCACAATGACTCAGTAATTTTCATGGAGAGGAAAGGAAGGCTTCAACAGCAGTAGTTACTCCATTTCCCAGACACTTGGGAACTTGAAGTGGGGAGATTATTCTCTAGGGAGTTGGGATATTATTTCAGTTTGCATGTGGGATATTATTTCAGTTTGCATGGCTGCCCCTAATTCTATTGTGTTGCAAAAAACCCCACCCTTTGATTAAAGGACAAAGAATGTGTTACTGCGTCTGAAATACAATTTTTAGATGACATCGTCTAAAAACTGAAATAATATATTTGACAGAGAACTATATAAGACAACTGATATTTTATACCTAAGCAATTTTATGCTAAAGATGTATAAAGTAGGTTGCTTTCATAGCCTCTTGGGTTTTTACTAGCTAGTTTTGTGTCAACTTGACACAGCTGGAGTTATCACAGAGAAAGGAGCTTCAGTTGAGGAAATGCCTCCATGAGATACAACTGTAAGGCATTTTCTCAATTAGGGATCAAGGGGGAAAGGCCCCTTGTGGGTGGGACCATCTCTGGGCTGGTGGTCTTGGTTCTATAAGAGAGCAGGCTGAGCAAGCCAGTAAGGAACATCCCTCCATGGCCTCTGCATCAGCTCCTGCTTCCTGACCTGCTTGAGTTCCAGTCCTGACTTCCTTGGTGATGAACAGCAATGTGGAAGTGTAAGCCAAATAAACCCTTTCCTCCCCAACTTGCTTCTTGGTCATGATGTTTGTGCAGGAATAGAAACCCTAACTAAGACAACAAAGAACTATATAAGACAACTGATATTTTATACCTAAGCAATTTTATGCTAAAGATGTATAAAGTAGGTTGCTTTCATATCCTCTTGGGTTTGAGAAGCAAGTTTTATTTTTTAACCTTAATTTTTATTATTTATATGTATGGGTGATCTACCTGCATGTATTTTCTGTGCACCATAGGCATGCAATGCCTGTGGTGGCCAGAAGAGGGTATTAGATTCCCTGAAACTGCATTTACAGAATTGAGAGCTGCCATGTAGGTCCTGAGCCACCATATAGGTCCTGGGAATTGAACCCTGGTCCTCTTGAAGAACAGCCAGCTCTCTTAATTGCTGAGCTGACTCTCTAGCACAAAATGTGGTCTTAAGAGCACACTCTAGCTAGAATGCAGCTTGTGGACACAAGAGTCACAAATTCCCTTCCAACCTGCTCTGTTCTTAGTCTATACAGCCAGGTCTTTTGCATACGACAGATTCACTGTTCTGTCCCCCTCAACTACACATCACATTAACCATTTAAGCTCCTTCTAGAAGTCTGCTTCACAGGCTGATGGCCCCTCCCCCTCTCGCCCTCCCCCCTCTTCTCTCTCTTTCTTTTATGGAGCTCACATTCTTGACCCTGGTCCCCATTTGCTCACTGACGCACGTTTCCTCAGGATTATAGTCAGAATCACAGCATAAGGACTTGGATGGCGTTGTTGCTAATTTTAAAGGATGCCGAAAGCATTTACCAAGTGATCACTTTAAATTATTTTTCTTGTTGTTTAAAGCCAAAATCTAGGGCTGTAAAGATGTCTCAGTGGATGCATGTGCAATATCCAGGGCCTATAGGCAAGGACAGAATCAACTTCCTCAAGCTGTCCTTCTACCTCCAAATGTGTGTACATAGTGGCATGTGCCACCCCCAAACAAAAGTGTAAAAGAAAAAGCCAAACCCAAGGCTAAATCAAACCAGTCAGTCAATCTGTCTGTCTACCTACCTATCAATCTATTTACCCACTTATCTATCTACCCACTCTATCTATCTATCTATCTATCTATCTATCTATCTATCTATCATCTAACTACCTACCTAACAATCCATCCATCTATCATCTATCTGCTTATCTATCATCTATTTATCAATCATCTATCAATCATCTATTATCTAGCTATCTACCTATCGTCTACCTACCTACCTATTAATCCATCCATCATCTATCTATAATCTATCTACTTATCTATCTATCTATCTATCTATCTACCTACCTACCTACCTACCTACCTACCTATTATCTATCAACCTATTATCTATCTTTTTCATCATCATCATCATTGTATCTATCTATCTATCTATCTATCTATCTATCATCTATCTATCTATCTTTGCCTCTCTCTGTCCTACTTGAGGGCTGAAGTTTGTCCTTTGGTGTCACCAAGTGGTATCTATACCAAGGTAAAAACATTTCTGTCCAATAAATCATCTGTCTAAACAAGAAGGAAGACCGCAACACAATCCTTTTAAATGCTTCTTTTATTTCATTGGTTGTACATTGGGTGAGTGAACTGAATATTACAACCAAAACATATAATTGATACAAATTAGAGTCCTGTTTACACTGTAAGATAACGAATGAGGGAATTCTTTAAGAAGTGTTACAGAAAGATTTAGTAGAAATGTGACCAGTGGTGTATGGCTGAAAGAATAGTTCTGTGAAGTGCTGTTATAGCCTGAAAACCAAGAGTGAAATGAAGTCCTGTGCAAGTGGAGTTAGTTCCCTAACTACCGGAGCTGTTGAACTGAGATCTTCCTGTCTTGGATATTGGTGATTTTGTTTTTGTAATTAAACAAAGCATTTAAGATTTATCCATCATAGTCAGACTTCTGAATATAAACAAACTTTTGGCAAATAATATTTATACAGAAAAATAGTTTTAGATCCTCTCAAATCCCAGAATTATTCTATAAAATTACATTATAAATAAATAAAAAGCAAAATCTGTTGTACATATATTTGTACATCTATGCATTTGCCTGGCCTCCTCCTTATTGTAAATGGCATATTTGACTCTGCATATTATAATCACAATTCTGGAAAATGGATATCATAGTAAAAAATACAGTCATCTATATTGGCTGGGGGATACAGGTGATGTTTTGATGATCAGTTATTAAAGGGCTGAAAATAGCTATGTGCTAATAATTTTTAAAATAAAAATCATGAAATGAAAGGAAGAAAGGACAGTTACAACAATTAGTCTACAAAAATATTTCAGTGATTCCCATAATTTACCTTTTTAGTCTACTATCTTCTCAATGAGTTTAAATGAGTAAGTAAAGAAAAAAAAAAGTATGAGTGTTTTAGGCAAGTTGTAGCGTAACTACATTGTTATAGCTGAGGAAATTACAAATATCAATAATACATAAAGATGAGAACTATCAAGGTGATACAAGTTAGATACAATACCTTTCCACAAATTAAAAACAAACACGACACAAGCACTATGCAAGATTACACTCAGAATGTGATTTCTCTTTTCGATACAGTTATCAGATCTATGATGTAAGATAAATAGTAATTAGACTTTGACCAACATGAATTAAATGCAGATCTTTTTTCAATCAAAAAAAATGATATGGTTGGATGCCTCTAGTTTTCAGAACAGGCGATGATACCAAAATTTAAAATATTTTACATTCAATCTCAAAAGTCAAAATACTTCAATCACTAAAATGTTCACAAAGAAAATGGATGTTTTAAACAATTACACATAATATCCATTTATAACAGCTGTTTCATTTCTTAAACAATAATTTAAAAACTATGTAGGTACTGTGTAGGCTATGTGCAACATATAAAATGTGAAATATGAAATATTTGGTACGATAGTGCTTAAAATAAACTTTAAAACAAACTTTCTGAACAAAATTTAATTGTATCGCTATTACCTTGAAGATCAACCAAGTATTTAAAAAAAGTAAACAACATTAAAATATGTTTCATCCATATATAGTATATATATGTATGTGTATATATAATATGTGTGTACTTGTATTAAAGTTTTTTATACTTTTGAGACATAAAATATGCTTTAAGGTGAAAGAATTAAAAGAACTATTTTTCCATGCTGCAGTTACTTACAACCCTTTAATCCAACTCTTAAAATGCAAAAACAGTAATGGAGTTTTTAAAAAGTGAAACTATCTACTTTTTTTTTTCGTTTACATAGTAATTTAGATTAAAGTCACAGTTTGCATCTGTAGTGACTAAACTCAGACGTACTTAAACTGGAATATTATACAGACCTCCTCACCTACAGCTTCCCTGTTTGACTAGGTTTTAGTTTAGAAGAGTTATTCGGTAACAGGCAACCGGAGGGCGAGTTTGAAAGACCAATCCCTTAGATTCGACTATTGGCATGAGCCTTTCATTCTTGTCAAGCTGGATGAAGTCTGGCAAAATCTAGGCACTTCTACAAAGTCTCTCTTATAAAACAACTTTAAAAATATACTTGTAAAATAATACCTTCAAGACTTTGTTGGGTTGGGTATGAAGCTCATACCGTGCAAAGTTTTTTTTTTTTTTTCAATCTATGCAATGTTATTCTAGAATCCCATGATTCAGTGCGGCATCTCCTGGCAAAGCGAACCCCACACTCTGATGTGTCCCCTGGCAATTGTGCTTGAGCTGCCACTCAGACTTTAGACCTGCGAGGCAGGCGTATGTTTTACTTCACTTCTCTCTGCTGCGACTGTCCGTCTCCTCAAGAAGTGAATCATACCCTTCGATCCAGTCAGGAAATGAAATGGTTGTGATTGGAGTTACAATCGAACCTGCCCTTGGAATAGGTACTTAAAACTAAAGCTAACTGTTTATTGCTAAATTTGAAATATTCTGAGTCGAAATGAGTATATTGTCTGGACTTTCTGCATCAGCTATAGTTATGGAGATAAGACAATATTCCTGGGACAGAAACTATGCTCAGAACCCTGTGAAAGAAAACCTCATCCTGTATGTCTTCGAACATCACAGCTGGTCTCAGGTGGTTAACTATCTTAGGCTGGAGTATACTAAGCATACCATATTTAATACTCATATATGACATAGCAGAACTAGCCTTAGGGTTGTGGTCTGTCCAGAAGAACTAAATTTAGCATGCAGTTTGTGGCAATTCTATTGAGGAGGAAACGGGGTAATATGTACAGTAACAATGTTTAGTTATTCTCAATGCAGATTCTTGGCATTCCATTCCATTTCTGTTGATTATTTCAGAATTATCTGTTAAAGAAAAAGACAAGCGCAATTTAGACCTCCTGCAGGGAAAATAGAACATTCAAGTTTTATTCTTTTGCAGACAGATATTTGAAAGTAGAATGATCTTCAACTTCTCATAATTCTGACACAATCCTTAACTTTGTAAACCTGTAGCCTTCATGCTCAGGTTTTTGCACTGAGCAATTTCTTCTATGTGCCCGTGGCAAGGAGTGGTGGCTCAAGCACACAGTTTTCTATGAAACCACGACAGCAGGTGTGTGGGCAGGCAGTCTGTTCCGACCTCAATCTCTTTAAGTGATTTCACTTCGTATTTCTTTGGTCTATGCTCATATCACTTTCAAACTGGCCTTCGATCTACTGATTAGGAAGTCTAATCAGAGAATTTACCTTTGAAAGTTGTTTATGAACTGAACTATAAATATCTCAGAGTTTATCAATCAGATAGACTTAACTGTTCTTCTAACTCAAAGATATGTTCTCATCCAACACAACCTTGTTCCCAAGATAGAACAGCAACCAGCTTAAATGTCACAGTGAAAAGGGATAACCATCTAATTAAGTGGTTAAAAATATTTGTAATAAACCCAAAAGCTCAGATAAAGCTCAAGCAAGGCTACTACTAAATCCAAGCTCAGCTTCTGAGATTAACCACCAAGGTCCCCGCCCTGCTTCTACATCACTGGATTGTAACTCCAGGGCCTTGCACACTCTAGGCTAGCACTGTGCCACCGAGATAAGTCCGCAGTCCAATGGTGTCTCTATCCAATCTAAAGCTCTTGGGGTGAGGGGTTTGGGTCTATGTGGTCTAGACTATTAAATATCAAGCTTAAATATAAAGTTTTATCAAAGGTATTTGTTCTTTGCAACATTTTGATCTTTGTGTAACTAATGAACACAAGTTCATTTGTTAAGTAGCCAAAAACGTATAAGAAATAACTGATGGAACCCTTTATGTTATTAGCTGACACTGGTACACATTGGGCTTCAATTCCCAGTAAGAGGATTATTTCTACAGATGTGATTTATTATCCTATTATATCAGAGTTTATTATGCATATAGATATTTTTCTTTGGATGCTCCAATAGTTCACATGTAGTATTTTAGTATATTCAAATGATAAATATGTCCATCCTTTACTTTATTGGGCATACAGACGCATATAGAATTGGCCAAAAATGGAGGTGACTAATGGGAATATTTATGTGAAGTGAAGGTTGGAAACTTCAGACACTGAGGCTATTCGCTTAACAGTTATTTACTCATATTACTCATACTGGAGTGTCTGGGAGTGAGGATGCTATATTCAGGTGGGTGCCTAGGAGAGAGTTTTGGGACTTCTGAGCTGCTCAACTTGGGTGCTGGGAACCAAAGTTTGGTCCTTCAGAAGAGCAGCAACTTTGGTTAACCACTGAACGGTTGCCCTAGCCCTGCCCCTATCCCTTGTTCTTAAAACAGTTCCTTGGAATTTGAAGCTAATTTGGAGAATAGTTTTCCTTGTTTCACATGCTGGTAGATGTGAATAAGAGCAACATAAGATGTTTATATGTAGATTCTGTCACAGGATCTAGTATTTGAATGCATTTATCATATGTTTTTTGATGTCATGATAGTTAGGTAATACTTAGAATCTCCAAACAGTCAGTTGATACTTTACAGTTGACTATTAAATGGGGCTTTCCTGTATTTCATCCCCAAACTTCTATGCTATCTGCACAACAGGACTATTTCCTAAGACATCAAATCATTATCTATTTTTTCCCTATTTTCTTTCACTTTAGCAACAGACCCTGAAAGATATAGGGGAATCCACTAGTTCTTTAGACAAACATAATGATGTACTTTTTTTTTTCTGGAATGTATACAACCCTGCTTATTGGATGAAATTAAAAAGCCAGACAGAACAAAATTACAAACACCTGACAGGCACCCTACAGAAAACCTAGTAATGAAAATGGGGGAGTTTGCATTTCAGAAACTCACAATAATGCTTTGATCTTGTGCGTGACAGGGAGACCACTGGGAAATAGCTAGCTGGGCTGGAACTCACCCCACCTGCCTCTCCCTCTGACAGTGAATGGAGTGCATGGAGCCAGTGCACAGAGACAGACAGGCAGGGGTGAGCTCTGGTGTAGTTGAACTTCAAGTCATGATGAATCTAGGCCAGAAACCTGGCTGTCAGGGCTGTACCTTTGTCTATCTGTGACATGCCATGCGTGTGTAGGATAAAAGGATGAGATATATGGCAGCTCTGGGCTTCAAGAAGTTCTGGGATTTGACCTTAGGGCTGAGTAAAGCATTCCATTTTTCTCCTTAGAAGTTCCATTTGTGGGTGGCAATAGTTTCCATGAAAGTATCATTTCCTGTTATTTTTTTTTCCTGAGAACACTAACTCACTGGGACTGACTGAATGAAGTATACTCTAGGGTGAAGTCCCTTGGAAATAGAGCATTAGGTGATGAACACCAATGCCACTTATTTCAAACTTGTCCCTTTGACCTCTGTTCTCATATTAGGAAACATGTGATACTCCAATCTGTAGGGGCCCCAGTGGAGCATATGCTGGACAAACTAAACAGGAGGAAGAGGAGAGGCCCGGGTGTTTGAGGGAGATGGTGTCAGGAGCTTCTCTTTGTTTTTTTGACCTTCTTTCCTTTAGTCAGGTTATATTTTTAATTGGTGCTAAAGCTATATAACTTAAAGACAAATTCTGCATTTGCCATTCTGCATGCTTTCCTACTGGCTTGCCGCAGAGACTTCTTTCTGTACCTTCTACATATCTCCAGGCACACCTCTTCACCGCTCTGTCTCTACCATTCTTTATGACTGCTTTTATACCCAGATGGACTGACCACTTCAAAAGGTGTCTGAACAGTAAATATTGGCACAAAGCATATTATTAAAATAATAGGCTTATAGTTGTGATAGGTGATGTGGCAATATACTACAAATCTGATGTACATTTAAAAATGCTTAATTATAATATCAGGGCTAAAGAGATGGCACAGCAGTTAACAGTGCTTACAACTTCTTCAGAGGGCTCAGTTCAGTTCTCAGCACCCATGGCTGGTGGCTGACAACCTGCCTGGACCTCCATCTCAAGGGAACCTGATGCTCTGGCATCAGCCTCTATGAGTATTTATTTGTGAGCATGCACAGAAACACACACACACACACACACACACACACACACACACACAGAGCAAACATATTTTAAAAACACAACTTTGAAAGCAGCACATCAACATACGCATAACAGGCTAAGTGAAATGCTTTCTTTCTTGTCTTGCCTTTAGTCCAAGGTGAGGTGGCTATCCAACATTCCTTTCTCAAGGTACTGTAGCCCACACATCCTTGGAGGAGGTAACTGTAAACTTTCATTAGGTCTGCAGAAGTCTACATGTAAGTTAAAGGGAGAGCTAACTTACCAAGTCTCCTAAGGGCCTCTACTTTTGCTTGAGTTTTTGGTATCTACCCTCTTGACTCAGAAGGCTCTGGGATTATCTGTCACACATGAGCAGACACAGAAGCCCATACAGCATGAACTGGCTGGCATTGGTTGGATACTTATTTGTTCACTTGACTCCTGACATGAGAATTCTCTTCAGGGAACGGAACTGGTGGCCCTTCTTGGACCCACACCAGGGACTAGGGGACACTGAGTCTCCAAAGCCTTTTTTATACCTCTTACCACACTAGCTGATCAGAACACCCTTGAGCCTATGAATCAGAGACAGGGACGCTCTAGGACTGGTCTGGTACATAAAATGGGAGACAGTGTTAGAAGACCTTTCCTATGCTCTGGAAGAGCCAGTGCTGGCCCTGACTGACCACCTGCATCCTGCCTTAGCCTCCTCCCAATGAATGCAAGAAATGTCAGTCAGTCACTCTATGCCTTCAAGAAAGGTCAGTCACAGTCACTCCACTCCTCCAGAGTGCCACTGCTTCAGCTTCTGAGATACCTCTGCAAGCTACAATAGGAACTGAATCAAACATACATAGAATGTATGTATCTCCCTGGTGGGTGATTCCATTAAGTAAGCAGTGTTTACTAAGAGAGAAACATGGCTGGAGAATTCTTAAATACTATTATACTCTGCCATGTATGGTACAACAAAACTTTGAACTGAAAATACTGTTTTCAAGTTCCCTTCCCATTAAAAGGAGAACACACAGAAATGAAGACAGCTGACAGCCACAAAGTTTACAGTTCAAGTTAGAAAACACCTCTGGTCAAGAGTGCCTTCACCATTCAGTTGTGGGCCCTCTGGCTATAGCAATGTGTCATTAAAAAAAAAGTTGGAAGGCTGCGATCGAATCTACTTGTTAATAAGGAGATAAAATCATATGAATCAATTAAACTCTACCCCTTAAATTGCTGTATTTAAGTCTGATGGTTCTCCTCAGTGTGTAGGTACTCTATGCTATAGCCCCTGTGAACAGAGTCTGTGAGAGGTCTGATACTTTTTGCAGACAGAGCATGGATGACTCACAAGAGCATCAAGCAGGTCTCCCTATCATCCATTGGGTAGCCACTAACTAATCTTGTAACCTTACTGAGGTGTGTGGTGATGAATGGCAAGAGAGATTACGAAGAGGTACTCTGGGCTAGGCTTGTCTAAGGAAATACTAAACCTTTCAAGGCCAAGTAGCAGAAACTTCTGTGAATGATCCACATTACAGAGAATGATCTTGTGTGGCTCCGATCCATCTCTGGGCTGGATTCAGCAACAGATTATTGGTGTGCATAGGCGCCAGACTCACTTCCTTGGAGGAGAGACCCAACTGAGTCTAGACTGCTGCTTCCAGGGTTGAACAATAGTTGTAGCAAGTCAGGGCAGACAGTGGCAGGGAAGTTGGTGGCACTGGGAGAGAATGTGTACTGGGGAGTTAATCCTGCAACTTCCAGACATTTAGTGCTCACTCCTAGGACTAGGGCACTAGACCAGAAAGAAGCCCAATTGCTAAAAAGAAAATATGACCATCTTGCCCCTGACTCAATCATCACCTATGAAATATTCATGTTATCTTGTCTCCTTCTTAATGATGATGGATTTAGGATGAGCCATCCATCACTTGGAAGAGACCTGACCAGGATGTGAAATGGACTTGGGTGAAAATGAAACAGTTTGTGCAGAAACGGAATCACTGAATTTGAACTCATCAGCACCATGAACTCAACAACTGACTTAGCCAGCCTTCCTGCGGGAGGGTGCAAAGAATCATGGGATTGCATTAGTGTTTCAGAGACAACTACCAATGCTTCTGAGTTTACTCATCTTTAGGAACTGAATTACTCTCAAAAGGGTAAGTCTCTATGTGGCTTCTAGAAAAATTTACACCCCCTACAGAAAACACTCATTGCCAAGATTCAAAGCTGTATCTTCGGAGATGGCAGCTCAAATACTCTGCTCACTAAGAATGGCTTTGCTTAGTTTGATGAGATGTGGAAGACATCTCAGTGGGTACATTCATGAACCCAAACCCAAAACAACTTAAGAAGAACAAGGGATTGTTTTCCTTACATTTCCCCTGTGATTAGCCATCAAGAGCTGTCTTTATGCTGACTTTGGAGTGGTAGATAAAATATACCTTATAAAATATTTGTGTAGAACCTCAAAGGTTCTTGGTACCAAAAACTTCAGGTTGTAGTGGATATTTTCAGGTAGGTACATTAACCGAGTCCTCAGCAGATTCCCCAGAAGGGAAGTTAGAGAACTCATCTTTATGCCCCTGGTGTCTAGGATGAGGGCTGGGCACACAGGAATCAGCAGTATCTGGTTGAATGGATGAATAAAGAGGAAGAAACTGAAGACAGTGCCTCATTCACACATGACCATCAGCTGAACTATGGGATAGCAGGCAATGCAGGCAAGAGCAAAGCCCCTAAGACTGCAAAAGACACTGTAGCCTTTGGTGATATGTGAAATATCTTGGGAAAATACATTATTGCTACAAACTGTCTTCACTTCTTGTCATATAGAGATGAAAAGAACAGTTCTCCAGGCTGGGGCCAGAATCACACAGGAAGATGTGGCCAGCAAACCAAAATTCCACTGGAGGAAAATGTCTAAATGTGGCAAATATGTTAGAAGACCTTCCCCATGGTCACAGGGCTCTAAAGGACATTTCCCTATTTTCTGAAACAGAACTTATTTCCTTTAAAGTATAACAGAGACTTGCCTGTTTTCTACCATTGGATATTATTTCTTTACTTCTTTTTCTGTGATGGGGACTGAACCTATGGTCTTGTCCATGCTAAGATGTGCTCCGTTGATGAGGTGTTTCCCAATCCCTCTCTTCTCTGCCTTCTTTTTACGACGCCCTGCTCACACCTATTACTGTTCTTTTTCTCTTCTTCTTTGCTCTATAGCCACACAAGTCTCTTATATAGCAGCTGTTACTGTCACCAAAAATGGTGTCCATTTCTGATGTTTCCAGAGAGGCAAAACCCACACAGTATTCTGATTGCCACACATGGAAGGATGTGTCAAAAGGTTATCTTAAAATTAATTTGGAGGCAGGGTCTCATTTAGCCCAAGGCTGGCCTCAGACTTGCTGTGTAGTTAAGTATGACTTTGAAGTTCTGACCATTCTGCCTCTAATCCACTACTCTTGAAACAGGTGTGTGCTGGGAACACAGGTGTGTGCTGGGAACACAGGTGTGTGCTGGGAACACAGGTGTATGCTGGGATCACAGGTGTGTGCTGGGAACACAGGTGTGTGCTGGGAACACAGGTGTATGCTGGGATCACAGGTGTATGCTGGGATCACAGGTGTGTGCTGGGAACACAGACTCTATCTTCACTGGTGCCGAACGTTTCCCCCTCCGTTCTGTGGTTAATAAAGGGAAGACTTTAGGAATATGTTTTAATATTAAAAAAAACTGTTATATAAAATATTAGTAACTGGGTCTTCTATATGAAAAATGTTAACGCCACCCTCATTAAATTATTGACCAAGGCCCACACGGGCATATTACATAGATAAAATCTGTAAGTGGAAGTTCCTGACTTGGGATCAAGCATCCACGTGTCCTATTAAACAAGTCCTATGTGGAAGCATCTAGACCCCTGGGTGCATTGCAGTGTGACTTTGATCATGGCCTCGAAATCCAGGGCCTCTGAAGCTATTGCTGGAGGGTTCTCACACTAAGACAAGACTGGTCCTTGCATGTGTGCTCTGAAACACTCACGGTTACCCCAGAATGACTGATTCAGTTAGATAGTTTCTTCCCAAGCCACATATCACAAGCTCACCACAAACAACTCCCCCGCCCCTCCCCATGTTTTCAAATGCCATATAAATAAAATCACTTAGATGGCTTTAAAAAATGGTGTCCACAACTATAATGTGGTTGAAATATGATAATGTAATAATGTATAATGTAGGGAAATAAGGGGCTTAGGAATGCTTGATATTGCAAACTAAAGGGGAAGATCAGTCACTTCCCCTTACAGATGGCTCATCATCCATGTCCTCTGTCCTTAGGGCACTGAGTTTTCCTGTCACAGGATTGGAATTCTCTTCACACATTCATGATGGGGGTGCAGGGCTAGCCTATCCACTGGGGTAAGAATCAAGACAGGGCTTTCTTCGTGCACCTGACAGCAAGGCTTCTCTTTCCCAGGCTAGTCCCGGCTTCTGTCTTCCACCTGTGGGAGAATCCCAAGGCTCATTTTTTTTTCATTTTACTCTGAGATAGGAGGGCTAGCCTCAGCTCATCTTCCACTAACATATTGTACTCTGTTGTAATTGAAAGTATATGAGATTCTAATATATGTCCCCTAAGAATGACTGGCTCTTACATACACTAAGGGGCAAGGTAAAAGGATAAGGCAGCTCCCCCCCAACTTCTTTTCTTTTCTTGATCTTTTTCCCTGGTGTTATTGAAAATATTGAAGAGTGCTTATTTATGAAGAATAGCTATGAGATTATGTTTGATATGCAGCTGTGAAAGAAGGAAAAACTTAACACCTTAGACCTGAGGGGTCAAATGAGAACCAGGAAGAAAGGAAGCAGGCAGGGTAAGCCATAGCTGCCCAGGAACTAGTTGTCTACGTGTGTGTGTGTGTGTGTGTGTGTGTGTGTGTTGTGAATACATACATGTATGCACTTATGTGTGTGTATGGATGAGTGTGCATGCATGTGTGTGATGTGAATGCATGTGTGTGTGTGCATGTGTATGGTGTGAATACATGCATGTGTGTGGTGTGAATGCATGCATACATATATATACATGGGGGGTGTATGTGAATGCATGTGTGCACGCATGCATGTGTGTGTATATGTGTGTGCATGAATGTGGAGGCTAGAGGTCCATACAGGCAGGGTGTTTCCTCAATTGCTCATCACCATATTTGAGGGGACAGGGTCTCTCACTGATTTGGCTAGCCTGATTCTGGCCTTTGGGCTCCAGAATCTCCGCCTGAGTTTCCCCAGTGCTGGGATCATGCATCCACGCCCCTATGCTCAGCTTTGTTTGTGGATGCTGCAGGTTCAAGCTAGTGTTTTCAAACTCACATGATAAGCTCTTTACTGACTGAGCCATATCTCCACACCCCAGGCTTGCACCACACTGAACTTTCCAGTACTGTTACACAGGCGTCCCTTAGTGACCATGCCATGGGCTGAACAAAGCTGGAAAGGGCACCTGGAGGGACTGCTGTGGTTAGGACTTCTGCAGAGAGCACCGAGGACTGAGCTTACCTAAGGAGTCCGCTCAGAAAGAATGCCATGGAGAACCTGTCTTTGAAAGACCCTGTCTCCATTCATAGGACGCTCCCCTTTCAGAGCATCTCTGGGTAAGCTTGGAGCCATAACACCAGGGCTGTTCCTACAGGAAAACCAAGCACCAAAGCTGCTGGCCAAAGAACTTTAAAAATATGCTTTCTGTATATGTTAAAGAAGGCTACATTTCCTACTGTATCAAAATATATAAAACTGGGGCCATATTATTAAAGCA
The DNA here is from genome assembly GCF_000001635.26 of Mus musculus. Lineage (NCBI taxonomy): Eukaryota > Metazoa > Chordata > Mammalia > Rodentia > Muridae > Mus > Mus musculus. The sequence continues at coordinate 120,419,974 of NC_000080.6, read as the reverse complement.
AATATCCTAAAACATTTAGAATATTTGCAATGATATGTGTAGGAAGTGAGGCTGAGATTAAACAGGCAGCCCGCGCATGAACGGTTTTGCTGATTCAGATCTCTAGGCATGGATGCTGAATCTAAGAAAAAAGTTTACACGTAAAAGCTAACTTAGGCAACATCAAGACAGGCTTTGTTATATAAACGGACAATAATCAATGTGTCTACTATCTTTTTTATAGTTATTTTTGACATCAGACTTATCTTCAAGCTTTCACGGGTTACAAGTTAACAATTCAAAAATGAAAAATGAATAAGAATATGTCATTGTCCAAGAGATTAAAAAAGGATCCAAAGCAAATATTTTATTTTTTAAATGATTAATTGGTTGATATGATAACTATAAAGAAATTTCAGAAAGATTTGTTCATGCAATACAGAGGGGTTTTTTTTTTCCCCTTTTTCTTTTTTACAATTGTGTGGTGTTCCTCATAGTAATAAATTAAAGATCCAGGTCAAGAATTAAAAAAAAAAATTCCATGAAGATGAGCTCCTGCTGTACTTTAGCACAAGTCCCCAACTCTCCTCCTACCCTGCTTTTGCGTCACTACAAAGGTGTCTGGCCTGGGATCCCGGGCACGGTTGGGCTGCAGTATCTGTTTTCACAAAAGGACAGAATGTGTAACTCAGACCATTAGGAACTGGCTTTTAAGGCACCAATGGCCAAAACACCACCAAAGGTTAAATTCAGTGGGCCGAAAAGGAGGTTGGTGTGAAGTACTGGATGTGGAGGTGTGGCTTTCTGCGTTGGTACCGCCCCTTGAGGGCGGGGAATGTGACTGCCAGTCAACAGCTTCTGGTCAACAGCTTCCAGCACAGTGAAGATCCTGAAACCCCATTTTAGCTCTTTGCCTGTGGGTAGTGTGCGTACGTGTGTGTTCGTGTGCGTGTGCGTGCGCGTGTGCATGTGTGTGTGTGTGTGCGTGTGTGTATGTGTGTGTCTGAGAGTTTAATTTAGCCACTCAGTTTTGTATAAGCCTCAAGTATAAAGGAAAATAAACAAACAAACCAGAGAGTAGATGTGAGAGACACCGGAGTCACGTCTCCCCGCCCCCCCCCTTCCCCCCCCCAGCTGTGTTTGGTAGCTGTCTGGGTCTCTGTTCTCACTTTGCTTGTTTGTGGCACACTAGTACCTCTACAGTGCGGTGGGCATTTAGAGGAGGTCACAACCAGCTCTCCCAACAACTCCCCAGGAATTCCAGAAACACTCTGCTGTAAGAAATGGCAAGACGATGCCAGAGGCAGATGCTTTATCAAGGACAGCAGTTGCACTCTCTTTGTTTCCTTATTACTAAATGTCAGTGGTTGGGTCTCTCTGAGGTGATCTGCATCCCATAATTACTTTTACTATAATTATTTGTACATTTCTTCATTGCCTGCCTATACCCTTTATTATGTAAGGCCCACGAGGAAATGGGCTGTCTTTCCACTGCCTCATTCCCAGGGCCCCAGCAGTATAGCTCCTAATATCCACTGCTGAGAAGAAGCAAGAAGACATGCAGCCACTGAATGAAGCGTGGGCTCTTTGATAATGTCTGCTGTCCCAGGATAAACCTCACTTAACAGATTCAGTCCACTGAGGCAAACCCCACAGCTGCACACAGTCCCTGTCCTTGTGAAGACAGAACTCTGAAAGGGGGACGCAGGGACAAGGAAGACTTTTTACCATGAGAAGAGTCATCTTACAAATAGGATTGTAACAGCCTAGGTCCTCTGGCAGCTTTCTTAGTTCCCCCCTCCCCTTTTGTTGGAGACTTGTTCAGGTAAACCCTGTCCATTTAAAAAATGTGCTAAAGTACACATAAAATAAAATCTACTCGAAGCATCTCTGATGGTAGCTCCGTGACATGAGACAGTCACTTTGCTCTGCAAATCTCAACACAGCCCACCTCCAGAACTTTTCCTCTTAATTGAAACCCACACCAATTAAACACCACCTCTGACTTTTCTTTCCCTTGTGTGTTTTCAGTGCTGGGAACTGAACCAGGGATTTATGCACACATGATGGGAACACTCTATCCCTGAGCTACACCGCCAGCCCTGGTTTTATTGAGACTATGTCTCACGCAGCTCACACTGGCCCCTGACCTGAAGCCCTCTTGCTCTGTGGCCTTCTGGGTGCTGTGGTTTCAAACTGTCTACAGACAGTGCGTTTCATACTTCGTCTGGCTATGTGAACCTTATTCACCTCCCACCCTTCCTGTGCCTGGTTTTAAAATGGGATCCCTGGTTCTGCACCCATCCTGCCCCTATCCGCTCAGCAGACTTCTTAGTTCTGTGTCTTTACAGAACTAAATGAAACGCCCAGTTGCTCAATTTCACCCATCACCTGCAGGCTGCCCAGAATACCCTTTCTTAACTAGTGACACTCAGTTTACCTGAGGTTGTGGACAAGAAAGTTCTATGGAGACAATGAAGAAGAACTACCTCTTAAAAAATATATATATCTTTGAGAGGCCTCTGGGTTGGCTCTGGGATGGAAGGCCTTGGGGTCCACCCTTTCCCTGCTGGCTTTCTACTATGGAATGCTTTTGCCCCACAGCCTGTTTTTTTTCTTTCTTTCTTTTTTTTTTTTTTTTTGTCACTGAGCTGAAATCGGAGTTTCTTTGTCAATCTCGAAGACCACCAGGATTTGAAGACAACTTTGATGCAGAACTTAGGCGTCAGGAAGTCTCCATCTCCGCCAGGACATGTGACATGGTTAAAATATTTAAAGATGAACTTGGACTTCTTGTTTTCTGTCGTCTGGTACTGACAGCTGAACACACTCCCTCCCTTGTGCGTGCTCGGTAAAGGCTGAGCTGCTGAACTCGATGCTCCTAAGTATGACTTGGCAGGGTTTCCTAACAGCCGGTCCCTACACAGACCACACGCCTCAGTCCCTTCCAATGTGCCAGGGAGCACGGGGCTTGCAGGATTCCATGCCTGGGGTTTAAACATGACCAGCTGCATGCTTGCTTGAGTTGTGGGCTGTTTATTCTCTGTAATTTGTTCTCATCTAGAAAATGCATGAGGTACTTCACAGAGCAATAATGAGTATTGAATAAAATGTTGCACATAAGGAGTCCGATAGAGGTTTTGATGAAAGGTGGGTCTCTTTCCCTCGGGCTATTATTTTAGGATTCATAATCCTAAATCAAAATTTGGTTTCAGTTCCTATTGAAACAGCTACTCAAATAATTCCATTGTGCATTTAAATATAGGTTTGAATGGTATGTTGGAAATACGCTTGGTTTTTGAATGAGATTAAGATATTTTAGAATATCAAAGGCATTTGCTCCCCTTTCTACAACACCGAATGAAGCCAGACTGAATTTCTCTGATTTTTTTTTCCATTGAATTTTTGACTGTTGGCTCATGATAATCATTTTTGCAAACTGAGACCTTTTATTGTAAGAGTGCAGTGATTATGCACCAGCGCTGTGTGAACAGTGACCACCACTATAGGAATCTGATATCCCCGATGGGCAGCACGCCTCCTTCCCAGGTAGACATGGGTCACCCCAGCTGCAGGCTTCGTCGACACACTATGAGCAAGACATCCATCCTCTTTTATGCTTGATATGCCCCATCTCTATGATGGAAAGCTAAACTATATCCCACTCCTAGTATAGTATTATATGATGACACTAAACTATCTTTTTATTTTTGGTTGAACCTAGGACCTCAAACATGCGAGGCAAGTGTTCTTCCAGGGAGCCCCAGCCTTTGACACTGTTTTAATTTCTTAGTCAAAGTCACAAAATGTAAATATTTCCACAAGCTACATTATTTATTAATTATTTCTAGATTCCTGTGCTTAGAGAAAATGACTATTCATGGACACTTCTGAGAACTAATCTTGTTTAACAAGTAAATGCCTGCAGCTCAGCTTTGAAGAGTTCGCTTCTCACGTAGTTCCTGCATATGCTTCAGAAGTTAGCAGGGACTGTCCACTTATGCTTAACAAACTGACATAAACTTCCAACAAGTAACTCAAATTCCCCGTCCAGTGGCAGGGCACATAATAGGATTCTTCTCCCTTCTAGGGGCAGAGCACACAACGGACTTCATCTTTACCTTTACACATTTCTTAGGTCTCCCTTTTTAAACCTCTGTCCACACTCATGTTTCAAGGGTCTGAAGAGCCCAGAAAAGAACATGAGCAATAGGAATCTTTTCAAGCAATGCCCTTGTCCTGAACCCATGGAACAAAAGCTGTTTTATGCCCCCACTGTTTACTGTGGAACAGCAATGGCACATACAGACATTTGGATTGATGGAACAGGCACGACTTGACACCAGGAAAATACACATAGGAAAACAAAGTTCAAATTCTCTGATATCTTTGCTTACTCACAAACCCTTCTATGCTCCAAGGAGGAAGCTAAGTTCCATATTTCCATAAGTTCTTATAGCTACCAACTCGATGTAAACCATGCTTTGGTGGAGCAAAAAAGGGCCTAAATGTACTGTTAGGAGACCAAGTTTCTCATCCTTGTATAGCCGGGAGCAAGCCAGTCCAATACTCTAGGGTTTTACTATAAAATGGAGATTTAGAAGTTTAGAGAAGTTTGAAATCTGGCTTTGCAGGATAACCTTGGGCATATTCCTCAGCATCTCTGATGGTCCCTTCAGGGACGTTTGTGCTTTCAGAGAGAGAATTCACATCAAACACTGTGCATGGCGCTTGGCACTCGACAAGTGCTTCAAGCTGGGTGGTGGCCTGAGTTACATCTGCGCTGTCTGTGTGCCCTACCATCCTTGGGGACCTTCCTTGATCATTTACAGCACTTTCTCGGGAAGGCAGCTGCTGAAATGGAGAAAAGACTGCTCTAAATGGGACCTAGGCTTGCGTACTTTGCTAATTTATGTGAGTTGGGCAAGGCGCTTTGTTGAGTGATTCTAGCTCCTGTTAAAAATTTATAATGTAACGTGTATCATATAAACGTGTTAATCTAGGGCTGGAGAGAGACCTCAGTGGGAAAAGTGCTTGACACGTGAGCAAAAGCACGCATGTAAAAGCCCAAGTGCACTGTGCTTTCATTACAGCCCCAGTGCTGGGAGGGGGAGGGGGAGGGGGAGGGGGAGGGGGAGGATGCCTGGGACTTGTTGACCAGCCAATCTAGCTAAAAGAGAGCTCCTGGTTCAATGACAGGCACGGTACTAAAAAAAAAAAAAAAAAAGAATAAGGTGGAGAGCGATTTGGGTAGGTATTTACTGTCGACCTCTGGCCTCAACATATATATGCACATGCACACATACATGAACATGCACTCACACATGAACATGCACTCACACCACACTTTACAGGCATGGCACGATTGTGGTAATTTGCTCTTTGGACTTACTGACTTACGTCTGAATGATTTAGCTGAAACTGTTCTTCACCTGATGCGCCAATGACTACAGGGCACTGAGTGACATCCCACAGTGATCAATTTAGCGATACTGCTTTTAGAAACACCCCATGGAGAACAGTGGTGAGAGCCTGCACTTGATACAGAAGCTTAGCCACATGCGCTCTGCGGGCCTGAGTTCTACAGAGCAGAGAATGGAGATAAAACTAACAGACCAGGAATCATGGAGCGTCGGACGTGATGCTGAGGCGTGACGGAGTCCAACGGCTACAACAGCTTATAGCTCTTCATAATCCCTTGTCAGGAAATACCAGTCATGCGATCTGATCTAGTACAAATCAAAGTAAAAAAAAAACAAAAAACAAAAAAAACCGCCAACAGGGAGACGTCGTGAGGGAGGGCTGCGGGGTCAGAAGGCCTCTCTGGATCTTGTCGGTAATTATTCATCACCCGAGCCCAGAGTTCCTTCTTCCCTCAGTCCTTATCCTAGCGCCTCGCTGGTGGAGGAGTCACGTGATGGGGAGATCATGCTCACCCCTTGAGGTTCCCACGTGTTTTCCACGGACACAGCTTCCTGCCTCCTGGGGCGCCTGTATTCCACTTGCTTTTCCATGAGTGACCATAGCATGTTCTGCTCTGTGCTCCCAGCCAGTCACCCAACAGGCCCAAAGCAGGCTTTAAAAGCTCACACTACTGTTAAACTGTTCCCTACTTAGATCTGTAACTGTAGCATCTCTTTAAGAATATATTTTGTGTGTGTGTGTGGTGTGTGTGTGGGGTGTGTGTGTGTGTGTGGGGTGTGTGTGTGTGGTGTGTGGGGTGTGTGTGGTGGGTGTGTGGGGTGTGTGTGTGTGTGTGGTGTGTGTGGGGTGTGTGTGTGGGGTGTGTGTGTGTGTGTGTGTGGGGTGTGTGTGTGTGTGTGGTGTGTGTGTGTGTGGTGTGTGTGGTGTGTGTGGTGTGTGTGTGGGGTGTGTGTGTGTGTGGTGTGTGTGTGTGTGTGTGTGTGTGTGTGTGTGTGTGGTGTGTGTGGTGTGTGTGTGGGGTGTGTGTGTGTGTGTGGTGTGTGTGTGTGTGGTGTGTGTGGTGTGTGTGGTGTGTGTGTGGGGTGTGTGTGTGTGTGTGGTGTGTGTGGGGTGTGTGTGTGGTGTGTGTGTGTGTGGTGTGTGTGGTGTGTGTGTGGTGTGTGTGTGTGGTGTGTGTGTTAGGTCTTCAGACCTGGTTGCAAGTACCTTTAATAGCTAAGCCACTTTGAGGCTGACCCTAAGATCCTTTCTAAGCTATACGTGCTGTTACAAATGTGTGTAACGCTAGGGAAACACTGAATTTGCAATGCTCTGGATGTGGCCCATCTGTTAAAGAAAGGCTTCATCTCCAGCTTGCTGCTGTTGGGTGATGGTAGGAACCTTCAAGAGGCAAATTTACACTAGAGAACTGAGCCTCGGAGAGGTGACCTTGAAGGTGATACTGTGACCTGTTCTTTCCTGGTCTCTCTTTAGCTCCCAGGCTGCCATGAGAGGGCGAGGCCTCTTCTGCCATGCACTCCCGTCATGATGTGCGATGCTGGCACAAACCCCAAAGCAAGGGACCAACCAAGCATGGACTGAAACCCCACCTGAGCCAAGACGAAGGTTGTTCCCCATGAAGCTGATTATCTTAGGTGTTCGGTCACTTGGCAGAAAGTTGACTGAGACAGGCTTTAAGGTCAAATGCAGCCTTTGCTACCGATTAACGCTATGACCAAACCTAAACTTTCATTTCTTCAGATGTGGAAGTGACAAGAGAGTTCATGTTGTAGGTTTAAGTGCAAAATCATGTAAGGTAACAGGCTTTATATGAATTCCTCTTTCATTTGACCACACTTTTGTTTCTAGCATTTGATTAATTCATATGAATATGGGTTCCTTTGTGCATGTGTGTGTGTGTGTGTGTATGTGTGTGTGTGTGTGCGTGCATGTGGAAGCCAGAGGTCCATGTCAGATGTACTCAACTGCTTTTCACTGTATGTATGAATGTATGTATGTATTATGTATGTATATATGTATGTATGCATGTATATGTGTGTTAAGTATGTATATATTTATATGTGTGTATGTGCATGTGGGGTATGTATATGTGCAGTGTGTGTGTATGCGGGGTGTGTGTGTGTATACACATGTAGGGCTCAGATGTTGGTATCTGATGTCTTCTTTAACCATACTCTGTCTTATTCCTTTGAGGCAAAGTCTCTCACTGAGTTTGAACTTCAAAGGTATCTATTAGACCAGACAGCCAGCGAGTTCCAGGTTCTGCCTGTCTCTGCTGGGGTTCCAGTTCTCTGCTGCCACACTCATCTTTCTACATGGACTGCTGGAACTCTAAACCCAGGTTTTAGTACTTGGGTAGCAGGCAGTTTCCTAAGTGAGCCAGTCTATAGTCCCTTCCCCTATGCATTGAGCCTTGCTAAGCTAGGAGCTTGAGTGTCTGACTAGCCTGGTAAGACACTGAGATCTTCCTGCCTCCACCTTTCCGTGGCTGGGATGATGGAGTTCTGCATCTGCCTTTTCTCTGGGCTCTGGCAGACTGAGCACAGGTGCTCAAGCGTGCTCAGCAAGTGTCCTGTTGACATAGCTATCTCCCGAGTCCCTTGCCTTCACCTTTTGCATATTCTCCAGGTTGGCCCGCACCTTACCACATCCCAGTCTCCCCCATTCCTGCAGAGATAGAGATATGTCCCTGGCTACTTTGGGTATAGAATCTTACCTTGGGGCTTATTTCCCATGCAGTGATATTTACATAGGGGGTTTCGTGTTCTTAGGACACGTTCTAATGATTTCATATCTCCTTACTAAGTCACTGACCTCTAATGACCTCTAATGACCTCTATTATCCCTCCCAACTGGAATAAACTGAAACTTATATGATCCTGGAAGTTACTGCCTCTTCCATTTCTGGTAAATGCAGCCACGGTTTCTTGGGACCCCCCCAGCCCCCCCCCCAGACACACACACACAGACACACACATACAGACACACACACAGACACACACAGACACACACATACAGACACACACACAGACACACACAGACACACACACACACACACAGACACACACACACACAGACACACACACACACACACACACACACTGGTTACTTCTCCAGCCCTCAGGCAGAAGTGCAAGACGGCATCCAGATTTGGATGCAGAAAACACTTGCTCTGTTTGGGACAGCTGTGATGGAGAAAAGCCCTACCCATCATCGAGCCCTTGGACACTGGCTGAGTTCATGCGTGGCAGCTAGTCTGCCCTTCCTTGAAAACCTCCAGCTGGGAATAACACACAAGATGAACTATGTATCCACACAGCTCCATGCCAGAAGCCTGACATTAAGAGTTGTGGAACCCGGCTTTACTAACACCTAAAAAACCAACATACTCTGGGGAATATGACTTTAAATTCAATAACAACCCCCACCCAAAGTCCCATCAAAACTCGAAAGAGTATAGGATCTGAAGCTCTAAGTAGGACAACGCACCAGGCACCTCAGGACTCTCCGGACAGGCCAAGCTGCTCAGAACTAGAGCTGCTATGTCTTCAGGTGCTATGTACAAAAAGTCTGCTCAAGGCTCTCACCAGGAGGTGTGAATTATTTGAAAAAAAAAAAAAAGAAACTGTACTGGATTGCAGTGATTACATAACTCGCTTTCCCTAACGAATCTGTAGGTATTTTCATTAATCAAGCCTCGCTGCAGGCGCCCCTGAAGCAGCTGCCTCTGAAGCCAGCAAAGGAAAGGTCTGTTCTCTCTTGATGTTCTGAGAGATCTCTCATGCATGTGTGTGTGTGTGTGTGTGTGTGTACAATGTGTATGTGTGAATACGAGTGCATGTGTGTCATGATGCACATATGCGGGAATCAATTCTCTCCTTCACTCAGTTCTGGGACTCAGATATTCAGGTTTGTGTGGCAAATGCTTTTTACCTGTAGAGACATCTCACCAGCTGATTTCCTGACTTCTTAAAGATAAAACAAAACCACACACAAAACAAACAAACAAACAGGCCAACCACAACTCCATCTGTCCTTCTACCTTGCTCCTTCATTCAGTTCGCCTAAGCCCTGCACTGTACTTTGAAAACATTTCCCCCTACCAGGAAATCTAGACTCCTCCACGCTGACAGTTAGAATCAGTCACCAAGGAGCTCAAACTAAGCGTACAAGCAAAATAGTTAGGGTCTTAACCAGTGAAAGATGGAAGAGGGAGGACCCTCCAACCACCATGCAGTGTAGAAGGGGTGGAGTCTGATGGTTTTCTACCCAGCATGCCGTGCGACGGCTTGCGGTCTTTGCTTTTGGGAGGGGGTGGGGGGGGGTCAACATCACTCTGGGGCCCCCAGCGCTTTTTTTGTCCTCAGCACTCAGGGATGGGCAGACTGTGAGAAAGGAGTGTTTGGCAGTTTTAACGTCTGCACGGGGGCTGGCCACTCTGCTGTGTATTCCAGGAGGGAGAACTGACAAAAGCCTACCCACCCCTCCCGCACCGGGCCCGGCAGAACCAAGATACTTTCTTGTGAGAAACACAGGCTCTAAAATGGGTCAAGTGATGGATAGTGGAAATGCCGACGACCTCCTACATTTGTCTGAATATAGTCCCAGCAGATGGCACTGAATAATAGAAATCCTTCAAGGCCGAGCTGTGATAGGGATGAATCGGAACACCCTTACCTCAGTGGCTTTGGGTTATGTCCACTGTGGCCCTGAAGGTGAGTAAGGCGAGACAGGATTTCCTTAAAAGTAGCTCTTAGAAAGGCCAATTAAAACACAGTGGGTGATTCTGGCTACAGGAAATCGTACTCTCTTTCTGGTAGAATGTTACTCAGGTTGAATGTCAGATGGAACGCACCTATATCTATCTGCCGTGTCTGAAAAATGAAAACTTCTAGCTTATCAGATATTTCAATAAAAAGATGGGGAGGGGGGTTGAGATGGTTCAGCGGGTAAAGGCACTGGGTGCAGAGCCTGATGACCCGAGTTCAGCCCCTAGATCCTAGATAGTAGAATGAGAGAACCAACTCCTGCAAGTTGTCTTTGGGGCTCCATATACATGCTGGTGAGTGCACGCGCACACATGCCCTAAATAAATAAATAAATGTAACTGGAAACGGGATATATACATGACGGACACACTATCAACCAATTTCTTAAGGCCGAATATCTGTTGAGTGAGCTTACTCTTAGGAGGACTTACATAGAGGTGTGAAGTGTGAAGGCCATGACCATGAATTGGCATGCTTTGGAGACACGGTTAGGTGTTTGTTCACACCGTGTTGGAAACATCGCATGACTTTGGTTTTGAAGGCGCTGTCTGGGAGCTCCAGAGAGTCCTAATATTTAGGCTGTAATTGTTTTTCTCCCAGACATCTCCCAAACCAGAATGAACTCGTTTATCCTATATGAACTATAATGCAGAGCCAGAGCGAGTGGCATCTCTTTACAGTTGAGGGGAGTCTGTGCACCCCTGTGGGGCTCTAGGTTTTGGTAGTTCTCCATAACAACATATTGGGGTAGGTACACTAGATGCATATGACCAATGAAGCCACCAAGCTACTGCTCTGGAAAGAACTCAGAGCCTAAGAAATTACTTTCTGTGGTAACCTTTCACGCCTTTCCACATTTCTTTCTGCCACCCGAGACAGAGTTCTTTGGATGAGTTCTGTCATAGCGTGAAGGTGTTTTTGACTTTTGTCTTTGGCTTTAAGTTACTCTCCAGTGTAACATGCAAAGGTGAAGCAAACTCTGGCCAGCTGTCACTGTTTCAGTTCAGGATCCGGTTAAAATGTTTCAAGTCTTTGCAGACTCTCCAACCTCAAGTCCAACTGTCTAGTCTTCTTAGCTTCTGTTCCCAAGACCGCTCTGCCTGAGATCCCTAATGTGGGCAACATTAAGGTCAGTGCCCACCTACAGTCAGCCATACTCCGGGCCACACCCCTACACTGACCAATCCAATCACTGGCTCTTTTCCAGCTAGGCTCTATGTCCCTCCCCTCCCCTCCACTGTACCTGTGTACTAACGTGTAAAATATATTTGAGTTTGAAAATCCAAAACACTAAAAAAAAAAAAAAAAAAAAAAAAAAAAAAAAAAAAAAAACCCTGGAAGCACATTTCTGTAATCATTTAGGTTATAGGAATTTTAACCCACATCTGTCTATTATTAAGACAAAATGCTTATAATGAAAAAAATTAGGTAACTACACACTGAGTTGTTTATTCTGAATCAACTTCACACATTCGAGCCCTGTGACTAGGCTGAAGCTGACTGGCTTAAATGTGATTTCGTGTTTATTGTTGCCTAGGCATTCTGACAGTGGGAGATGCCCGTCTTTGAGTCTAAACAAGAAAACTGCCTTCACACCCAGCTTACTAAGACTGCTAGCTAACTCTTTCTTAGATTTATTCTTTAGACATTATAGGTAATGTTCTCAGGTCATAACATTACCTAACTCTAACCCTAATGAGGTCTACAGTATAATTTCTAAACATGACCTGGTGCTCACCTCAGTAGCTGGCCTCTATGCCTATACTCATCCTCCCAGTTTTGTGTCCTCCTTAGTTAGAGACATTCACAAGGCTGCTAAAAGGCCTTCCTTAAAGGATTTGCATTTATGGTGACCCCTGCCTGATAGTTATTTTGTGAGATGTGACTTTTGAGCTTTCATTATTATCTAGAAGGCAGCAAACTACCAATCAACAGAAGAGGAAGACATCTGCAGTCAGTTGACATCTGCTGTAAGCCCACCAGGCCATTTATGAGCCGTGACACTTCAGTTAATGCAGGTAAATGTTATTTAAGTTTTACCATCTATAAAATGAGAAAGATGAACATTTTACCAGTCTCATAAAACCACAGTGAGGATCTAGTGGTATCTATTACACACACACACACACACACACACACACACACACACACAATGTAATAGAGTCAAGCTATGTAAAATGAGAGATCATTAGTATTATACCTGCTATGGAGTAAGTGGTTTATATTGTTGTTGCTGTTGTCGTTATTATTATTATTATTATTATTTATAATTTAATATATTGAGATTAAATTATATCAAAAAATAACAATTATATCAGAAAATAACGCGATAAATCTGCTTGTTATATTTTTGTTTACTATGTATTTTTAGAGCTAAGCAGCTATTTCTTTAAAATAAAATAAAACTTCCAGAATGTATTTATATTCTGTCTTTCTCAAACTGCAAGTCTAAGGTTGAGAGACTTTTCTGGGCATTTAGGCTGAAGCTATAGTTACTGATTGGTGATGTGTCTCCAGGGGCTGGTGTAAAATGCTCTGGGTGGAGGCTGCCCTGGGGAGTTCCGGTGTACCCTCCTTCTCTTTCAAATCGCTTGCATCTGATTAGGAGTACCTATGAAGTTTTCAGTGTTTGAAATGGCAATCTGAACTAGCCAAAACACAATTGAAACACAACTGCGTTTTGTGACAAGCACAGCCAGTTCTTGACTTAGAGCAGGGTGCCTGTCACTCAGTGAGCTCCGCCCTCCGCAGTCTCGCCCCCACTTCCTCCTTCCTGAGCTTCTCTGCCAAGCACTCACAAATCTCCAGGTTCATGAGTTTTTATTGACTTTCATAGGTCACATGGGCCTGGTGCGACTGGCATTTACAGAGTGAACTTTAACACGCTGATAACCTGTTATTCCACAGTCATTAGCCACCGCTGAGTTTCCTGCTCTTAGATGCTTAGAGCTCTTTGGTAGTCACTTGGCTCTTCAGAATTCATCGAGCGAGATAACGAATATCATATCTGAAAGCTTATATTGCAGTAATCTAATTTTCTGTGCTTTGTTCCCATGTGTAAGCAGACCTTCACGGGGACTGAGACCCCATTTCTCTTCGCCATCAATGTGCCGCACCGGGGCAGCAACTGTCTTAACAAATCACGAAACTCACAAGGAATCTAGGATTGAGGCAGCCATTCAGGTCTCCTCCAGTTTCCCTGCTCTGGATTAAATCGAAGTTAAACTTGTTAGTTCCTTTATCAATCACACCCTGAAGGGGCATACTTAGGGTTCCAGCTAGCCTGTACACTCCCCCCTCCCTTGCACACTTAGGTAAACCTCTCTGTACTGTGACTACTTCACTGCTTTCTACAAACAGCACTGAAGAGTCACTAGGCCATTTCTCACCTGTGCCTCACGCACAAGTGGATGCAAGCAGGGACTCACCCGTCATCTCTAAAGCACGCCTTTATCTTGGCCCTTTCCCTTTGTAAGAGAGATGTCTGAGGATCAGAGACACCCAATCTGTCATGAACGTGGAATTTACTGTGGCAGGCACTCCTATAGGACAAGGGAAACTTGTTTCCCTAGGACGGGGGGTTTTCTAACAAACTGGATAAATCTCAAAGAAACCTGGTTTTGAGAGGCAGGCATCTGGATGCCGCACACCAAGTGAGTGAAAAGGCGTTTGAACCTACTTAGAAGGGTGTAGAATCTTCCTCCTGTCTCCCACCCCTGTTTAAAACCTCAGAATCAACCAACCGACCAAATAACAGATATCAGGTCTTCCCAGTTCAGGAATTTATTTGCTGCTTTCTGAGCTACTGAATTGGAAGACAAGCTGATGTTCCTTAAAGGCCAAGTTGGCGCTTGTGGAGAGCAGAGAGATGGTCACTGTCCTCTTATTCTGTCCCTGCTGTCTACTAGCCTTGCTACTTCTCTTAAGTCTGCTTTCTCAGGACACAGCAGAGGGTAGCATTTATTCTTGCCCTCCAGTGTAGTCCCGCCTCTCCTCATGCTGGAGGTGAACCTGTCCTTCTGGCTTGCAGGCCAAAGCTGGGAGACAGCCATCCACACTCCGGCACACCCTCTCCCTGTGTTTAACTTACCATTTCACCTATTGGCCTGGCTGTCCTCCCAAGGTCTCAGCCCACATTTTTTTTTTTTAAAAAAATCCTTTTCATCTTTTCTCAGCATGGTTGAGTTTATTTAAAAGAAAACACAAAATGAAAAAATAAAAAGCTAACAAACAAAAAACTCCCAAATTATTCTCTGAAGGGAGGGCCTCCATGTGGGGGTGCTTTCCTCTGTGAGATGAGAGCATAGCTCACCACCTCACACACATCCCTTGTGGCCGACAAGCATGAGTGTAAACTGGCTAAGCAGGGTCAGAGACACAGTCAGCTTGTGACCACAGAGCAGGAAACAGCCCACTGGCTCTCCCCAACGGGAGGCACCCCAGGTCTGAGGGGCACATGCATTAAGCCGACATAGTACACTCTCATATTCAGCTAAAGCCAGCGGTGGGAGCCCGGCACACTGCTAGCACACTGGTCTCTTAGGGTGCCGTGGCTCTTACACCGGATCTGAACAGATCTTCCAGGGTGTACTGAGTCAACACCTGTGACTCAGGTCGGTTTTCGTGAGAATTATTCGGACGTCAAATTTGACGCTTAGGGTATGGGAGGAGAATTTCCATTTTTCTCCCACCACAGAATAAGCCGAATCAAAGCAGAGCTGGTTTGGGAGCCTCCACAGGCACAGTTCTACGTTCCTCGTGTGGTAACTCACAAACCACCGGGTAAGCAACACTGTACTAAAAGGAACTTAAGCCTGTCAGGTTAATTACACAATATTAGGTACGAAAACAAACAGTGCAACACAAAACATAGCTACATCATTATTTGCAGTAAATGTTAACTCTAAATAAGTGCAACCTGTCCACAAATGCTTGCTATAGAACTAATTAAAAAATAAAATTGGATGGATAAACATGAAAAAAAAATTCTCACCGAGAATTTTTTTTTTAAATATCAGCACTCATTTAGAGTTCGGGATTTGTGAAAGAAAAGCTTTAAAAGGAGCAAACCTGATTGGCTGTGGCTGTTGCTGCGAAGGGGACACTTGTTGCAGGAGTTGTTGCTGCAGAGACAGTGGCGGACGTAGCGCTGTGCATCATGGGTACTTTCAGGAGGGGAACCATGGGAGCAATGAACAGGAGGGTGTAGCATTATGGTAATAGAAGTGGTATTTGGCATGGTGAATATCAGAGCAGCAAGCCATCATGGGTTAACCAGCAGATGGCATGCGATCACAGTGCAAAGCAAGGGAGCATGGGAGAGAAATAAAAAGGGAAAATAGCTTATTACAAGTACAGTTAAAGGAAGTTCTCAAACACAATCAGTGATTCCCAGAGAGCCCAAAGCGCATCGCTTTGATCAAAACAGAGCTATTCCCAATTCAGAGGATGGCATCATGACCATAGATAGCTACAGCTGCTTCTCAATACATGATAGGTAATACCCAATGAACCAAGTGGACTGATCATAAATTCCAAAACGCCACAGGCTCAGAGGGCCTAATTTAGAATAGGATGAACTTTGGAATCAATTGTGGTTAAACCAAAAAACATTTTTCTCTTAAATTTGGAAGCATATCTGAACGGTGGAATTTCAGTGGCTCCATGTTTTACTTCGGTCACTAAAAGGTGAGGCAAGAGAAATGGCTTTGGTGTAAATTCTAGAGCGGTTACTACGAAGTAACCAGATCCATTTTTGCCAGTGGTGACTTTCTGAATTTGTAAGTGAAATGAATCAGCTGCCCTGAAGACAGACTTGTGTGCCAAGGTCCTGAATTCGAGAGAAGACCCCACTGTTAAAATTCCCCATCTAAGGGAATGGACGTGGAGGCACAAAAATAAGCAAAGCAAAAACAAAACTAAAAAACCAAAGCCATTAAAAATAAGTCTGCCCTCTAAAAAGAGAAGTAAGTAGCGTAGTTCAGGCACTTGGTCTCAAAACACATCCAAGTATAATTGTTTTCCAAAAATAAATACTTCTGGGAAACTCTGATAACTCTAACACACAGCAAAGAGGAGGTAAAGGCACACACCACTATGAAACTTTAAAACATTGATGAAATTAGCCTGCCTCTGCTTGCTTCATGCTAAACCAGATAAACTATAAAGAGAAACAACACAAATCATTTTTTTTAAAAAGCACACTTGCACTTGTGGTTTCACGTCTCTGTGGTGATCGTTCTAGCATTAAGAGGTCACATTAAAACCATCACTCTCTTAAATACACAAGCATAGCTTACACGTTAACTCTAAAGCTATTAAGCCTTCAGATCTACTTCCTAAAGCATTCTCTACTGTCTCTGAAATACATGTCAAACAGTGAAGGCATTGCACATCATATAAAAGACAAATAAAAAAAGGTTGGAACCTACCAATACTGGTAGCGGGTGTCATGCACAAAACTGACCCTGAAGTCATGCAATGGGGGGAGGGAAAGGTGAATAAAAGGGAAAGAAACAGGTTAGCGGTTTAGAGTTAACATT
Source organism: Mus musculus (assembly GCF_000001635.26). Taxonomy (NCBI): domain Eukaryota; kingdom Metazoa; phylum Chordata; class Mammalia; order Rodentia; family Muridae; genus Mus; species Mus musculus. The sequence goes on along the minus strand of NC_000080.6, from coordinate 120,403,260 downwards.
CAGAGTGAGATCGAAGCACAAGGAGGTTAGTTTACACAGTTCTTAGGGCCGTTCACATCGTCAGTATAGCAGATAGATCCAACTTACTTAAAGCCAATAAGATTCCAAGCCCCACTCTCCGAGTACTTGAGTACTCTCCCCTTCTACTCTAGGCCAACATGATCCTAAGGAGGATGGCATGTGATGATGCAACTGTGTCCTTCTCTGAAGACCTCAAAGGATTTTACACACATGATCAAGTTAACCCTGTCAGGTGGAGAGTAGGTATTTTACAGATGAAAAAATCTGAGGCACAGTAACCCCTCCAAGGTCAAGTGCAGTGTGAGCCAAGGACATGGCCTGAGGTAGAGTTCCGTGCTAAATCCAGGCCAGAGCTGATGCTCGCCAGAGTGCGCTACACTCCCGAGTGCGGTGAAATGTGTGTTGTGTCGATAGAAAGGTGAAAAGAACAGTGAGTTGAGATTTCACATCCTCTAAGTCAAAGCCCTTGCCGCGTATGGCAGGGGTCTCTTGAGCAACAACCTGGGTGCTGGGAATGTAGACGGAAGCTTCTGGATGGACTTGCTGCATGGGTCTGAGATCTGTTCTGGCTAGGAGACTTGCTGTGACAAAGGGGTGGCATGTAACAGTGAAGTCTAAGAGCCATATATGTAACTGTGGAAAACTGGGACCGCACTAAGACCCTGGTGAGAGATTTTGATCATGGCCACTTCAAGGAGGCTTCCGAGGGATCGAAGAGTTAGGGAGTGTTGGTTGGTGTCTGGGTTAGTGGGAGAAGGGAAGCCAAAGTCACTGCTTCTTAGGGAAGAACTCTGTTTTCTGTGAATGGTCTTAATGATGTACATGTGTCACGAAATTCTGACTGAACAGCAATGAAAGTCAGGAGGGTGGGAAGATGCGTTGGGAGCTCTGTTCCTCAGAATGTAAACGAAGGCAATATAAGGATTCTTAGAAACTCAGGGTCATGAAGGTGTGGTTTCAGGACTACCTGCTAAGATGTTAGATGTGAATCTAGAAACTAAATATCCTCACTCACGTTTATAAGAACCTCCTTGCCTGACCTACATTTTGACCAGGCATCACTGATTTAGAAAACAACTATCCAAGCGGACTACTTCTAGTCTCTCTCTCTCTTTCTCTCTCTCTCTCTCTCTCTCTCTCTCTCTCTCTCTCTCTCTCTCTCTCTCTCTCTTTCTCTTGCAGTACATCCACCTTGGCACACACTCAGAGACACACACAGATGTGCTTACACGCAACTCCCGTGCAGCTCGCACGCTCTCTTCCTCCATCCCCCTCTCTCTACTTTCACAAACATAGAAGGTTCCCTGCGTCACGCTTTCAATCCCTTGCTCCCATCTGCCCATCAGTCCTTCAATGCCCTTCTAGCTGGTTCTATTCTCCCTCAGATCCACAGAACACGGTTACACCTTCATCCTCAGTTTCCGGGACATTTTGGCACTTGCCTACACTTTGCACACTAAGTCACTTTCTTTCTTTGATTTCTTAAGACACGTACACATGCACGTGCGTGCACACGCACATGAGCGCAAACACACACACACACACACACACACACACACACACACCCTTCTATACGCTTCTTCTGAATTCTCTCTAATATTTATATATGCTGGAGTTTCTAGAGCCTGCCTGGGTCCTCTTTATTTAATTTTTTTTTCCTGCTCTGTGGATCTTCTATGAGCGTTTCAGGCCATCCATTCCCAAACTCTCACTGATTCCATGGCTTCCATGTTTTGTGCCGTGCCAGGCTGAAAGTCTCTCTACCTAACTATTCTCCTGACCTCCCCTCTCCTCCACGAGACTCTCCGGCGGAACACGCTAAGCTGTGTTCTTTCCCGTCTGGTCTCCTGCGCATGGGGAAACATGTGACCAATGCCATCGCTGTGTGACCTTTAGCCTCCGTTGTTGTAAGATGCCGCTGTTTCCTCATGGTCATCCCAGGTCCGTCTCCCCGCTGAGCCAGCACGTGGCTGCTTCTGAGCCGCCGAGGGCCTGTCTGCCTAGCCATGACTTCTGCTGCTCTGCAAGTTCCCATCCCAACACTGCTACTATCAGCTCTGCCATAGCATCCCATTGGGCCCTCCTGCTCCTCTCTGCTCCAGCCTCCACTCTGCTGGCACACTCACTTTGCTTCTGGGAAGGCTTTGCTGCTTTGAGGATGGAGGCCCTTCTAGCCCAGACCCTGACTGCCTCCCGACCTCAGCACTCCTCCCTGGTACCGAGGTCCATCTGGATGGGCCTTCATTGCTTTCAACTGAATACTTTAGACTTTTACTCTAATTTTGGGCTCCTCTGCCCCTGATCTAGAATACTCTTTAGCCACTTCTTTCTTTCCTCAGGTGTCAAAGTATGAGCCATTTCTTCAGAAAATCATCTCATCTTAGTTTCCCCATATCCCCCATCACCTAAGTCAGTTTCTGTTTCTGTTTCGTTTTAATTATTTGAACTCTTTGCCTTTTCATTTATACTACTCTAAATGTTATTAACCTATTTATATGAGTGCTTAGCATCTTTCTCATTCTGCTGTGGACTCAAAAAGGCAGAGATCCCATTTAACTAGATGCATAAGGCACTTCGGGGTACCCCTGTTTGTAGGTCAGTGTTCCAGCCGACTGTAAAAAGCACTTTGGTGGGGGGGGAACTTACTCCTGAAAATTATTAAAGGGTCTAGTTTGTAAAATATTCCACTTTAGAGTTAACTGTGTTAGGCTTCAAAGTCACTGCTGAAAAATCCCCCTTTATTCTTACTGTGTTTTATAGTGAACAGGTTTTCTCAAGGGCTTCCTGGGTTAAACTAGTGAAATACACAAGGGGTGTCAACCATCAGAAACTGTCCCTGCAGCCACAGAGAGCAGTGTGTCACTCTGGCTTGTGTCTTGGATGTGGGAAGTGCTTGACCACGTGACTTCACTGGGCCCCTCTGTGCCGGCTAAGAGTGATTTGAACATGGGGCGTATGGCGCTTAGGACAGGTGGATTGCTCTCTTCATGCCAGATCCTGGTTCTGCTCTGCTTTCCAAGCCACCTCTCCACTTTTCACCCAGCTGCACCCTTTGGTCTTCCCACAGATCCTTCGAGTAATGTATACTATTGCTACAGGGACTGGGGCTCTATTCTTCAAACCTACTCTTGTCATACCTGCCCAGTATGTTCTTCCCCTAACGGTGCAATCTTACTCCCCTTTAAAGTTGTTAGCAAATTCTCCTGCTTTGGAAAATATCCCTGCTCTGTATTGTTCATGCCTGCATCTGCTGAAGATGAACACCTTGCCTCTCACCCTTCCACCCAGCTCATCCTTCATGCTGTGGACTCTGGTTTTTACCCAGCTCTGGGACCCTTTATATTTTCATAGCATGTCTGCAACTCAGACCATAGCACATGCTTCAGGAATGCTCAGTGCACCAAATAGAGTCCATACGTCTCCACTGAGGGTGAACAGACCTTTTACAAGTGTGTGAGAAACTTTATGAAACGTTTATGGTTTCTCTTTACTCGGAAATGTCTGGCCTAGAGCCTCCCACAGGCACTTCTAACATAGTGAAGTATTTTAAGGAAGGACTCTGCACTGCCTTTTCTCTGACCTGATCAACGTCTCACCGGGATGCCGGTGCTCTGTACAAGTAAGCATCTCAGCCGTTTGCTTCCTTCCTCCATTGCACAAGTACTTCATCCCAAGCTTCTGTGGGCCAGAACTAGTTGGGTAATTCTTAGTGGTGTGCATGCCGTTTTGTAGTGTAAACACAGCCTCAGTTTTTCCATCTGCAAAATGCAAATAACTTCTCGCCACTGACAGCACTGTGCCATCTTGAAGAACAATGACAGTGTGTGCAAGAATACTTAAGAGTCATTCAGAATAAACTTGTCACAGAGATGCCCAAAGCTATTTATCACACGGCTGTTTCTGAGACCATGGGTGATTTTGCCACCTTCCTATCATAGCAAGGGAAATGTATAAACTTCTTAGTTAAAATAACCTCTATAATTTTTTTTGTTTTTTTGTTTTTTTTAAAAAGAAAGAAGCAAGAGAGGAGAATTCCACCCACCATGGTTGTAGAGAATAATCCCATATCCTGTGCCTTACATTGAAATCTTAAAGCCTAGAGGCAGATTGCCTAAGATTCAAATTCATATTGTGTCAGTGGGAGGATTTCAGTACATATAAAAGTTTTGCTATGCATGGCCTTCCACTGCAGGGAACCGTCCAAGAAGACACACACAAAAAATGCTTTTGATCTGTATGTATGAAAACTGCTTATGTAAAACAGTAACAGAAAGATTTAAAAAAAATGTTCATTGAAAATAGTGGGTTAACCATCTGCTAAAAATCACCACACAGTGTCATCACCTGATCTGCAGAGGTTTTAAAGCAACCAGGGTAAATAATTACTATTGCTGTCACCTTTTACATAAAGTTGGAAACATTGTTTATAAGAAAGATTCCCTGAAGCAAACAAACAAGAAAGCCTACCACAATCATGGAGATTTTTCTGTCAATGTAATTGGGTGAGAGCTTATGCTGAAATTATTTCAATAAAATATTTTCTATCACTTCAGAGAAGTGTAGTGAATTTGTTGGAAGTTCAAATACCACTCCAGTACACAAAATTCACATGGTTATCCACTGTGATCTTTATAGCATATAGCAAATATGCTATAAGCACTTGTAATTCACAGAACTAACCGGGCTACAGTCCACCTTTAAGCTTCCAAAGGCTACAGAAAGTCGCCAACACAGTTGAACTGTTCCAGGGGAATCCACCAGAGGGCGGACAGACACAGCCCAGCTAACAGGGACTGTTTACCATTACCCATCCACAGCACTGAGCTATTGCTTAAGCTATGCTATTCACCCTCGCTTTGCAAACACTTAAGGGCGTCTCTACAGAATCTTAGAGTGGGGACGCTTTTGATGAATTAGTCAACCAGTCCATACTGGATTGGGGTATTCACATGATGTAAAGGGCCTCACTGGAATTCCCAGGAGACGGTATCGTCTGTATTACCCACTCTTCAGAAACAGACCTTGTCTTTCATAGTTTCTCATTCAGCACTTTTTTCTGTCCCTTAAAGTATATAATGGCCACAAAGTCTACACTGAGACACTTGTAGTAACCACACAGGATCCTCAGGGTGAGCTGACCTTCTGGTGATTATGTTATTTCAGGTGTGTTACAATCATAAATACGCTAAGCTAAGACAGCACGGAATGCCATTAATTAAGGTTGCAGTGGGGTAAGATATGAAAGTATTTTAATATAGATTGAGAACTCATGAACTTTCTGACAGTGCATTTCTATTAATATATATATATATATTATTTATTGGTTACTAATTCATTTAAAATACTAATTCATATAGTTTACCATTCATTTATAGTTTTTATACAAAGGCTGTTACTAGAATAAACTCCAACCCTAATGCTCATAGGTATGGACTCTAAGATTAACATATCTAATCACATTGATTAATGATAGTGTCTCCTTGTTGTGATGGGACAAGGAATATGGGCTTGGAAAAACTCAGTGGATGTTCTTTCCAATAAGGTTCAAAGTCACCTGTTTCTAACAGAGACTAAAAGGTAAAGTTGGTCAAGTGAAGATGACCATGTCTGTGCGAGTGAGTGAGTGTGTGTGTGTGTGTGTGTGTGTGTGTGTGTGTGTGTGTGCGTGCGCGCGCGTGTGTGTGCATGTGGCCGTGTCTGCAGTCTCTGAACTGGGTAAAATATTGCGGGGGGTGGGAGGTGGGGAATCGAGTTAGAATGGGTGTTACATTGTTTTTCTTTACCTGAATGGATTTTTCATGCCACTTCAAAAACAAAACCCCATTTTAATCTGGTTTGGGGGAAAGTCTGTAGACTTTTGGGGCCAGTGGAGGTGGTGTAATGTTATGTAAATGGAACCGGGCACTGGAACCTGGTGTTTGTGTCAGCTCTGCCACCTTGGAAAGTCACTTCTCATTATCCTGGGGGCCTCAGTTTTCTCATTTGTAAAACAGTCCACTGGATGAGGAATTCATGAAGACCCTTCTGCCCATGAGACCACGTGGTAAACTGACGGTCTCCAGCGATTGGTAGGCTAAGGGACAGTAGCCCCTCCTCTCATCACTCATTGGCTTAGAACGGAGGACAAGCACTCCAGATAGCTGTGAACTTGGTGAGAGTGGAGAAGGATGAAGAGAGAGAGAATGGATATAAAATACGAGCAGAAGATTGCTTTCATTTGAGTAGCCTTAGACTTTTTAGTGCTCTGAACAGAAGCAGGGAAAAAACGGTTAGTATTTACTGGAATTTATATTTTTAGGTCATTGAGTGTTAAGGACAAATTTCAATTATCTCATATAAAAAAAATCTTGCTTGCATAAACTATTTTTGGGGGCCTGCGTAAATAGAAGAGACCCAAAGCTTTAACCGCTCCCTGTCTCTCAAGCTAAATCCCACCAAACCCTTTACTTTAGAATGCTAACTACCTTTAGTTATCAAAGCAAGGTCAACAGGTCTAGGTAGCCAGGGCTGTGGTGGGCCAGGCTGTATTCGCACCTTCTAAACGCAAACTAGATGCCTTGACCAAACAGCTTAAAGAGATGAGAAGAAAGCACGTGACTGGAAGGACACAGGACACAGACACGGAGAGCACGTACCTGTGGGGATGAACGCCGTGTGCTGCTGCAGCTGCGCACTGGTCAGAGCCTGCTGGTAGTGCAAGACGCTGGGGTTGAAGACCGTGCTGGCCCCGTTGCTTTTTTCAAGTGCTTGTCTCTTTGGTAAGGGATGAAGAGCACCCGGAGGGAAGGCCTGAAAGCGAAGAATTCGATAAGATGTGTCCAACTTAAAGCAAGCTTGCATTCCACCTCCACAGAGATCATCAACTGCAACATTCTCTTTCTCTTTTCTTTTCTTTTCTTTCTTTAAAAAAAAATGACAGCTAAAGAGATGCCTCTGCCATGCACCTTAATTTAAACAGCGGCAATGTCGAATGAGTGAGAATTTGTTATTGAGAGCGGAAGCATGAATTCTGTAACCCAAAAACAGTAGCATCTCAACTAAGGGAAAGAAAAACTACCAAGCAACAACAATGGAAAAAATGGCTTCAGCTTTTTTTTTTTTTTTTTTAATAAATACAGGTTAAACTACACTAAGGGGAGAAAGGAGCATTTGGCATTTGCGTTATTATTAATATCTATTCTTTAACTGAATGGCAGTTTCTTGAATTTAAAGGTTAATAAGAATTACAATGAGCATTTTTTCTGAGCCACATAATTTAAATTTGCTTCACTCTTTGGAAAAGGTATTAAAATTTTGTTAGATTCAATATTTATTTCCCAGATTACATATGCAAATGAGATGACTAAACACCTTATTGAATTCCTCCATTTTAAAATTAATAATAATGATTGGCTGCAACCAGTATTTTACATACAAATCTCGGCTGGTTCTCTGAAAAGCTACATGCAAAGCGAAAGGTGAAAGGTCAAAGTACCAGGTCTACAGTTGCTTCGAGAGGTCGCTTCAGTGCTTTGGCAGTCGACTGAGTCTTTTAATAACAGGCAGCGAGCACATGATGGCAGTGGGCCAATGGGATTCAAGCGAATTAACATACAGGTAAACAGCAAGCAGAGGTGCATCATGGGAACGGCATTGCATTGTGGATAGGTGAGAAGGAAAAAAATATTCTGAATGCAATATACAACGTACAAAACACTAGGCATGCACAACAACAAAAATGTTCTCTAAAGAAATGAATATTACACCTTAAATTAGTATCGAAGCAAAAAATGCATCTACTATACCTTAGTTAAAAGCATATAAGAGAGTAAAATATAGATGTTTGAAATTCAGGAAAGTTAATTAAAACAGCAGCTTGCATACACACCATAAGCACTTTTTTATATTGCTTCGGGAGTGGGGGGGGGGTGGGGGAGATGCAAAACTTTTAAGGACCATAGGGCTGAAGAACATCTGATAAGTTAGTTCTGATATAAAATAATGAAGAAATCAAGTACATTCCAATTTGAAAAAAAAATCTTCATTTAGCTCTGTTTTGATTCAGATTAACCTAACAAAATGAAGTGGCAAACTGAGACAAAAAAAAAATTCAGGCAAAAAATATTCAAACACAAGGTTATTTACTCAAAACGGTTTGGGTTTGGGTCGTTATTTTTTGGCTGAATCACATGGGAAATTGCCTCAGTTCCTGTCTTCATTCTGCTAGGGTGTAGGGTGGGTCTCAGCATGTGGGTGAACATTCCAGACCTTGGACAATTTGAATTTAAACAGGAACTTCCCCAGTGTTTCACTTTTACTGTGCTTCATTTCAAAATACTAACTTATCATCCGTTCTGTTTCTACTACATTTGAAATTATAATGTATTTCAAACAACTTACCAGAGTATATACTAAGAAAGTAGCCTCTACAAAAGGCATGTCACGTCGTTGGGTATTACAGGCATTTCTCTTTAGTAATGCTATCGGTACTTTTAGCTACGATCAGGGGTTAACCGGTTGATGGCAAGTGGGACTTTCTCTAGAACAAGCAGCTAAACTAGCAGGGAACTGCCTTCAGATAGGCAGAGCGCTGCCTTCAACTTACACCAGTACTTCTGGGAAGATGGCTTCATTTAAACAACCAAGAGTATTGGCTATGGATTGATTTAGACCTCAATGGAAAAAAAAAAATCTCTTCTTTCTGGTTGTTCATAGGTGAAACAATTCTAGGATAGGATTCTGTGAAAGTAAGGAGGTCCAGGAAGCAGCTTCAATGCGCATGGGAACAATGGCCATCCCCCTTTATGATGAGAACAATAGGTAAATCCCCAAGGTTTGTCCAATAGAATTCAGTCTGAAGGTCGTGGGAGAACGGAGGTCTTTGAAAGGAAGGGAGATGGAGCTTCACCCTCAAGACAGGAACAATCAGTGATGTTTTCCTTGGCAAAGGTAGAGTTGCCCATCATTCCATGACTCAGGATAAAAAAACAAAACAAAGCAAAACAAAACAAAACAAAACAAAAACAAATGTGAGAGAAGACAGCTTAGGAGCTGTGCAACTTGGAGAAAGAGTCTAGAAATAAGGTGGAAAGAGCTGTAGGCAGGGAATCCCCAACAGGGAAGAGAATGTTCTAGAAAGCAGTTTGGATAACGTTCCCTGAATACTGGGGACTGATTAAAAAAACAAAAAAACAAAAGGAATATTAAAAATAAAAACAGCCCAAACTCTTAGAGATTTCTTTTTGTTTTTGTTTTTGAGACAAAGCCTCACTTTTTAGCCCAGATTGGCCTTGAACTCACAGTAATTCTCCTGCGTCAGCCCTCCAGATTGCCAGGACTACAAGCATGGACCACAGTGCGATATCCTGGATATTATTAAATATAAATTCAATAAACTTCCACGACTTAATTCTGGTTATCTCTCCTTCCTGTACGGTTTCACAATGTTAACTAACGCAGGGTTGGCTTGATTTCATTGACTGATGTGTGTGTACACCTCTACACATGTGCAAGATGGCACGTGTGGGGCCACCAGAGAATGACCTGTGGGAGACAGTCATCCTCCCACTATGTGGATCCCGGGGCTTGACCTCGGGTCATCAGGCAGCAACTGACTGCTCACCGCACCCTCCCGTGGGCCCTTCCAGGCTTGCTCTGGTTTCTGAGCTTCTCTAATCTTAGTTCACTGAAGACTCCATGGCTACTCTCTCACTGGGAATGCTCATCAGCTGGCAGAGGCCGAGATCATTCTCTCCTTAACTTTCAGTCTCCAGTTTCCTACTTTCCCAGCCTTTGGGGTCTAGGAAACAAATTTCCTAGTGGACAGGTCTTTTTTTGACTTCCATTAAGGCTGGTACACAGGAACACAACTTTGATGCAACAGAGCATCCTTTAGTGAGTTTTCCAAGCAGAATAAGTACTGTTTAATATTTCTTTTTATGGCAGTCTTTTGGATGTTTAATGGTCTGTGTTTATTTTTCTTTTAGGTTGTTAAAACCTGACTTTTACACTTTAGAGTAACTTAGGAGCTGATGTAAAGTAAGAATAGTGACATTTCTCCCTTTTCCACTGCACAGTATATTTCTTTTATTAGATGCAATTTTCTTCTAAGATGCATGTGAGGTTTTGAAATATGAAGGGTTTCATACATATTAAGGCTTTATAGAATGTGCATAAAGCACACACATGGACAATCATGTCACCACAGGCTTGCTGGCATACAGCTACAGAACCAGGTGAGAATGTCTGTTCACCTTCAGGCTCAGACCTCACCTTAGGGATAGAGCAGTCCCGGGTGTGTTAGGAGCCTGTTTGGCACCAGTGCAAGAAAGGGCAATTTAACCAGAACCCCACTGCACGCCAGACACTTGGTCTTTTTTCTTGCTAGCCTTGTCTCTCTTACTGATCCTCTATGGTCTAGGTCTGAATGGACAGACACCAGTGATAAGACTTTATGAGAGGCCGAGATTTCTTTTTCAGAGTCGAGGCACCATCACAGTACAGGTCAAGGTGAGAACAATTGTCCAGGCCAGCATCACAGGTGGGGATCGAGGAGGTGGGGAGAGCCAGGGGCAACAATCAGAAGTGCTGGCTCACTGGTCATAAAATGAGGCAGACAGAAGCGTGGGCTTGGAGTTCCGGTGAGTGTTTTCCAGAACCACTGAAACTTATCTGGCGAACGGCAGCTTGTCCCGTTACCAGTTCTTTCCATTGCCATCCATCTTGGTTTATGTGAACAAAGACTACACATGAAGATCAAATACCCTTTGTGTTAAAACTAGCAAAGGGCACCTCCGACAAGCTTACTCTTAGGTCTGGAAAATTCTCGTGAGAGAGATGCTCATATTTTAAGAGGAATTATGAAAGAATAAGGCTCAAATGGAGATAAATGCCTCTTCTTTTCAAGAGTCGGAGCTTTAAATTCCTTCGTAATGCCTGACTATTTAAAGTCAGGGGGAAGATCCCTGGACAATAATAAGAACCTACACCATGGAAGCGCTCTGTCTTCGGCTCAGGAAGTCTGGGGAATGGAATGTTAGCATTTTCAGCTGCACCCAGCTCTCCATTTGTCCTCTAAATAAGGAAATAGAATAATAGACTTTCTGCACTGTTCTGGGTAATCTTGCCTGTAAGGTTCATCAAACTATACCAAGGCTGGTTTCAAAGGAGCCCCTCACATTAACTGGAAAGATATGACAGATTCGGTAATCTTCCCATCACTGTCACAGAGGCGCTGGCATTGTTCTGAAACTACATTGCTTTCGGTCGCCTCCAAAGATGCTTCGAAATCCTGCGACTGCTCAGCACTCCAAATTTGGGCACAGTGTAACAATCCAAGAAACTATGGTAACTGACTCTCGCAGCATCTACTGCAGTAATCTTCCTGCATTCTGATGAGCTTACGTGAGACCGTGGAGGAGGGCCCCTGGCAGAGCTCAGCTGTGCCTTCACACTGTGGGGCTTTAGGTAAATGGACACTTCTGCTCCTATCTCCACCACCCTGAGTCGCCTACCACTGACACAGATTTGCACACTGCCCCTTCAGGACTGGATTTGGTATTAGCTGTGTGTATTGGAACTCCGACTTCGAGGACGACGTATAAACATAGCATGACAAGGTGGGGGTGAGCTTGATAGTCACGGTGACTACCGTGTTTTTAATCTTCACAGGTATTTGGGTGAGAGGAACAAACGTTTCCAGATTCATCTCCAGAGCTCATCGTGTCTAAAGCTGGGCCACTGTGGCCCAGGGTAATCTGCTTCTGTCACTTTGACCATAGAGATGTAGCCACCAAGACAATGGCAGTGATCCACCCCCGCCTTTAATCAGAGCCTCTGTTGAAACATTGTTTCCTCTCTCATCAGATGTAAGAATATATCCCTACAGATGGCTGTGTCATGGGGAGATGTTGGTCTCATAGAGTAGAAATGACAAGCCAAGGGGGGGTGGAAGGGAGAAAGGGGAGACAGACCTGGTAGCCGTCCCCAACATTCCCAAGCCCTGTCTTTCTCTCTTCCTTGAAGGTGTTACATGATGCAGAAAAAGTCAACTTGGCCAGTTAAGCTACTGTCTCAATAGCAGAGTCCTGGTTAGGCCAGGGAGTGCCCTAAGTCCCTGGTGTGGCTTATACAATGAATGTCGTGTGGGAACATGACCTTGCTGGCCAAGAATCAACACAAAGAGCAGTAAATTGGGGCTGGTCTGAAAAACTAACCACAGAGAAGACTCTCACCGAATAAGATATTCATTAAGTAGATGGAAACCGAGTCCTCTACACTCACAGACTTAAAGGGCTCATTTTCTCTAAAGATAATTCATTTTCATATAGGTTGAATTATTTATGTGTTTTTATCTTTGCATGCCTCCACTTTGTCCCCAAATATACTGAGGTTTAGGGTTTCCACTTCCGCTAAACCCTTCATTGGAGTTATTTTCCTCTCATGTGGATGCATTTGGCCCCACGTGAACAGGAATGGAGACTGTCTGAACCACTTACAGTGCCCGTGGAGACCAGAAGAGGGCGCTGCGTGCTCTAATACCAGAGTTAGAGATGGTTGTGAACTATGTGGGTGCTTGGGATAGAACCTGGGTCCTCTGGAAGAGCAGCCAGTGCTTATAAGCACTGAGCCATCTCTCCAGCACCTAGACTACACTCTCAGGTGCCTTTCATCTCTGAAGTCCTATCTATTCTTGCCCAGGGAGGGTACGCTTCTGTGTCCTTCCTTCTCTCTGGAGCCCACCATGCTTCCCACGCTGTGGCTGACAAGCACAGTTGCTCACACTCTACATGCCAAGCTCCTGAAGGGCAAAGCAACCAGCCTCCTTCATTCACCCCACCCAGCAGGTGCCGAGGGCTGGCAGGCTCTAAGTGGTTTCTATGAATGGGTGCGAGTGATGTGCCCACTGTACATGTAAAGATTTCTAAAGTAAATTCATTAAAAAAATCTCTGCAACCTAGTGCCCTGGTTTTCAGCTGTGGGTGTGCACTGGAGTTGAGTCGCCCCAAAGATTCAGAGGGCCTGGGCCTGGTTCCTTCCCAAACCATAGCACTGTACCAGCTGCTATAGGGTTAGGCATCAACGGTAGATCCTTCCCAAACCCTTCAGTTGATTCCTGAATACAACCGAGCCCGAGGAGTGGTCTGGGCATGTGATTCTCAAATGTTAGCGTGCATACAGAACACCTGGGGGGCGTTTAAATGTTATGTGTATGTGTGTGTCTGTGTCTGAAGATGTACATTTACTAGGAGCCAGACCAGCTCCCCTGGAGCTGGAGTTACAGATGTTGTGAGCCACCTGATGTGGATGCTGGAAAGCCAACTCCAGTCCTCCCAAAGACTGTCCACACTTGACCACTGAGCTGTCTTTCCAGGCCCTAAATCTTCTGATTCCGAGACTCTAGGTGAGACAAGATTCTGGAGTCTTTATAGGCTCCCAGACGGTCAAAATGACAATGCTTCCTGTGGCCGAGGAGGCTGTGAGATTCAGGAGAGATAGCAGCATTGGTTCCTGAGGGACAGTGAGGAGAGTTAAAGGGCTAGCCTGGGTTAGAGGTCTTCTAGGTCGTTCGTTTTAGCACCAGCTAGCTCAGTTCCATTTCATCCTTTCCTGAGTGGCTGCTGTGCTTGTACTCGCCCTGACCTGTTGGCAGGCAGCCCAGCCAAGGGGAAATGGGGGGAGGAGAAGCTAGTGATCGACGGGGTCACTGGTTGCTGGGCATTTCTGAGGGCTACCCCTTTCCCCCCTAACTGACTGTAGCATAGGGCTGTACCACTTGCTTTGTCTCCTGGTTCACTGCAAGGCCCTAGACCCATGATCCTAGTAAGGATGGGGGAGGTTTGGAGACCAGATTGCAGAGGGGACAGAGCTCACAGCTTGGGTTCCCTGAACCTTGGGGATTTAGTTATTGTGAAGGGAAGGAAGGGCAAAACAGAACAAAACAAGAAGGGGTGGGGGATGACGACAGAGCTTAGGCAGCGGAGCAGCGGGAATGGCAGCCTTGTCTCCCAGCTGCCCGGAGGCACAGCTCCTTCCCACCCGCAAGCACCACCCGCGGCCTGGGAGGCGCAGCAGTGCGGGCGCGGCGGGCGCACTTACCATGACTGTGGCCGCGGCCGCGGCTGCCTGGGCGGCCACCGCGGCCTGGTTGGCTTGGTGCTGCGCAGCTTTGATTTTGGCCTGCAAGTGTGCAGGAGGGTGAAAATATTTGCATTTCTCCCTCATGCAACGCCCCTTTATGTAATCCATACAAACGGTTACGGTGTTGTCGTTTGTGTCGATCATGGTGCTGTCTGCCGGGTGTGCAAAGCGGCAGTCTGTCTCTCCCCGGGCACAGTTTCCTCGCTGGAACTCCCTGCATACCTGAGATAACGGGAAAGAGCAGAGTGCTGCAGAAGAAAGCCTGGTGGCCACCGCGCCAACGGAGGGGTAGGTCGGGGAGAGGACCAGGTGCAGGTAGAGGAGGAGGAGGAGGAGGAGGAGGAGGAGGAGGAGGAGGAGGAGGAGGAGGAGGAGGAGGAGGAGGAGGAGGAGGAGGAGGAGTTGGAGGAGATGATTTCCCTTCATGGTGTCTTTAGGTTCAGAGGGTAAAACTGTAATGATCTAGAACCCAAGTTACCCAAATTGCTAAAGAGTTAATTTGGGTTTTGTTTTGCCCACTTTTCTAGGGTGGATATCAAAATTGAGAAATTAATCTGAAATCTGTTCTTTACCTAAAACGGCAAAGGAAAAATAATTGAACAAAGACACCACTGTTCTTGCAAAGTTAGCGTATTTGTTTCCATTACCTACTTACGTCTTTGAACGCCTGTGTGGAAACAGTTATACAACCTGTGCATATATCTACCTATTATACAGCATGCACATCTGTATGTGTGTGTGTGTGTGTCTGTGTGTCTGTGTGTCTGTGTGTCTGTCTCTCTATCTGCCTGTCAATCAATCAATCAATCAATCATCTATTTGCTATCATCCCACCCTCCTTTTTACTATGCTTACGTGACCAGAGTTATATAATTCACATATACTTTCTTTTTATTTATTTTTCCTTCTCTTCCCTCCCTTCCTTCCCCTTTTCTTCCCTTCAAGTTCTCTCTAGTCACTCTATCTATGTCTTACAATGCTTCTGTGCTGGTTACATCTCTCTCTCATTCTCTATCTCTCTGTCTCTCTCTCTCTGTCTTTCTCTCTCTCTCTCTCTCTCTCTCTCTCGCAGTTGGTACCCCCTACTACGATAGTATCTTTGGGGTGCTATCTGTTCCTGGTACAAAAGGATGGTTAGCCTGTATACCAAGCTATCACAGTATATAGACAGTTCTGGGGAAATGACCCATCTGTTCACCTCTCTGAGGATGAGAGCAAAGCTCCTGACTGTGAAGTTTCCTCCCTCCCCACCCCACATCCTACAAAGGTATCACAGGTAAAACCACCAATCGCAGGAACTAGCACTTTCAGCATCAAGACTTTCATTTTAAACTCACTGTAGTATTTTTTGCTCACTCCCAAAGAAGAAGAAAGGAGAGAAAGACAGAGAAATAGAGCAAGAAGAAAAATGAAAACAAACAGAACAGAGAAGTTAGAACTGCTGGTCTCAAACAATTGAACTTCTCTATCCTCTGAACCCTATAGTGAGAGCCAAGAGTTCACTATACAGATGCACTCTGTGGACATCGAGTACTCTTCATTCTAGATGGTATGAAGTAAGAAAAGCCTCTGCATATTACTTATGTAATTCATCCTTGCTATAAATACCAGCAGGAAAGAGCCCAGAAAATTGTGAAGTAGCCTCTTCTGGGCTCCGGTCCCATAGCCAGGAAACGTAAGCATTGGTTTGTTTCCTGGTCACCAGTGATGTTGCTGAAGGGACAGAGATAAGAAGCTCAAGTCTGTACAAGGCAGTCATTTCTGAGGATTTCACTGACCTGTGGCCAAGCCAGGTTGACAGGTAAGTATTGATTGAATCTCAAGAGTCGTTCCCAATTTCTTCCTGTTTGGGTACTGGCCAACGTCTCACCATGAGTTACAAACATTTCTAAACTAAAATCTAGTCAGATCTTCACCTAGATTCTGGCTTTGCTCACTCTGTTTTTCAACAGAATCTCATGGAGCCGAGGCCAGCTTCGGAGTAACTATGTAGCAGAGGCTGGCCTCGAACTGCCAATCTCCAGGCCTCTTCCTCCCACGTGCTGGAATACCACATCCAGGGTTATTGAAGCTCTGAGTCCTGCCTATCTGACCTTCACAGGTCTAGCTGGAGCTCACAGATGTTCTGTGTGTCTGTCCTGGTATGTAAAGGACAAAGGCTGATCTGTAAGGTCATCTGCCAGTCTCGGGTGTCTTGTCTACCAATCCTGTAGAAAAGACCTTTAGTTCTCAACCTTTCTCATGTTATTTGGTTTTTGCTGTCATACCCTGAGCACCTAAGCTCCCTCAGCCCCAGCAGGTAGAGGCTAAAACATTTCCCTTCTCAGAACAGATCTCAGTAGCCCTAGGCTAGCCTAAAGTTTCCCAAACAGTAGTGACTCGTTTATTCTCTTCAGCTAAACATCACTGTACTCTGGACAAACTAAGCAAAAAAAAAAAAATGTAGTTTTGAAAATATTTGTTGTTTGACATCCTGAAGTCTAAAACATTCGCCAGGGGCTAAGCAATAAACATTTCTTGCCCCCAAGATATATTTGGTTAGTTTTAAAATTCATGCACACTGGGAGAATAGTCCTTAACAGGTCTGTATTCTAAATATACAGAGATTACCTAACAATCCTAATCAATAGTGGAATTAAAGGAAACTTTTCAGAAATCCACCAGAATCTTTACATAACCACATGAAACGCCCTATCGTGTGTCACAGGGAGTGTGAAGCAAGACTAATAGGAGAACCCTTGGCTCTGACTAAAGAAAAATTT
This sequence comes from Mus musculus, assembly GCF_000001635.26. NCBI lineage: Eukaryota > Metazoa > Chordata > Mammalia > Rodentia > Muridae > Mus > Mus musculus. The sequence continues at coordinate 120,386,359 of NC_000080.6, read as the reverse complement.
TATTCAACAAAGTCCGGGAGGATTTACCTGATCCAAATGCAAAAGTGTATGTGTAAAAATATATCTATTTAACCCTTTCAAATATTATAAAACATTTGGATTTACTTTAAAGACACCAGATCAGTAACCAAATTGACTCAGGCTACACTTTCTCCTACTTACTAATAAAGCCATTAAGACATGCAACAGCATCCACAGCTGATTCATAGAACTGTTGGGGGCGCTCCCATTTCCCTGGCCTGTTGGGCTTCTGACCATTTCCAGAACTTTCTGGGGTCCACTAAAACTATTTCTACTGTACACAGCACTTAAGACCAACTCTCTGGCTTGCATCCTGATTACTTCCATATTCTACTGGTGGATGTTTATTTAGTGTTTCAAGACAGGCTCTCACTCTGTAGCCCACAGTGAACTTCTCTGAAACCTGGTCTGGCCTTGAACTTGTGGCAGGCTCCTCACACCAGCTCCTTGGCCCTGCTGTTACAAACACAGGCCACCATGTCTAGCTTAATGTTTTATTCTTATACATAGAACCCAAGCAGCTGGCATTTGCTTATATCAAAGTTGTTCTTTGCCTCTAGGATAATCTCCTTTATACAGGGCATCAATTTTATAGCATGGAATTGTGAATACATGAGATTGCAGCAGTGTGTGCGTGAATGTGGCCTTTCTCTGCAAGATGAAATTATTTTACAAGCATCCATCCATTCTCACAGTCAGACACTTCTATCATCAACGCATCTCCAAACACGAACATAATTGAAATACCTCCAGTTTATCAGTCCTGAGAAGTTTCTGAGTTGCAGTTGAGCCCGGGACAGTGACCGGTGGACTTCCGGGAACAATGACCGGTGTAGTGGGTAGAACCTCTGTTGGGACTAACCCAACTCCAGGGGTGACAGGCGCTAAGTAAGGAGCAAAGCTAATAGCCGCATTTGTCCCTATGGTGGGACCTACAGGAAAAGTGGGCTGTCGAAGGAAAACAAGACAGGAAAAACTCTTTTAGTGCAGAACTTACTAGTGAGAGTCTTTTGAGCAAGAATTCACTCAGTCATTAGTAAATGCTATCTGAGAGAAACGTGTCCACTGCCTAGAATACCCTCTGTGTGCGTTATACAGTTCAACTTTGAAATGCAAATTTCATTAATCACCCCCTCTTCTGTTTTTCTTTTGCTCCTCAGAAATGAAAACATCAGAAATCCTTTCTTGCCTGAACCGTATACACATAGAGAAGAACTGAAAATACTCATTTCCGCCCAAATTACCTATCACTCCAAGCTACTGAGTGCTCTAACCCAAAGGCAGTAAGACGTACAGAACATAGACTGGCCATCTATGCATATGCCTACAGGTATCTACAAGGCACATGAGTAAAACCCCCCTTGGTTATAGCTGATATTCAAGTTGGCCAAATCCATGCTTGGAAGCACGGGGAGTGTACTCAGGATTTATTTTGTTCAGACGTACCAACATGTTTCAGTTTTTCATCACTAGCATGTGCATCCTCAACACTTAGGCAGTTTTCATGTGGACCTACTATGTGCTGCTCTCTGCCCTACTATGCGTCAATATATCCTTTCATTCTTGAAAAGCTGGACGGGAGAGCTTGCATTTTTTTCAAATGATCATTTTCACACATGACTGCTAAAACTCAGTTTTGTTTCCTGGTCACATAATCAGAAAAGCTGCGACAAAGCATGCCTGGTCCCTAGTTAAATGTGTTTTCCATCACAACAGACCTGGCTAAGAATAATCATACCATGGCTGATAGGATAATTATTTTTAAAAGTTTCATCTAATCATTATCTAAATAAGATTGCCTTTCAGAGAAGATATTATGCACACTTAGACAACAAACCTTGTTTCACATTTATTTATTTAAACACAGTCTCAATAGACAGTCCAGCATACACTGTAACTAGTGACACAGCTCATGCTGGCCCCAAACTCAGCAGCCCTCCTGCCTCAGCCTGTGGAGTGCTGGGATTCTCGATGTGTGTCACCACACAGACCCTGCATTTTTTTTAAACCTGTGAAGAACCATTGTTAACATGGTTTCCAAAGATTTTCCTGAGAATAAACTGTATGCTGAACTGGTCCCAACAGCTCTTTATTTATTTGCTTGGCTTTCATTTATAAATTCTCTCTCTCTCTCTCCTCTCTCTCTCTCCCCTCTCTCTCTCTCCCCCCCCCCCTCTCTCTCTCTCTCCCCAAGACAGGCAAGTGCTCTTCCACTGTGCTCTTTCCCCACGTTTACAAACAATTTTTAACCTATCTGTTTTCACGATAAGTTTTCAAATATTTCCAGTCACATCTTGACATGACTTTGTGGCACTGTGCTATGCTGTTGCCATGTGTCATAATATTTCTCTGTTTTTACATCGAGGGTAATGTTCTTGTTGTCTGTTTAGACTCTAGATGAGTTGTTGAACACACGGGGAAGCTAGCAGGCAGCTTTGGTAATACATTTTCCTTTAGGACAACAGAGCACTCTCTCTTTTGGATGGCCACGTTGGGAGACAGCAAATCATTGATAGTTTGTTCAAAGGTTTCTAGAGAGGCGGCGAGATCCTCCCAGGAGTGGCTGAGAGCTGAAGGAGGTGATTCTAACGGTCTTGGAGGAAAGCTGGGTAGTTCTCCCATGAGGACCCTTACATCTTTATGGTCCAGAATTAATGTTTGCTTTGGGAGAAACTGCAACATGAATGCTGTGCACTGGAAAGGGAGAGCGGTTTGGTATGTTTTCTTCCCTGACTTTCCACAAAATTTTCCATGGACATGATGGATGTGATTTACCCGCTGGAGTCCTAATTATAGAAAGCCAGGGCTTTTTAGTAACTGTCACTTTTGTAATCTGGTACTTTTGAAAAAAAATCGAGTAACTTAATAGTATAAGGACCACGTTATGCTAGGATTAAAAATATCAACTTTGAAAGGCCCACACACATCAGTTATTCAATGGACCCATTGTATGTGAATTACCTTGGGTTGAGGCCGATTTTTAAAGTGGTAAATGCTGGCGCAGTAAATAAGTCTTGGCAGAAACCTTGAAATTCTCATTTAAAAGACTTACTATGTGAGAAGTATGTGACTGAACTTGGGGACCACTCTCATAAATGAGGAATGAAAATGGTGTTGTATTTGTACCATGTGATTCAATTCGGAGAGGAATTAACAAAGCTAGTATTTAGAAAAGAGAACGTCCACACACATCTCCAATGCGATTTTATGGATGTAAAGATTTCTTAGTTTTGTATTTATTTGTTTACATACATGTGTGCCTGTGCCTGTGCCTGTGTGTGCCATGTGTGTTTAAAGGTGCCCATGAGGCCAGAGGGGCCATCAGATCCCTCTGGAACACTTGAGTGCCTGCCATGCAAGCTGCCCAACATGGATGCTAGGAAGCAAGCTTGGGTCCTTTGGGAAACCAGCAAGCACTTTTAACTGCTGAGCCAGCTCTCTAGTCCCTTTTTTTTAATCTTATTTTTTTATGCATGCAGATTCCCAACCCTCTCTTCCTACAGTTGAACATGGTGATGTAAGTGTCCATCAACCCTTGACCTTCTGTGAGTTCCTGAAGATGTATTTCCAAAGTCCCTTTTGGTACCAACAAAATTATTCCAGTAAAACACTAAATTGGGCCTTCAAAATTATGTTAGTTGTTCCTTCTATGTAAGGTCCTGAACTATATTCAGTATGCATTATGGGTGAGAGCAGTAACATTTCACTAAGACACCGCGCCATTTAAAAAACAAACAGACAAACAAATACAGTTGTCAGATGTAGAGAGAGCTATGTTCAAACCCAGTCCATTCCCACTTAACTTTGTTTCCTGAGGAGGAAATTAGCTTCTTTTGGGTTTTAAGGTTTCTCAACTGCAGCGAACAAGAAAAAACCACTTAAAAGATAAGCTAAACAAACGCCTCTTTCTCTTCTGTTCCCAACTGTCCAAACTCAGCCAATAGCTGCTCTCATTAGCAGCATACATATCTATATCATCACAGTCTTTGCCTCAAATTGACGTTTCTCTAGCAGGAGTCTAACCAGCACAGTCATACACATTTTAAAAAAGGGGGGGGGGACTTAACTGCAGCAAATATCTTGTCTTCCATTTTGAAAACTGTGTGTTGGAAAAATACTTCACGTCGTGGGAAACTCCAATGTTTAGAGTTCATAAGCCTCATGATGACAGACTCAATTAGACACTAGACCATTATCTTTTTTACACAGAGAGTCTTTCCCTGATGTCGATGAGTGAAAACGCTTTTATGGTCATTGACTGAGATTCGTATTCTCTAGCGGTAGCGTGACAGACCATACTACTTTACATCTGTGAACTGTTCTCGGACGTTCAAAGCATTGTCACGCATGTCGGTGTCTTTAGTTGTCGCAGACTAATCCATGAGAAGCAGGCCTAGCAGGGGAATCACAGCTTACGGTCGAGAGCAGGACAAAAGGCAGCTCCCAAGAGGGAAAGTCAGAGCCATGGCTCCTGGGCTCCTGGCTCCTAGTGTGGGCTTCCAGACACTCTGGTGCGGTCCACAGACCGTGTCAGTAATTTCTTAGAACAGAAGATGGAGGGAAGCCCTGGAATTAACACATCATGTCTTTGGAGCATAGTCAGAGAGCACTGTGTGTCCTTCCACTGGCTCGAGTCTTCTTTCTGTGGATAGGATTTGTCAGCCTGACCTGAGTAGTTGTATCAGTTCTTGCTGCCTGGGAAGAGCAGCTCTGAGATCCTGGCTTAGTATGAAACGCCCGAGTTAGACTCTACATCGGTCACGGATCATGGCATCTGAGATCAGTTTTCCACGGACAGCTGGAACAGGAGTCTCTATTGAGGCCACTCTAGAAGACTCGGCTCTTAGAGGTACACCAGCTCCAGTCTCGATGACAAGATTTTCGCATGGCACTGCTACCAAGAGGTCTAAGACACTCTCCGTTTGGTGCCTGTCAGCTCTCGGTGCTAATACGCAGCTGAGGAGGCCCGAGGGCAAGGTCCACAGAAGGCCTTCATGAAGAAAATCTCTTCTGAATGGCTGGTCTTCTTACTGTCTCCCTCTGATTCCCCCACCAGATCCCTGTGTGTTTCCCTTCTATGTTCCTAGCATACCACACCAGAAGTTCTGACGAAGAAGAAATTTGTCGGTAGAGCAGTTGAACATTAGACTCAGCACATTCTGCACTTTAATACATCTTGAGATTTAAAAAAAATATTTTTGTAATGTTTGTAGTATTTAATACGTGACAGTATTAAATTTGTAAAAAAATGTATGAAAGTACATAAAAATGTAATATTTAAATGGGCTGTTGCCTTTTCATAGCAGAATGGTGACTAACATTAACTTCTAGCTAGTATTTGAGGCAAAGACCTAAACATTACTTTCAAAGATAGCTCAGCTAATATTTAATGACATGAATAGATTTTCCATACTAAAATGGACATGACCAACTACCAGGGTCAATTCCTATTAGTTTCACATAAACAGGAAGTGCCCAGTTGGAATGACTGAGATACATAACTCCGTGCTGTTATATTGACCTGGCTCGTATTAAATTTACTGCCATAGACGTTAATATGTGTAAGTGCATTATTTTAACATTTAGGTAATTTAATAAAATAATGTATATGGTCACATCATAAATTATGTATGTATGTGGTTGTAGATGTAGTCTCTGAGATGGCTGGGGTCTGGATTAAACGGTGCTGTGCTGTCTGTCTGTCTGGGATGTACTGTGTTGTCTGTCTGTCTGGGATGACTGTTTCTGGCGTGTGATGACTTCTCTGACATCCTTTTCCCTTCAGGCAACCTTTTCTTGTGTAATACCCTCCTGTCTCTGTCTGACTAAGCCCTGTTCATGCATCCGTCTACCTGAAAAGCCTGCATCTGCCTCACCTTGGAACCATCTGCATCTTTTCCTACTCTGGGAAAAGCTGGATCTTGGGAGTCAATTTCTACCTGGAGGCTGTCAGAATGGCTAAGATCTGTCTGCAGCCTCTCCACTCTTCCTGCCCTGCCTCCCTGCCCAACCCATCTCACAGGAACACAGTGGAGAAAATGGGACTCACCAGTCTCCATCCCTTTTAATTTAGCTGTGCTCACTCACACAGATTTTTATTACAATACAGACTAATTTTTATATAATAGCCCTTTGTGAAAATTCACCCATTTGGCTTTTTTAAAAATTAGCTTGTTTTTGACAAATAATTCATATTGTAAATGAAACCCACCAGAGTCAAATGCATGCCTTTCTCCCCTCGGGCCTCAGCTCTAAAGCAATTTCTAGAGCTTTAAGAGGTAGTCTCAGGCACTGACATCAGGGAGAGAAGTATCGCACAATACACACTCATCCACTCAACTCCCTGGGGCAGCAACTCTCTGGCTCTTGCTGCAGCAGCTACCACACCCTTTGCAGGCTTGGGAGAGACAGGAGATGAAGCAACTAGGCCATTTCCTGGTGTGCTGCTTGCTTGTGACATCCGTCCTTCCATGGCTGTTGACTGCTTCCAGCTGGAGCACACTGTACAGAGCACCCAGGCTAATGATCTAGTTCAAGTTCAACTCATTAGCTATATGATATCGGAGAGCTCATTTGTCTCCATGTTTCTCTCTTTCCACATCCTTAAAATGATGCCAGTAAGCTACACAAACTATCCACTGCATTGCTCAACTTATTTTAGGTGTCCCAACCTCTCCAACACATAAACATCGCAAACTCTAAATAAAATGTGGACCAATTCCCACATGAAGATGGCTTAGAACACAGTTCGCTGATAAAGAAAGTTCTAGTGTGGTTTACATTTCCCAGATATTGATTAGAGGTTGGCCCTGTCCCATTGGTACACACACTTCTCTTCCCGTTCAAATGAAGAGAAACAGGCAGCTGTGAAAAACACCGTTTTCAGCGTCCACTGAGCTTCAGAGCTAACTGTCCTGATTGTAACCGAGATGACAGAGTACATGGAGGTCATTTTTGGTCACCATGGCTCTGCCCGTACCAACCCTGCCGTCACCCATTCCACCCTTAGAAAAGGCACACTCACCACAGGATGGAGCGGCGTTCCTGGAAACATAAATTGCATCTGCTGGGCAAGCATCGCTGCTGCAGTTTTTTGCTGGATCAAATTGTTCCTCCCATTAATCTCTAGCTGGGTTTTTAAGTGTGTCGGAGGATGAAGATATTTGCAGTTCTCTCTTGAACAGCGGCCCTGCAAAACGGACAATCTAGGGTTAGGATTGCACTCGGGAGCCAGGGACTCCATTGCCAACAATGTCGAGTCATTACTTTCATTCCTTATGTTCCAAGGCAAGGGTGGTGCGTGTGCGTGTGTGTATGCATGTATGCCCGTGTGTGCATACACATATGCATGTGTGTATGTGTGCATATGTTTGTGTGTGTGTGTTACAGAGAACGAATCAAATATTACACGATTATCCAGGCCCCTCCCCTCGTCTTTCCCCTCCCTCTGTTCTCCCTTTCTTGAACCGCCTTCCCTTCTTGGAATGAAGATGGAAGTAAGTTTTATGTGTGTGATCCAGACTAGCCAAAGACATGAGTTTGCAGCTGTTGAGTGTGGGCAATAGGGACCGAACTCCTGGAACTGCTGACTGATACCCACCCAGGCGATCGCTGCTGTGAGCTGGATAAGCACCTGCATGTTTGACACGAATACAAAGCTCCCACCCTTCCCCATGACTGAAGAATCTGACTTGAAATCAAAGATGACAAAGTAAGGCGTGCTCATGGCTGTGTTATCTTCTGGACACGGACATGGGTAGCATGAGAAAAACCATTAGGCGATGAGTGTGTACAAACAGACCTGAAGCGTCACTGCGTCTGGAACTGCAAAACCCCAAAGTATGCAAAACTACCAATCATGTGAGAATTGCACTTCTGTGCGAGTTAGGCAATTTCTAGGGAAAGAAGAGCAAACTGTGGCAGGCAGTTGGAATATCAATATTCCCCAAAGAATTAGTTTATCTGCAACCTGGCAAAAAGTATACGGGTTTGTTTATCAGATAAAAATAAAAATTAAAGCAAGTGTGGAGGAGCTGGAGGAACGGCTTTGTTTATAGCTACTCTGAAGTACGACCTCTGGAGCTCTCTCTCTGTCTCTATTAATTCCAGCTGCACTGCTGGCATCTCTGGCTTCTCCTCTAGTGAGAATTCTTCCTTGAAGCCAGGGTGACGGCAGACTGGAGTCCCAGGCTCAGTCCTGGTGGTCTGTGCCATCAAACCGTACCATCCTGAAGTTCAACTCGCAGCGCGAGCAACTGCCTCACTGTCTTGGAGTAGACAGGAAAAAGAGTTGATTTCTCATGAATCCTTAACATCAGTAATATCAGTTTCTCAGCCTCAAGTTCTTGTCACTTTCCTATTCAGCTTCCTGGATGCAAACAGACATCCTAAGGCGATGCCAACTGAATGGACATCAGGGTAGCTGGAGATATAACCACCCCTGCCCCCTCCGATGCTCCGCAAATCTGGGTTTGATTGTTTTTGTCTTCATTTCTGAATCTTAGATCTTCTCAGTACTTTGCTACTTCCCAGGGTCATCCCTGCCCCCATTCCTATGAATTTATTTCAGTCATCTTTGACTTTACACCTCTTTTCTTTCCTTCTTGATGATCTCCGCCCCCCACCACCATTCCCTCAGCCTTCTAGCTTGTTAAAATTTAATCTCCAGGAGAGCATTCAGGTAGGGCCAGCTCCTACATCTCAGCATGTGGCCAGCCAGTGAGTCAGCTGCCTTGATGTCAGATGTCCAGATGAATTCTGTCATCTGTGAAGGAAGGCAGTGACAGGATCTGAAACAGAGCTACCTCCCATCAGCCTGGGTGCAGAGGGATTAAACAACAACAACAACAACAAAATTCTTGTTGTTTAAAACTAAGGCAGCTTTGGTGATCTCAGTTCCAAGTCCCCACCCATACACACTGCACTGGACACCCAACAACCAAGGAACCGTGCTGACCATGCTCGTGTGAGTCTGGTCTGTGTACACGAGAGTGGGGGGTAGTTTGGATGCAGGGCGGGGCAAAGCAGGATCCTAAGAGGGGAGATGAAACCAGCAAGATATCTAACATGCATCAGGATGGTAGATGGCTTGGGGCATAATTATCAATTTGATCAGTAATCTTCTAATTTGATGCTTTGTTGCTACTCATACAGATTTCAAATGGTTGGCAAATGTGGTTTTCTGGTTGATGCTGTTATTCCTTCTTATGACTGGAACCCTTGAAGAACCACGTTAGCCATTTTCCTGGTGATAGAACGAGGTTTATAACATTAGATTCATCATTTATCAATGGACTCTCCCGTTTCACGAGAATTAATTCAATTTCCCACTGTCCTCTCTTATACACGCTGAGTGCAGAATATTATTGATCATCAATGTGCCGGGCAATTTTATACGTGGTTATCTCATTTTCTCCTCACAACAGCAGAGATGATTTCCTCCTTCAGAGAAGAGCAGATGAGATCTGAAGAATGAGATAACACATCCCAGACGATCTGCGCTAAGGAGTGAGCCGGATTGTAGCCCATGTCTTTCTTGAGTCAATCCTGCCACTTCACTGAGATATGAGCAATGGTTAACATCCAGGACAGATACAAATCTGGTGTTACCGTTCAGAGAGCAATAGGACGCAGAACAAATGTCAAATGTGAGGATGTGGCGCCGAGAGACAATTATTCGCTTGGTCTATGCGTGGACCGTGCACAGGGGTCAGCAAACTCACTTGTTCTGGGCTCACAGTAGAACTCAGCCCTTTCCTACCTGTATGAGTTGCACTGACTGGTGGTTTACTTAATGTATACAATGAAGACAGTGGCCATGTCCTCCTCTTAGCACCGCTATGCAGCTATATAAACTAAGACACTGATAAAGTTCACAGAGCTGTCTGGTATACAGGAAATTCTGAGAAATACAAGGAGTATGAAGAACATGCACGTGTATATGGTATTTTGTCTAGAGTAAGTATTCACTACTATTCTCAACCGCTCTTCGCTTCTCCGGTGGGGTAAGCTGGTGCATCAAAGCACGATAAAGACTAGTTGATGGTTATTACTCATATGTCATGTCTGGGGTTATTGTTATTATTCATATATCATGTCTGGGGTTGGTTTCCGTTCAATGGAGTGTCTTTTTGCAACTGTCCTTAGATAAACAGTGTGGACTGTAGCTCACTCTGGCATCAGGGTTTTAAGGAATGTTTTCTGTGGACATCTCAGTCCAGCACTGTGAGACTCGAGGAAACAGAATCTCATTTAAAAGACCCGACAGGATTAAAATCCTAAAGGAAAAAGCTATCTGACACCGTGAACAGTTCGTAGAAAAATTCTCGTGAAGGCCCGAGACTTCTCAGGACATGCATTCTTGCACAAAACAACTGTTGATTATCAAAGCAAGTTGTGACAACTGACTGACACAGGCAGCGTGAAGATTCTAGTGTCTGTCTCCATAGACCACCATGAAGCAAAAAGCGGAGGCACACAGACAGCGTCTCCTGAGGGTAGCCCAAGAAACAGACACAAAAAAAGTACTGGCAATTCTTCCTGTGGCTGCTGGGGATCATTTATTGTTTTCCTTCATTTTAATGTCTCTTCTCTTTTGCTTCTTGGTAGAGACGTTTCTTGGGGGACGCAGGAAGCAAGGCCCAGCCCTGGGAAAGCAGTGTAGGATAGAGTTGGGGGCACACCACTCAGGGCTCTTGGAGGGCCTTACAGTAACTGGAAGTCGGAGCCTAGGCTGAGGTCCATGAAGCAGGGTCACAGTAAGGACTAATTTGGAGCCAGAAACTCACAGCTCTAAGCATCTTTCACTTCTTGTGAGGGGGGCCTGACAGGTGCAGGGATGGGAGATGGCTGTTGGGTTCCAGGCCAAGTCGTGGATCCACTCAACTGCTATTTACTATTAAATATTATGCCTAGTGCTTGCCAAAGGTAAGCATGAACACCATACACTGTCTGCATGAAGCCTGTGGGCTGGTGGTAAAGAGAATGCTGACCAAAATTTGTGTATTGCACATTATGAGATGTGTTCTAGAGGGGATGCTGAGGAACTGCTGAAGAGAGGGCCAGATATGACAAGTGTTCTCTAAACTGAGAACTGAAAGGCCAAAGTGTGTGTGTGTTTGATGGACTGTGTGAGTCGTACACATATGTTGGCTGTACGGTACACATGGCATGCGGTTATATGTGTTGTGTTTGGAATGCTCACGTGTATCTAGTCTGTGTGTGGTGAGTCGGTACGTGTGTTGGGGGAGGAAGATATAAGGACGCCAGAGGAAAGGAATACGCCATGGGGAAGAAGCACATTCCATCTGGGAACTTGCATGTGGCTTCCCAAGCTGGAGCCCAGCGTGAGCATGAGTGGGAGTTGGGGAGGTGAGAAAAGATGAAGCAGGAAGCAGTGGGTAGAAGGCAGACACAGAGAACAGCGAGACTGAAGTTAGGGACACGGATGGTCTTCACTGTTGCATGAAGAGACTAACACGTCTGCTTCACGCGTGGCAGTCCGTTAGGTGCCACCATTCCCTTCCAATGCCACATTACCAATTTTATTGTTGTCTGTATGACTTGCTTAAAAGTCCTGGCAGAATTCTGATTCTGGGTCTGTGTGGCTTAGTCTACATTCCCAAGCAACCAGGTAGGTTTAGATTAGGGATGGTGGTTAGGATGAAGTTTAAATTTCCAGCAGAACTGAATTTATTAAAATAAGCAACCTTGGTGGGTTTCAATATGGAGAACCCATGCCCACCCGCAACAGAGTGAGTTAAGATACCAAATGAGTGTACCGTGTCTTTGCAGAACAACAGCCTTGAGCTCATCAGAGTTGGATGGTCATTGAGTTATATGGCAGGGAATGGAAAAATTGTAGCTTTAGCAAAGAAAAGAAGACTACAGAATCAGGTTAGAGTAAGAAAGAGCATAACAGAAAAGGGTTGTTTTCTCTTTTTTTCCTTTAAATTGCCTTTAAAAAAAAAACAAGTTGTTTTTAGAATCTTTCCCCAGCATGCTCCTCATTGAGAAAGTCAACTGGAATATGGAAGCAAGAAGGAATAAACTAAGGACTAAAGAATTGTCTCTCAACGACAGGCGCTTCTGTCTATATGAACTAGCAGATGTTGCCACAGCGCTCTCCCTGTGTTGGTGGATCTGCAGTTGGAAGGTAACAGAAACAGCGTTTGCCTCGTTCCCATGATGGGCCATAGATTCTGAGAAGGTTCTCTGGGAGACGGACTCCTGGTGAGCTTTAGCTCCCAAAGCTGTTCTTCCACCTCTCCTAGCCTTGCCTGGTCACAGAACTCTCAACGGGCAAGGATGAGGCTGGGGGCAGGCAGCGCAGAAGGCAGCCATCAGGAGAGACGGTATGTGCTCTCGGAGTAGTCACTGGAGACATTCTTACATCTAGAGTTCACTGTGGGCCATGGAACTAGTTCCTGGGGAAGCTGAATGTCCTGGACCCAGCTGATGGGCATGGGATAGCTAAGGGAGCCTCTCAGATTCCAGGCATTCCACAAGCTTCCAGAAACCTGCAGTCAGGAAGTTTGCCCCCACCCAGGGTTACATTCCTGAGTTCCGTATGTGGCCTGGAGAAGTAGTTTAAATTAAAGATTAAGAATAGACCCAGACCAGGAACCATACCACTAGGTTTTCCCGTCCAGATCTCCTCTTGTTGCTGGGGGCACTTAGGAAGTGTGAAATCCTGCTTCCATTAGTTCCATAGGCAGATGCAGATACTGTTGCTAGACTTCATAGCTTCTCAACAAGAATTTGAAGTTAATTCATACAAAATGCTTTAGTTGGCACAAAGACAAAAAGTTGGCACATAGCAAGCACTATCTAAGCTTTATTATAATAATTACCATCAGCATCACAATTAACCCCTTCTTTACTCAATGGGTAATGATATATATTTTAAAATGGTGCTCTACTGCACGCATAGTTTCTCCACAGCTGGGATTCTGTCTGGGCTGTGCATCAAGCTCTTTAACCCTTCGTTACTCCTATTCTCACACCAGGTGCCAACTTTGGATATTTATCTTTTCAAAGAGCCTTAGATCTGTCTGTCTTTAATATCTGTCTCCTCTGCCGAGACTTGCCAGGGCTGGCTCACACGGCGTGACTCACCCAGAGTTAAAGCAGTTAGTGTTACAGTTGGAAAGTCCTGATTGTGGCTTTCTCCCCAGATGGCCGTGGGAACTTTTACTGGTACCTTATAAAGCCTATGTCTTGGTTTTCTCATCTATGAAATGAGAGCAATTCTACTCTATGGTGTCAATGTCTTCTAACAGTTGTTAGAGCCTGAGGGACAGCAGAAGTTGCTCCAAAAATATACATAAAAGGCTGAGTACTGTTTTTCTAAATCTATGTTCTTGAATCGTCCCAATCTGGTGAAAGCAAGAAGCCACATAAAACAACAGTTACAGTAAAAGGTGACTTTGAGGACGTCTGCTATGAGAAGTTGGTCTAGCCAGGTGTGAGGACTGAGTTCAAACTAATTAGGACTAGGAGGGTTTGTTTATTAAGGGCTGACAGTACAGTGGCTCAGAACTGAAACCCCTCATCTGACAGACTATCACCATCTCGATCCTTGTACTGCAAGTAGCTCAGCAGGTAATTTCAAAGAGGCTCGACTGGCTGGCTGGGCCAGATGTTTGCAGCCTCAGTTTCCCCGTCATTTCAAACTCTTGTCAAGGTCTGTGAGGCAGAGGTAGCATGGGGTGGGAAACTGGCTGTGATGTGAAAGGGAAGCTACATTTTTACAGGTTCATTATTCTTAGGGATCAGAGTCAGGTGGGTTGACCTTAACATCTGCCTGGAACTCTTGCAAGTAAGAGTGTGGGGAGTGGCTTGGTTACTTACATCAGAACTTAATTCACAACATTAACAATGGGCCCCAAACAGCTCTGCTGAAGGCAACTGACACATCAGGCTTTTAGCTTTGTTTTGAATTTAAATAAACTAATTGAGCCACATGAGTTCTTATATTATTAGCTCCAACCACACAACACAGCAGATAAAACACAAACACACAAGGGGGCTGCAGCCAGAAGGACGCTGGAGGCTTGGGAGTAAATGATAACCAGATCTTCCACCAAAAGGGAAAATGTTCCACGTCGCAGGCATAGTGTACAAATCTAAGAAAGGTCCTCTCTGCTCATTACTTGGTTCAATTGATACGACCATTCATCTTGTATAGACCGTATATGCACTAATTTCCGGGTAAATAGCAAAACTGTTATACTTGTTAAAGATATTAGCATGGTATAGCTGCAGGTGTCTCTCTTCTGGGGCATGCTCCTCTTCCTATGCCACTTCTCAGGTGTGGAAGAAATAGGCAGGAAGCTCTGAGGAAGATTAGCAACAGAGTGCACCTACTGCCCTTGGGAACACACATAGGTGTGTGCATCTGCTGCCCTTGGGGACACATAGGTGTGTGCACCTGCTGCCCTTGGGGACACATAGGTGTGTGCACCTGCTGCCCTTGGGGACACATAGGTGTGTGCACCTGCTGCCCTTGGGGACACATAGGTGTGTGCACCTGCTGCCCTTGGGGACACATAGGTGTGTGCAACCTGCTGCTTTTTCAGCCCAGAAAGCCGTACAGGTGTCATTTTCCCGCCTATACCAACTGTGGTATACAACCAAGGTGCTCCATAGGGCTGAGGCACTAACCTGGAGAGAGCAGACTGACATTGCTGCTTCTCTGCAGCTGCGTTTAGGGCAGATATCCGTGCTAGAGGGCTGGGGGAAATGGAGGCTGCGGGTCTAGGGTGTGCTCTTCAGGAAGGCTGTGGCAGATTCACTGAATGCCAAGGAACTGCCCGCCTCGTTGGAGACTAGTGGTGTTGGCACATGCCTTTATTTTCGTGACAATTTTAGGTAAATGAATTAAAAATAATAAATGGAGAAGAAAGGTAGGAGTCAAAGCACTTGCATCTGCCATCTCAAAGCCTATGTGAGCACAGGTCCTTGAAATAAATTGTGACTGCCTGGCGGCTTTGGCTTCCCACACTGTGTTGCCTCATGGTGGGGAAGAGCATTCACTGTTGCCTTGACTGTCGAGCTCCTCCTCCTCCTCCTCCCCTCCTCTCCCCCTCCTCCTCCTCCTCCTCTTCCTCCTCCTCCTCCTCATTTTATAAGTTAGAACTGGAAACCTGCCAGTCTGGAGAAATCAGTAAAACCAAAAATAACGCCCGAGTTCTCTGGAGATTCAGGGAAACAAATTTCCGGGCAACAATTGCCTCCTTTGAAAATTTTCCCACTTCTATTTTTTTTTTTTCAACTAAAATGTACGTGTCTTCTGAGTCATGTGGGGTGTTTGTTAGTGTAGACCACGATACCTATCAACCTAACAAGAAACCTGTCTAGTAGCGACCTGTCTGTCTAGTGGCGACGCATGGCTTTTTTTTCTGGCGCAGTGCTCATAAATGTGTGCAGTGCCGGGGGGGGGGGGGGGTGGTGGTGAAGAAGGGTGCATGAAATATTCACAGCATGGCTCCAGGGATCTTGCTGTGGGGGAGGGGAGCCCTCTTTTGCTCCTTCATTTGCAGAGACCACAGCGCTGAAGCCGACCTCATGCAGTGAAGGTCACCAATGGACTTCTTCCTTCCCCCTTCCCACGAGAACATGCTAACCCTATCATGTGCCATACACTATGCCATGAAATGGTAAGTAAGATTCAGAGTGTTGAAACGCCAGGCACAATGGCACACGCTTGTAATTCTGGTGCAGGGGACATGGGGACAGGTAAGTGGAACTTCGGGGGGCCTATGGCTAGCCAGCCTAGACTACTTGGAGATTTTCTGACCCATAAGGCATGCCGTATCGAAATACAACATAGATGGCAACTGATATTCTTCCTTGGACTCCACATGTGCACATACACATGAACACAAACACATGAACACAAACTCTCTCTCTCTCTCTCTCTCTCTCTCTCTCTCGCACGCGCGCGCGCGCACACACACACACACACACACACACACACACACACACACCAGCTTCGCAATGGTGAATGGGTGAATGTCACGGAGGGTTAAATACCATTCAAACACACTGCCAGGAACTTGCCAGCCTTAGCAGAAAGGGCTGGTCATGACGTTACAGCCCTAATCAGATTACGCAGTTAAGGGCACAGGGTCCTGGTAGGAAGTCAGAAGTGGCTATTTGAAGAATAAATGTTTAGCTAATGCTGGCCACCATTTTATCACCAATTGTTACCAACTCTAAAGGCTGGTCATTCTCCAAGGACGGGCTGTCTATTCAGAGGTACGCCACAACCACACAACCCCTGCTACGTGGTTATCAGGCAGGTTAATCACCTGCCTCAGAGTGAGGGGAGGGGTACTTCTGGAACTCATAGACAGACAGACAGACAGACAGCCTTAAAGGCTGACATTTAGCAAGTATGCACTGGTGTGTCTGTGCCATTTATTAAAACACAGGGAATACAGTTTTAGACAGAAAATAGGCACATTCCCAAGCCAGATGCTGTTAAGTATCTCTGCCACTCCTCTGTCCACACACACCAATGCCACCTCCAAATTTTGGTACTGACCAGTGCAGGACCTCAGCCATCAGACAGTTAAACTCAACCTATCAGGGAGCCTTCAATACGGAGGTTCCTTGCGTTCTGATTGGCTGATGTTCAATAGATAGGTACTTAAGGTAACTCGACTGAATACCACATATTTGTGATAAAGTCACAATGCATGATTGTTCCTTGTACTGTAGGTGTGAATGCTTTCAGGAAGGGGAAGGGACAGTGCTAAGGGAAAGGGTGGGCTAAGGGGGAAGAAAGACATGAGGAGAGGGGAGAAATACTAGAAAATAAGAAAGCACAGAGACATTTCAACAGTGCCATCATGCTGAATCACAGAAGAAAAGAAACACTCTTCTCAGGTTGCTTTGGACCACTCAGTGGTCTGGCAATGACCTACAGATGCAGCTGAAGTAGAGGGAGCCTGCGCTTTGTTCAGAAAAACCAGGCTGGGTAGGTGCAGGGCAGGCATGGCTTGCACCATAGCACAGGCTGGGGCACTGTCTGGAGAAGAAGTGTGGCAGTTACAGGGGACGTGGGGTCGGGGCTTAGTGGTGTGTGCATCCCTTTACCCATCCCACAGATGGTTTCTGAACATCTGTTTAATACCAGAAGCTGGGGTGGAACTGCACACAGGACGGGACGCTGTGGCCTTGTCCTTGACGGAAATAGCAGGGAGTTATGTAATACTGCACCTATCATGTTGCAGGCAGTTTCTAAGCACTTTTCAAAGATCATTCCTACTTAATCTTTACTACAAGCTCTTAAAGAGGTACTGTTAATAGCCCTGTTTTATGGGATGGAACAGAGGCACGGGGAGGTGAGGGTAACAACGTCCCAAGGCCATGCAGCTCAGAAGCAGCAGACCTGTGCTTCCATCCAGGCAGACTGGCCTCAGATCCCTTCTGTCACCCCCTCTGCAGAATCAGCCCTCTGCAGAGCCATTTTTAAGAGACTCACAATGAAACAATCACATCACACCTAGCAGAATAGTCTTCACACACTGTTACATTGTTACACTATTATTACAGCTTCACAACACCCGCGTGACTGCTACCCCAACTTAAGGGTAAGGAAGGAAGGGTTTCAGAGAGACTTCAGGGACTTTCCAAGGTCAAGTCAAAGTCAAAGATCAAACAGTGTGTTTTGATCTGCCATTACTAAACCACGAACCTTGTACATTGCCTCTTGGGGCTGGTGGAAGAGGTTCCCGAGTAACAGATTTTTGGCTCCACATTTGAAAGCTAGTTTAAGGAGAACAGATGACGTGATATTATTATGAACTTTTGGGTAGGCATAACACTGGCTCAGCAATGTTCTACATTGAATTGTATTTCCATGAAAAAGATAAACTGAGGTCCTAATACCTACTACCTCTGGAAGTGACAGTGACCTTAACTGGAGCTCACTGAAGACTAAACGGACACCAGGTGCTTAGCTGAGCTGATCCAGCATGACTGCCGACTGTCTGAGCTCCTTTACGTTTCATTTACATTTTTTTCCTAACCAGTAAGAATTGTGCCTGCACATACTGGGCAAGTCTAGTGTTTCACCATCAAGCTACATCCTCCCAGACCTCACCTGACTTCGTAAAACAAAGAAAAAGCAAGCGTGAGAAAAGATCTCACCAAGTTGTCTGTCTGCCTCGGCGGGCACTGAATTTGTGATCCTCCTGCCTCAGCTTTCAGAGTAGCTGGGAGTACAGGCCCATGCCATCCCATCCAGCTACTTGTCAAACGGGAGATCTGTACAGAGGGAATGGGGTGAGGAATAGGAAGGGGATGGTGACTCTAAGGCAGGGAACATCTGCGGTCCCCAGACAGGTGAGAGGCAGAAAAGTGATTCTTCCTGGAGGTGTGAGAGGGACCATGACTTTGCTGATGTTGACTTTGGACTGCCGGAGTGGATTTCCATTGCTTTACGCCATCCTGTCTCCAGTTCTTGTTATAGCAGCTGCAGAAGCTAACAACCTCTAAGAAACACACTTTCTTTCTGGGAATGGAGAGTCCCATCCCTACGGTGTCTGGCTCTGCAGATAGACTCCTTTCTTTAATTAACTTGGGTAATGAGATCATCTTGCTTGTTTAGAAATAAATGACCACTGTTTGTAAATCTTTATCAAGCCCAGTGATTTTTCTACCAATGAAACTAGTCGGTCTAAAAGCTACCCAACTTTTCATATGGAAAATCTAATAGGAGAGGTTTATTTTAGGAGCAGACAGTGTTTCACTGAGGAGCTCATTAGCAATTCAGGAAGGCCTACTGAGTCTCCGAAGATCTGCTCTCCAAGAGAAATGTTGGGATAATTCTTAAATTCTGATGACAGACAGTGACTCGATAAAAAATGGTCCTTGGTATTAAAGTTGTATAGGAGGAGGGAGCCCGCCAGTAAAACGGAAGGGAAAGCGAACAGATAAATTCAGGGGGGCAACATTCTGCGGTTACCGTGCACACACGAGCCAGGCACTTGTACAATCTCAACCTGGAGGTGAGGCCACCTTCAAGGGTAGCTTGAAACAGGGAGATGGCGGAAGGAAAGAGAAATGGGAAGACACTCGCCTGCTTAGGCACCGCCTACTGCTGCGGTCATCTAACACAATGATTTCTCCTTATCCTGATCAAGGTCCAAGTTCCTAGGACAGCATGACCCAGAAGTGACCCTGACTTTCTGTCCTGGATGTGCAGCCTTGGTGCCCCAGTGTTGAAAAAAACAAAGCAAAACAAAACAAACCCACAGGGTTACTTTGCTGGCCTTGCTCTTCTGCCTCCCACCAGCCATGTCTACATACTGGAGAGCGGAAACTTACGTGTGAATATTCCACGTGGCTTCTTCTGTCTTTGCTACCAAGTGTGGGGAGCTTGATTACCACAGAACACCCTGGTTACACACCATGTTTTCTTTCTCAAAGCCCATCTAGACTCCTCTTGCTGTGGCCCATCTGGACACAGCATCTGTGGCCGTTTCTCAGACTTCTTGCTCTTGACTGTTTCTCTGAGATGGATGGACCCAGACAACTGTGTTCACCACCATCAAACTTGATGGAATCCAAACAAACACGGAGCAAAACATCACTCCCTCTCCCTCTTCAGACTTTTGGGTGAACTGGAATAAATCTTCCTAACATTGGGACCCATCCATTGTTAAGAGTTGGGTATTTGAGAACAGTCCAGAAATTGCCTGTCAAACTGATCTATTTGCAAACTGAACTGATTCGTTGTTAAAGAGAATAATACTTTTGAAAAAGAGCATTATACATACATACATACATACATACATACATATATACATACACAGACACATATGTATATGGTAGTGATTCTTGATAACATTTGTTGACTGAATTACAACAAATACACACCGTTTTGTTACTAATCATTAAATGGTTCTTTTCAGCTGCATCCTTGAAATTATGCTAAATGTTTTGCTTAGTAGTATGAAGACACCTCCACTTGACAGATGGCAGAACAAGGTCCTGCACAGGCTATGTCACATACCCTTACAAATACAAGTAGAAAGAGGCAAAGCCAAGATGTGAGCACAGCACAGTGACCCCAGAGCCCTGTTCTTGGCTCCTGTCCTGTCATATGTTCATATCATCACTGGAAATTACACCGATTCAAATCTTGCAACGCACCAAGCACAGTGCTAAGTGCTTTACAGAGATGGCCACAGATTCACAATTAGTCTGCGTGGTGGGGCTTATTTTTCAGTTTCAAGTATAGGAGCCAAGATGCATGGAGGTTAACTTGCCCAGCGTCATATGCTGTAGTGTGTGTAAGGGGAAGGTCCCAGATCTCATCCCACTCAGCCTAGCTTGAGCACCTGCTCTGAATATCTATCATTGGTTCCTGCCATGTGTCTGGAACCATGCTAGGGTCAAGGGCAGACGACAACAAAAAATGAGATGCTCCCACCCACGAGGAACTCTAGATACACAGACCTGTAATCTGTAGACATGGGCATGGAAAGGAAGGACAGCGTAATGATAAGTTATATGTGAGTCTAACATTAGCCGGAAGGGTCCATATAACTTCATAAATCATGCATCTTTACAAATTCAATTAAAATGATGGAGTATATTTTATAAGTCTGGTTGGATTTTAATACGTCAAACTAACCATCAGAGAGAACGACCCTACCAGGCTGTTCTGCCCTTTTTTTTAATTTACTGGAGCTGAAGGTGCTGATAACAGGCTCTGGCCTGTCCCATTAGGGCAAATCTGAGGCCCTAGATTTCAGGCATGCAAACCCGGAGTAACTCTAGTTATTCTTACACTTGTACCTTTTAGACATCCATCAGTGTTTTCTTTACTAATAGCCAACACCTAGAAGGAGGTGTCTCTCATTGATTGCTGGGTAACAATCTCCTCTCCTTTCTCCCATTTTGAACTGTCTGCCAAAGTCTAGCTCAGCTGACCTGTCTCCACATGATGGACGCCCCACCCAATCCCTAGGCTTCTTGAGAAGGCAGACAACCTGTGTTTCTGCGCACTTCTCCCTTTGCATGTCTGGATGGCACTTGATCCCACGGTCAGTGCTGACCAGGCTACCATCAGTGTCGATGCCAGATTCCATCTTGGATGTACTCTCTAAGCTCCTTGCAAGCAGAAACTCACTCAAACTTCCAGGAACAGCCAACAGCAAGGAACACATGGCCCCAATGACTCCTGAGTCTGTGTTTGCTGAATAGATGAGTTTTGAAAGACAGATTTCTCAAGGCAAGAACTTTGTAAACTTTGGGGGATGAGTGAGACCAACGGATGAATGAAGAGATCGTGAGCATGACCTGAAGGCTGTGTCTGCTCTTGGCAGCCCTTCTATTATGTACAGGAGGATTTGTCCTCCATTAAACCAAAGGTACTATTGCCAAAAGATTATTTTTTAAAAAAGATTCAAGTATTCCAACAAGGATAGAAGTTCCCATTTTATCAACAATGAAACCATCTACATACCAATACAATGGCTTTTAAATAGTAGCATGGGTTTCACTATGTCCAGTGTCTTACATACACTGCTTCTGTTTCTTACAACAACCTTGGGACCCTGTCTTCTCATCTCTGTTCTGCATGTGGAGTGAGCCAACGTTGGAAAGGAAATGGCTTAAGGTAAATAGCTTATTAATGATCCCAGAACTGTGGGTGCTAGTAAAGATTCTGATTGAGTTATCTACAAAGCCAAGGGCAAAAACTTCCTTAGGTCCTGCTTCCACTCTCCTCCCTCCTCCCTCCTTCCTCCTTCCTCCTGTCGGGAAGACCCTGGATACTAGAGCTTGAGCCCTCTTGTTCACACTGCTCATTGTTTCTGTGAAGGAAACTGTAACAACAAGATGATTCCAACTTGCAGTGAGTATGCTGCCAGTTCACCTGTCCATCCATCCGACCATCCATCTATCCACTCATCCATTCATCTGTCCATTCACCCACTCATCCATCCACCCATCTATTCACCATCCATGCACTCATCCATCCATCCATCCATCCATCCATCCATCCATCCATCCATCCATCCATCCATCCCATCCATCCACTCATCCATCCACTCATCCATTCACTCACCCATCCATTCAGCCATCCACTCATCCACCCACCCACCCACCCACCCACCCACCCACCCATCCACTTGTTGCATATTTGATTGTGTTCTATGGCAGGCACTATTCTCAGCATTAGAGAGAAGGCAGTAATGAAACAATTCAAGAGTCTTGTCTTCATGGAATTTACATTTTAAAACAGGAAGATAGACAATCAACAAGATCAAATAATACAATAAACATTGAGGGGCCAATGAGATGTCTCAGTCAGCAAAATGCTTGTTGCACAAACTTGAGTACCTGAGTGCAGATCCTAGCACCCACGCACAAGGTTAGGTGCAGTAGAGCATGTCTGTTATCCCAGTGCTGGGGAGATAGAGGCAGGAGGACCCCTGGGGCTTACAGGCCACTCAGTCTAGCAGAATTGGTGAGCTCACACTCTGAGAAATGTTCTGTTCCAACAAATGAGGTAGAAAATGGTTAAGGAAGGCAGCTAAGGAAATGCAGTGTGAGAGGCCTAAAAGGTGTTAATGGAGATTGTTTTGCTTTAGGACGCTGTGGCCAAGGAAGATCTCAATGTGAATGGGCCTAGGCCATGCGAAAGGTGCAGGAGGCAGGGTCCCAGAGTTCTTGGATTGGCCACCAGGGCGCATCACTGGGCCGATGGAATCTGAGGAGTGAGAAGAGTCAGGTGCACAGAGGGTGTGGCTCACCCGTCATCAGGAGATCTTGGCTTTCACTCTGGTGAGATGCAAAATCAATGGAGGGTTAATGCACTCCACTGAATGACGGAGAGGCTTCCATGTCCCTCACATATTTTTTTTAAATGTATTAGCAACTTTAATAAATTATGAGGAAGTGCATTATGTCAAACTTGCAATCGCTAAATACTGCTGATCTCATACAGAACTCCATTTAGCACTGCCCTTGTGATGGGAGAGTGGGGTCAGAGCTGAGAGAGTCTGGAGGGTTTAGATACCAGGAGCTCAGAGGCAGTGGGCTTCCTGTTTCCAGCCCTCAGGCCCCTCTGTGTCCCCTCCTGGAGAGGAGCAGCCTTCCCAGAAGCCTCATCTCAGCCTTAAGATACAAGCATCTGGGAAATGACCAGGTCACTGCCACAGCTACTCCTGGGAGCTACATGGTAGGGACTAAACCAATCCATTTGCGTGGCAGTCTCAATTTCTCTATGACAGAGCAG
The DNA here is from genome assembly GCF_000001635.26 of Mus musculus. Lineage (NCBI taxonomy): Eukaryota > Metazoa > Chordata > Mammalia > Rodentia > Muridae > Mus > Mus musculus. The sequence continues at coordinate 120,363,078 of NC_000080.6, read as the reverse complement.
AGGAGAGGCCTGGGCACATCACCACCACCATCCCAGTGTGAAACTCACTCACTCACAGGGGAGAATAGCCCCCCCCCGTGCCCAACACTCAATCTCATCCTTCTGCCAAGCATTCCGTTCTTTCTCCTCTTTCACTCTAGGTTCCATGCCTTGAACTATCTATGCTGCTGAAGATGACCTTGAACTTCTGATCCTCCCGCCTCTACCCCATTCCCCACACAAGTATAAACAAGTGTGCAGACCACACCCTGTGTAGCTCTGGGTATGAACCCTGGGGCTTTGTATGTGCAAGGCAAACATTCTCCGGAACTGAGCAACACCCCCAACCCTCCTCAAGTTCCTTTGTCTTTTCAGTTTTGGCTGGGCTCCATTATCAGACTGCCAGTTTCATTTTTTTTTCCTGCTCTGTCCCCCAGGCAGAGGAGAATGAGCCCCAAGGGGACAAAAATGGGTAGGAAAAGAAGGCAGGGCCACGGAGCACTGCCGTCTAGCACTCAGACTGATCATTCAGCTTCTGGTTTTACATTTTAAGCTAACGCATGGGGTGAGCCTCTAGCCTGGCAAGCACAAGGTTGACCAGGAACCACCACACTTGAAAAGTGGGTCGGACCAGGATGTCTACTTTCAGGTCCAAAGTCCTGAGGCTCGGGCATTTACCTCCTTTTTTTAAAATTAGGTATTTATTTCATTTACATTTCCAATGCTATCCCAAAAGTCCCCCACCCACTCCCACTTCTTGGCCCTGGCGTTCCCCTGTACTGAGGCATATAAAGTTTGCACAACCAATGGGCCTCTCTTTCCATTGATGGCCGACTAGGCCATCTTCTGCTACATATGCAGCTAGAGTCAAGAGCTCCGGGGTACTGGTTAGTTCATAATGTTGTTCCACCTATAGGGTTGCAGTTCCCTTTAGCTCCTTGGTTACTTTCTCTAGCTCCTCCATTGGGGGCTCTGTGATCCATCCAATAGCTGACTGTGAGCATCCACTTCTGTGTTTGCTAGGCCCCGGCCTAGTCTCACAAGAGACAGCTATATCTGGGTCCTTTCAGCAAAATCTTGCTAGTGTATGCAATGGTGTCAGCGTTTGGAGGCTGATTACGGGATGGATCCCTGGATATGGCAGTCTCTAGATGGTCCATCCTTTCATCTCAGCTCCAAACTTTGTCTCTGTAACTCCTTCCATGGGTGTTTTGTTCCCAATTCTAAGAAGGGGCAAAGTGTCCACACTTTGGTCTTCGTTATTCTTGAGTTTCATGTGTTTAGCAAATTGTATCTTATATCTTGGGTATTCTAAGTTTCTGGGCTAATATCCACTTATCAGTGAGTACATATTGTGTATCTTTTTGCCATGTGTACATGTAATTACGTAATTTCTCCTGGGAAGTTTCTAGAACTTGCTTCTTCCTGAGTTTCTGGTTAGTCCTCCCACTGAGCACTGCTGCTCCATTGGATAGTGGTTTTCCACCAGGTCTACACCGTCACGCAGGCCACCAAAGATCAGTTATAAACAAAAGTTATTGGGAAAGACCCACGTGACAATTTCCAGAGCTGTAAATTCTTCTGTGAGATACACAGAATACAGACACCAGTGAAATCATTTGAATAGGTATGGTTCCTATAGACTCATGTGTTTGAATGCTTAGCTGTGGGAAGCGAGACTATGAGGAGGCATGGTCTTATTGGAACAGGCGTGGTCTTGTTTGAGGTCTTCTATGCTCAAGCTACGCCCCTGCCCTGTGTGGTACACAATCTCCTGCTGCCTGCAGATCAACATGCAGAACTTTTGGCTCCCCCAGCACCAAGCTTGACTGCATGCTGCTGTGCCTCCTGCCATGATAATTAATGGACTGAACCTCCGACACTGTAAGCCAGCCCTAATGGAACGTTTTCCTTTATGAGACTTGCCGTGGTCAGTGGTGTCTCTTCACAGCAGTGAAACCCTAAGACAATCATTGATTGTGCACAGAGATTTCTAGAAGGCGTGTTCCCCTCTGGAGATGGTGAAAGCAGAGGGGAAAAAAACTCAATGTGTAAAAGATAAATTTAAAAATTTCAAAGACCAATAAACAAAAAAAATGTCAAAACTGGAATGTTAGTTGTGATCTCCCTACTGACAATTGAATTCTAAACTCATGGATTGTGGTCAGAACAAACCCCACGCCATTCAGACAATGTGAAGAGGAGCCATTGCAAGGGTTTCCCACGGTGGACTCATTTCTCAGTGGTGTTTCGTATTTGCTCTGAACCATGGTTCGTTGCAGTGCGAGCAACTCAGAAAGCATTAAAAATGCAGCGCAAACAAATCTGTCAGTCACCAGCCAAAGGTAGCACAGTGGACGGAAATAGCAGAGCCCTTGACCCAAGGAGCCCATGGAATTAGCAGAAGACTCAGAAGTGCTGAAGGTAGATGAGACACATCTTTGTTTTGATCGTGAGAGAATACTGGATTTTATTAACGTCTTTTTATTCAACAATGGAAGCCATCTGCCCCCCATTCTATTATTGTGTATGGCAGCGATCTGTTTCCACATGCTTGGAAGGACTCTGCCCACGTCTGGGGCACTTTTAGACAAGCACACCAGAACTTTCCCTTTATGTGCCATCTCTTCTAAAGCTATTGCCTAGGCTAAGTCTTTTCTAGAATGTTCCTCTTTTGCACTTTTTAGAAAGTGCAAAAAGTTACATTGCTTCAGCCTAACACTATGTGGGAATAATTGGTCATAACCGTTTGCCTTCAAGTGGGTAGAAGGCATAGAAGGGCCCTTTCCTCGCTTCAGAGAAGCATGTTGGTGAGCTGCACAGAAAGAGGCAAATGGGTAGCTTAGTCACGAGGAGAACTACTGGTACTTCGAAGTTCCTTTGAAGATCCTGATTCAGGGTTGGGGCTCAGAAACAAGTTAAGGACAAGGACCACTGGACCCTCCCCATGCTTGCTTCAACAACTCCTGTGAACTCAAGAACAAACACTGGGCCCCCAGCGTGTCAACCAACCATCCTCATGGTTTTGTGTTGTAGAAAGACATCTCAAAACTCAAAGCTATTTCAAGAAATTCAGTAACAGCACTTTACAGGTAATATAATTTCAGTTTCCTGGTTTTGCCTTCCCAATATGTTTCTCTTTGTTTTCAATTAAAAACATAATTCTGTAAAGCATTCCTTAAATGGAAAGCTTAAATATGTGCGCAGGTTCATTTTCTTACATTTAACTATAAACATTACAAAAAATGGGGAAGTAAGGTAAGCGGAGAGAAGCTGAGCGTGAACAGGACAGTTCTGTCACAATTACCATGTGTGCATGTGTGTGTGCGCATGTGCGTGCGTGTGTGTGCGTGTGTGTGTGTGTGCATGTGTGTGTGTGTGCATGTGTGTGTGTGTGCATGTGCATGTGTGTGTGTGTGTGTGTGCATGTGTGTGTGTGTGCATGTGTGTGTGTGTGCATGTGTGTGTGTGTGCGTGCATGCATGTGTGCATCTGTGTGCATGTGCGCGCGCATGTGTATGTGTGTATGAGAGTGCAAAGGCCAGAGGCTGAAGCCAGGAGAGCTTCTCTTCACTCTCCACCATGTCTTTTGAGACAGACTCTTTCTGAACCTGAAACTCACCAATTGGCCAAGACCAGCTGTCCAGTAAGCTCAAACCCCAAGGGTCCTCCCGTCTAAGTATCCTCAGGTTTGGATTACAGTCATATGACCGCATGCTCAGCTTGTTGTGTGGGTGGTGGGACTTGAACCCAGATCCTCCAGCTTGCACAGCTGGCACTATAGTGAGCAACCCAGATCTCTTCTGACGGTTCTTTGTTTTTTTGTTTTTTGGGGTTTTTTTTGTTTGTTTGTTTGTTTGCTTGCTTGTTTTCGAGACAGGTTTTCTCTGTGTAGCCCTGGCTGTCCTGGAACTCACTCTGTAGACCAGGCTGGCCTCGAACTCAGAAATCTGCCTGCCTCTGCCTCCCAAGTGCTGGGATTAAAGGTGTGTGCCACCACGTCTTGCTTTTCAGATAGTTCTTCACCGGTCTCCATAAACCTTGTTTGTCTCTGTTGCTACAGTGTCTGCCTTGACTACGACGTCTCCGTTACATGTACTTGAGCAAACGCAGAGGAGTTGAGGCCTGTTTTCCCCGTTCTGGTTCCTTCAGTTCTGCACTTTCACAAACAATTCTGAAACAAACGTTTTCACACACACACGGTCCACCCCGCCTCCTTTCCGTGTAAGTAGAATTACTGGATTAGAGTATGGATTTTTGCATGGCTCTTAATGCATTTTGAATTGGTATATTCTAAAGTGTAACCTCATCTGAGCGCTCAGCCTATCTCTGTGTTTTCCTCAAGAGCTAATCATATTACACTGATTTTTATCAGACAATACACACATGTTTTTCTTTTTGCCTTAACTGCCAGGAAACTCAGAGCTAAAGTTCAAATCCAATAATGAGTTCATCTCAGGTGACCTGTAATATGTTTCTTTCGTCCTTTGGGTCAATTTTCTACTTAGTTGTTCAAAGAAGAAAAAAAAAAAAGATGCTGAACTTTAAAAGTTCCCTTCAATCCCTTTCAGGAACAGGTGGGCTGACTCTTACTCAAATGCAGAGGTAACATGGGTACATATTGATTCTATCTAATGCAGGGCCCTGTGTAATTAACACTGTCTGTTCTTGGTTCTTGAAGTGTGAGATAGTTCAAGGCTATGCAGTCCTTTACCCACGGAGACACTAGAGAGGCGCAACAGTAGAACTGGGGTGACGGAAGTATCTGGAGTCTGAGACCAAACTGACCAGAACCCAGCCCTTCCCGTGTCCGATCCAGAACCCAGCCCTTCCCGTGTCCGATCCAGAACCCAGCCCTTCCCGTGTCCGATCCAGAACCCAGCCCTTCCCGTGTCCGATCCAGAACCCAGCCCTTCCCGTGTCCGATCCAGAACCCAGCCCTTCCCGTGTCCGATCCAGAACCCAGCCCTTCCCGTGTCCGATCCAGAACCCAGCCCTTCCCGTGTCCGATCCAGAACCCAGCCCTTCCCGTGTCCGATCCAGAACCCAGCCCTTCCCGTGTCCGATCCAGAACCCAGCCCTTCCCGTGTCCGATCCAGAACCATTAGCACACACAGCTGGAGTCTCTCCGCGTCTCTCCTTGTCCTGACATTGCGTTGTCACAAATGTCGGGAAGCATTTCTCTACACTTTCCATCTCCTCCCCTCGGATTCCTCACTGCCACCATCATAAGGCCCACGTGACTCCGTTCTTGTCCACTTCTGTACATTATACACTGGCACTCTGTTAACGCCTCTGGGCTGCCCAAAGGACCACACCCTGAGTAGCTTGATCCACGGAAATGGATAGACTGACATCTCTAGGGGACAAGAAGTCCAAGACCAGGAAATGAGCGGGTGTGTTCCTTGAGGGCTCTGAGGGAGAAGTCTGTTCTAGGCTTCTCTCCCTGGCTTGTAAGTGGCTGTCTTCCTCTATGTCCTTTCATATCAGACTTGTCTCTGTCCAAATGTCCCCTTTAGTGAGGACAGCAGACATACTGACTTAGGACCCTATTGCACTTTTCTATTGATTGTTTCTATAGAGACACTGTCTCCGCTCACTTCAGCCCTGCAGGACACTGCAAAGGAGCCCATGCTCCTATAAACACCTACTACCCGCTCTGTGTCCCTGCCAGGAGCATGGACCTCACTGGGCGCCCTCCCCCAACACACAGAGCAAAGTGGAAGGGGACCACCTAGAAAGAGACTCTGAAACTCCTCAGGGGGACAAGGGAAATGGGGAATGGGTAAATGCTACTAAAATACAGAAAAGATACACGTGTGAAGACGTCATAATGAAATCCACCATCCATGACATATAATTAGCGTATGCTAATAAAGAGTTGAAAGAAAACCCGAAAATGAAAACCCTGTCTCCCAGTAAACCAAACCTTGAGGTGCGAGAGTTGACACTTGACCCTGTAGTGATCGCAAAAGCATTTCAACTTTTTAACTTCCCTATTTAAAAATTTCCTTGTGGCAAACAAATTAATGTCCATATTCAACTCTTTGGCATTCAGGGTCTTTCCTAGCTCTATTTTTAAGGTGTGATCATCATCTCTGTTGTAAACAAGAATTCTGGGAAAGGGGCTGTGTCTGCAAAGACTGAGCGACTGGGCCTGGGGAGAGCTGCAATGGGTGTGTGTGTGTTTGTGTGTGTGTGTGTGTGTGTGTGTGTGTGCGCGCGCGCGCGAGCGTGCGAGCGTGCGAGCAAGCGTGTTGGGGGTGGTGGGATGTTACAGGTCTAGCATCTAATTATATTTTATCTTAGGTCTGTTTAATCCCCCCTGAGAAGACATTTCTGTGCCCACCTATGTGTCAGAACTAACATCCTGTGACAGAGATTTTTAAAAAATCCTTGTAATCTATGAGATTAGTTTACCACCAGCTCCCACTGATCCATAAGCTAAGAATGTCTTCGGATGGCGCCTGAGGCCTACAGGAGAGATTCTCCCGTGCTGCTGCAACCGCCTCTCTGAAGTGCCCACCAGTGTGGTTTTCAAAGCCCTTCATCTAACTCTCCTTGTTCCATTACTATCGAACTCCATGAACCTGGAACCTTCGGTAACCTAGCTCTGTGGTCCTAGCCCAGGCTCTCTCAGGTTTGGATCCAGATAAAGTTTCTTTTACTTTAAGGTGAGAGCTTTTTGTTTTACTTCACCATCAAAATCCTCCACCACATTCTCCTTCCCTGCAGGCCTCAGCTGCATAACTCTCAAATTCCAAACACTGCGGCCGGGCGGCTGGGCGGTTAGCGTACCCCAGCAGCTTGCTGCCTGCATTAAGCTCCGCCTCCCTCCTCTGGCCCATGTCCCATTTGTTCCCAGTCCCAGACTGAGGCAACGTCTTCCCCACCAGCGTTTGTCCCACTTTCCTGGTCAGTATTACTGAGAGTCATGTCCACTGTCTTCAAATGACTTCAGTGTTTCCAATTGCTAGAAGATATGGTCCAAGACCCTGGGACCTGTTGGTGTTGGGACCTTCTTTGTCCTGATTTACTAACACCCCCCCCCCCCCCAGGGGTAACCTGTTCCCTTCAGGAACACATAAAAGGGGAAGAAAGAGATACCCTGAAACAGAGGTCAGTAGTAACATTTCAGAGTTGTGTGTGGTTATTTCAGTCATGATGGCCTTCAGGCTAACAACACAATAAAACCCAACAAGGGTTAATATAAGGTCTAAGATCCTAATGTGTGGGCTTGGGCAGTGTTCAATAACGTGTGACAGCATCAGTTTTACTAGAAAATTCCCTTTGTCCTGATTGTTCCCCGCCACCCAAAGAAAATTCCATGAAGCTCATTTCTAAAGCAAAGTAAATATCCAGCCGGTCAGAGGGATGACCTTTCTCTTAATAGAGGGGATGGGCTTGTTATCCGGCCAAATGTTTGAAATTCTTCCACCAGCATGCATAATTGAGAGAAATGTGTTAATTACCCTTACATGACAGCTGGTAGGACTTCCTGAACCAACTCTGAGCAGAGCATTGATCTTGAACTGCCAGTGTAAGTCACTGTACTGTGTTCATGGGAAGACAGAGGCCCCCACAGCACGTTCTGAAGCGCTGGGTCGACTCGCAGGGTCCCCGTGAACTTGGGCAGCAGGCTTTTTATGGCAGCGGGCCAATGCTCGGGCAACAAAAGCACCAGTGTGGTGCTTTGTACGACATGTTAGTGAGAGAGAGGAGGAAATCCCAAGGAAATAATCCCTATTATTACAATGGCTCTGTGGCTCCAGAGTGGGTTTTGTCACAGTGAAGCCCAATTCCGAAGGGCACAGACCTCTCCTTTACCCTCCCCCACAGCTCTCACCCTCAGAGTCACAGCAGGGCCTGTTATCTAAGGGGCTGGGCACTGCTTCTGGCGCAGAACTGCGGGCATTTTGAATAGGAAGTTGAAATTATGATCCTCCCTCACCCTACAGGACTCACTGTCTTGGCACTGGATGGGAAATAATCTAATTCTCCAAGTTTCCAGACCCAAGATTTTATGATTCCACGATAAAGGGAACTATTTTGTCTCTAGACAGAAAAATGTCATGAATATTCTTTTGTTTTAAAAAGCAATTTATATCCACTGACTAATATAATTTGCTACACTGCTTCTACACAAAATCGTTCCGTTTTTCTTTTTTTTTTAGATCACGAGTTATACAGGAGAGCTCTTGAATTTATTCTTTCTTCTCCAATTGCTGACTAAAGAGTTTCTCTCTCACCTGGAGCCACACGAGCGCGGGCTCACTTAACTTTTCTGAAATCCACTGTGTTTTCCATTTATACATTTCTGGGAAAGGAGTCTGGTTTTGGTTTAGTCTAGGGAAAATACATTAAATATTTTCCCTCTTAAAATGTGTAGAAGAAAAATATACATTTCTTTTAAACAACTGGAATCAATTTATGTCTCTGGCACACAGAGTGAAAAAAAAAATCAATTGAAGTTAAATGTTGAGAGGCAGAGAATGTCTTTGCAAGGGTCCTTGGACTTGTGTCCAGCAAGAGAAATGAGAGAAAGGGCAGAAGGCTCTGACAACCAGGCAGGGCACATAATAAGGCAGTCAGTCTGTGTATCTGTGTGTGTGTGTGTGTGTGTGTGTGTGTGTGTGTGTGTGTGTGTGAGAGAGAGAGAGAGAGAGAGAGAGAGAGACCGAGGCAGACAAAGAGACAAAGAGAGACACAGATAGAGACAAAGAGACAGACAGAGACAGAGGGAGACAAAGAGAGAGACAGAGACACAGAGACACAGAGAGTCAGAGAGTCAGAGACAGAGACAGAGAGAGACAGAGTATAGGCCAGAGATTGACACCAGGGTATCTTCCTTAATTTCCTTCTACCTTTTTTTTTTTTTTTTTTGAGACAGGGTCTCTCACTGAACCTGGAGTTTACCAGTTTGGCTAGATTAGCTGGCCTGCACTAAGATTACAGTGCACACTGCTATACCTGACCACTTCAGTGTGGGTGCTGGACACTAGGATTATAATGCACACTACCATACCCGACCATTTTAGTGTGGGTGCTGGAGGCTGAACTCAGCTTGTGCTTTGTGGCAAGCACTTTACTGATTAAGACATCTTCCCAGCCCCAAATCAATAGGTTTTTGTGGAAGATATATCGTGCATCGGATGCTGAGAAACACAATCTATAAGACTATGTTTCTTGCTGTCTTTTAGGAAAGTTATGAATTTAAGTAGGGAGCTCATTGGAGCATGCACAAAAATCTTATGATGCTCTACTGATGAGAATTGAGGGTCTAAAGGGTGCGCAGGGAGACCTCACAGAAACTTCGAGATGTAGACAAGGTTGCACCTTCATAAGTTCCCAAGAGTCCTGTGGAAAATCCATTCCCAGCTAGACAGGAACTTAGAGTTACTTGGCAACCAATATCAGGCATTACTGAGTACCAAGGGACCAGTGTCCAAAGACATGCTTTTTATTTCTTCTTTTCCTTTGCTGAGGTTTGGAATCGTCTAGATTTCTCTAGAAATGGTTACTCCTCTTTCCCTCCCTTAAATGGTGCAAGTTAAGTGAAGACTCCCAGGGAGTAAAATTGGCACTTGGTCCCTGCATTCACACTTCGGCCCAGAACCAGCCTCTTATCCTGCCTTACAAATCACCGCAATCGGGCACGGCATACCCCACTCCAGTTACAGTGGCGGCAAGACAACACTGCTGTCAAGTTTGTTCCAGGTGACACTGGAAGGCTTCGGAATGTGTACCGGGAGAAGAGAGCGCCAGGCTTGACAGAAAGAAAGCCAGAGCCCTCGGTACTGTTAAATAATGCAGAGAGCTCAAGGAAAATGGAGGTTTCAGGAAAGGAGGCCTGCGTGCAGTAACAATCAAGTCCATACAGGAGATCAGATCAAAGGCAATACTCAGAGCTGGGGTGGAGTAGGAAATAAGGTTGAATGCTTCTCTCATCTGAAATTTCCTATTAAACCAGATTCTTCTGGCCGGGGAGGTTGGAGGATGGGGAAAAAATGAATTTTAATACTGTAGAGAAAAATGTCCATTTTTCAACCTTTCCTGTATGTGAGTAGAAAAAGGGAGAGATGCAGGCTAGTCACAGAGGCTGCTCCATCAGGACTAACCGTCTCTATCCAGATTACTTCAATCTGTCCACACACGTGGTTGTGCATCCACACGGGGGTGCATCCACAGGTGTGCGCATGCACACACGTGGACAGCAGCACTTCTTCCATTCATTATGTTCTGTTTTGGGTTTTGTTTTTTGTTTGTTTTTTCCAACCCCTTTTTCCCTTCCCTCCTTTCAGCTCTCATTAGAAATTCTTATCTCCCGAGTCAAGTGCATTGCCCTTTTCACGTGAACACCACCAGAAGAATACACCAAAAGTGGAGAACTCGGATCTTAAAGTAATGAGTTCGGCTTTCAAGCAGTCAGTCTAGATTTATACCAATACCACATTGGCTGAGCCCTGGGGACCAGTTCATTGGCTGATTTCTCTCATATTTACGTACATCTTAGATTCCATTCTCATTCCCAAGCATTAGGCAGCACTTAGTTACGGAGGAAATTCTCCTATTACAGCAATTTCTTAATTACACATAAGAAAAGAGACAGAATTTGAGAATAGTAGTAATTCATGCAGAAATACGCTATAACTATTGGTATTAAATTCAACCGAAGAATGTAGCCAACGCTACTGATAAATGGAGGCAGGAAGTTAAACAGAATGTTATCTTTCTGACAGTCCTGCGAAGGTCGTAATGAGAATTTCCTTGCTTTCAGCGAGAGGAAATGGTAACTAAGAGAAGGAAGAATGCGGGCAGGAAAGCCCAACAAGCCCAGAAGAGTGAACTCCCCCTGGCGCCTCAGCTAGATGATCAACATGCAGGTTACAGAGAAGATGTGGGACTCAAATGCAGCCAAATTAAGCAGAGTTGATTTCCTTCCAAAGCCCCCTGCCCAGGAGCAGTGCACAGAGTACACTACTGTGATCCCACACACTGATGCATCATGTCTGTGGACGTCACTAAGCACTGCTTATAGTTTTATGACTGAAGCGTGTCACAACGTCATTTACCTCATGAAAGGTAAGATCTACAGGCCAGCGAAGGTACCGGAAGATGTATGAGCTCAGTCTTGGGACACATACAGTCCCAAGAAACAGCTAACTCCCACTGATTGTCCTGTGACGAAAAAACGGCACACAAGCATGCATGTACACACACACACACACACACACACACACACACACGTATATGCACACTCGCATACACACAAACACACCTAAATAACTTAAAAAGTGTTAAAAGGTAAGCTTAGGACCCAGAACCAACCATTTAGAAAGCTAGTGTCAGAGCACACAGGTTGAGTATGACCTAAGTGCTTAGAACCAGAACCATTTATTATTTCAGACATTTTTAGACTCTAGATTATTTGGACTTAGGACCCAAATATAAACATGAAATTCATTATGTTTTATATGTTCCCTACATGCATAGCCTGAAGGTAGTTTTAGACCATAGTGGTAATTTTGTGTAATTTCACGGTGTGGGGTTATCCCCTGGTCTCTTCATGTGCTACTTGGAAGGCTTTAGGTTGTTTCTTTGTTTGTCTGTTTGTTTTAAACTTTGTAGATTTGGTAAGGCTACAAAATCCTTCACCCCTCTGATCATTGTACTTGTAGATGGCTAACAGAGAATGCAGAAAACAAAGAGTATTAGCAAATATTGTTACATGAAAAGTTAACAAAGTAAATAAATTTGTCTACACTGATGACTTATGTAAATAGGTATTTTTTTAAATATAAATTTTAACTCTGACAAATGGCCATCATAGGCCAGAAGGAATAGCTACACTGCTTAGTCCCACTGAGTGGCTCAATTCCTGAGAAGTTTAAGGAGATAAAACATAAGACCAGTGGGGCAGTGTTGGCGCACGCCTTTAATCCCAGCACTTGGGAGGCAGAGGCAGGTGGATTTCTGAGTTCGGGGCCAGCCTGGTCTACAGAGTGAGTTCCATGACAGCCAGGGCTATACAGAGAAACCCTGGCTCGAAAAACAAAACAAACAAAACAAAATCACACACACATGACGATTCTTTCTCCCCTAAACCACTTTCCAATCAAACTAACAAGTCTGAAAAAAAAAAACACAAACTCTTGCTCAGTCAACAGGATTCGCTAACTAACAACTCTGAAATCTCATGGAGTACACCCATCAACAGCTCTGAATTCTCTCAGAGTACACCAATCAACAGCTCTGAAATCTCAGAGTACACCAATCAACAGCTCTGAAATCTCACAGAGTACACCCATCAACAGCTCTGAAATCTCAGAGTACACCAATCAACAGCTCTGAATTCTCACAGAGTACACCAATCAACAGCTCTGAAATCTCAATACCAATTAACAGCTCTGAAATCTCACAGAGTACACCAATCAACAGCTCTGAATTCTCAGAGTACACCAATCAACAGCTCTGAATTCTCTCAGAGTACACCAATCAACAGCTCTGAATTCTCAGAGTACACCAATCAACAGCTCTGAATTCTCAGAGTACACCAATCAACAGCTCTGAATTCTCACAGAGTACACCAATCAGCACTCTGAATCTCACAGAGTACACCAATCAACAGCTCTGAATTCTCACAGAGTACACCAATCAACAGCTCTGAATTCTCTCAGAGTACACCAATCAACAGCTCTGAATTCTCAGAGTACACCAATCAACAGCTCTGAATTCTCACAGAGTACACCAATCAGCACTCTGAATCTCACAGAGTACACCAATCAACAGCTCTGAAATCTCACAGAGTACACCAATCAACAGCTCTGAATTCTCTCAGAGTACACCAATCAACAGCTCTGAATTCTCACAGAGTACACCAATCAACAGCTCTGAAATCTCACAGAGTACACCCATCAACAGCTCTGAAATCCCAATGATTCTTTGAGTGTGGGCCTAGTAAGAGACACTGTTGTAACAGCCGAACAAGGGCCTCAACTTCCCCGTTACCTCCTGAGAGGTGGCTGCAAGTTTTGGGAGAGGGCTTTTCAGGTCATAACAGTAGCATTTATTCAATTATGGTGTCAAATTATATCCCAGTGACCCGAAGGAGCTGGTGCATATCCAATTATGCCTAATTTGTACCCTGGGATGTGCCGATTCGGTTTCCGTGTAAAATCCTGGTAGAATGGCAATTTAACAAGCTTGACAGGATATCAAAATTGCTATGTTGTCTCCAAACCTCATTAAATGGAAGCCTGTGCTTCCCTATAACGTTCAGTGGGAGTATAAACTATTATTTTTTTTTCTATTTGTTTATATAAAGCAAACGTGCAGTAACACTTTATTAGAAAACAATAACCCGTTAGCATAAGACACCGTGAGGCAGAGCATTCTGTAACCGCAGCAGAGATGCCTGGGAGAGCACATACTTCATTGTCCTTCATGGTCCCAACATTTACTGGAACATAATATATTCCTAATAAGTTTGACATAATCTAAGGCATCATGGCAGCATCCTAAGCAGGCTGTGACGAGCTGGCAGCTGGCTGGCTGTGACATGCCTCTGCTCTGAGGCTTGTTTATGTGTCCTCTACCTTAAGTGTCTTTGACCTTGGCTCCCTCTTCATTCCCCTATGATGTCAACTGTCCGTCCTCCATCTTCTTCTTTTTTTCTGTTCTGGTATCTGTGGTTCCTTCTGGCCTCTATTTATGGGCATACCTTGATCTGACCAGCTTCTGGTCCCCCTTTTTTTGGGAAGCTGGTTGCCTGTCACCTAAATCTGCTAATTTTTGTCCACACGTAGAAATTTTCTACACCTCAGCGCTAGCACTCTCAACCACTCCAGGCTCACCAACCATTACAGGTCTCACGTTCTGGACTCAAGCTTGGAGTTACATTCCACGCAGTACAGCTTCAGAGGCCGCCAAGCTCTTCAGACTTGGGGAACTAAAGAACCTGGTTCAAATCCCTTCTCAGCCAGCTAGGAGCTGTGGTTGTTTGCAGCTTCTGAACATGTCCGCTCGACTCCAAAAGGAACATTTATAAACAGGAACTTTTTCATGAATTGTTGTGCGTATTGATGGCACGTCACGTAAGAGACCCGGCCTGGCCCTTGGTTAATGTCCTCTGAAGCTCTCAGCCAGTGGTCTTTCCCTGGAGCATCTTTCTCTCTGCTCTTTCCCTGAAGCCAACAGAGTCTGGGCTGGAGAAGCAGACAAATCCCACGACTGCTCTATGTGAGGACTGCCCCAAGTGTGTCTTGTTTTATCCATCTGCACTGGGGCATGTTAGGTATTTGCCTATTCTGTATCAGGGATGGAGTTCTGTGGGTCAAAGTGCTTTCTACCCCTCTGGATTTCAGACGCCTAAAATTGGGAATGATCTCAGGGTTGGATATAAAGATTACGTGACAAAGTGCTTTTCAAGAGCCTGGCGTGGCACAGGCCATCTGCCAGCACTTCATAAAGAGCAGATAGAAGACTTCCCACCTGAAGCCAGTCTGCAAGTCACTCCACGCACCATATCTCTTCTGCCATGCTGCTCAACGGCCTCTGAGGAGCTTGCTATCCCACCTCAATGAAATCCTTCAGAGCAAATCACTGCTGGCATTCAGCTCCTCCATGTTACAGAAAGCTTTGAGTATTTTTCCTGTAACTCTCTTCTGCCTCCTCATTCCACTGAACAAAAGAAACTGGAGGAAAAAGTTCTCACAATCGTGAGAATTGCTTATGGCTTGATGGGAAGACACAAGCAGAGCCACCAACACACCAGGAGACTGACCTTGCTTTCCACAGGAGAGGAGATGGGGAAGAAGGCTGACGTGCCAGGAAGGAACAGTGACCTCTGAGTGTGTGTGAGGGCACGGGAAAGCAGCCCTGAGGAGATCGTGAGGAGGGACATTGCCACCAGACTGCTAGGGAAAGTGACCTCAGAGAAGAGGGATGGAGCCCAACCAGAAGAAATCTGAGAGGTGCAGCGGTCTGGTGGCTGCTGGGAGGCCAGGTAGTTCTGGAAACAGGAAGAGTGAAATTGGGCCAGGGAGCTAGACTGCCTTATAGGGTTTCTTTTCCCTGGGGCTGCGGGAGAACACAGTACCAGATGCAGCCTGATACAGCACTTCCTGTGGGTAACTCAATCTTCCTGTGCCACAGCACCTCAGTCACCAGGGTGACCTTATCCTAAAAGCCCTCGGTGACATCCTGCCATGGCTTCTCTTCTGCCCACTCCACAGTCCGTGGCATCACTGCTGGTTGTCCAGGCTGAAAAGCTTCAAGGCACAATGAGGTAACTGGAAACCACGCAAGCTCCAGAAGTATCTAAATCTTTTATCTGGATCCAAATCCTGCTTCTTATTTACTTATGTAATCCTGAATCATTAACATCAGCCACTTCATCTAATTAAAGTCTTGAGTCATATTCATTTTGACTTTATCCACACGGGTGTTTCATTCACTGCATGTGTGTCTGTGAACCACACGCATGCAGTGCCCCACAGAGGCCAGAAGAGGGCGTTAGGTCCCCTTGGACTGGAGTTGCAGATGCTTGTGGAGCAGACATGTAGGTGCTGGGACTTGAACCTGGGTCCTCTAGAGAAGCAGCCTAGTGCTCTTAACTGTTGAACCATCTCTAGCCCCATTGCTTAATTTTCTCCATCTGTAAAATCAGGCTATCAATTCTAGTGATGCACTGAATTAAATATTCCTGATACATACTACTGTCTTTATGGCTGAACAATTCTAGTCTCATCTCATTAGAAACCTTCACCGAAGCCCTCTGGTCCTCACCGTCACCTCTATTCTGAAGCCCCATGTAACCTAATAGGTTGAGTGTTGACTTGAACATATCAACTGCTGCTGCTATTCACTCATTCTGACAGAGACATCTTGCACAGTCTATTAGCTGGGTGATAATTCTAGCTTCTCACTCTATCTATCTATCATTGTGATGAGTGACCAGTACATTTGTGGGAGCTAAGAAGTGAACAGGAAGGCTCAGGTGAGAGTAAGAGGTTAGTGGAAACCCGGCTTCTCAGTGCTTATAATTGGATAATGTTGAACAGCCAAGGTTGGGAGCACTCAGGAGTGATGAACATGGACACACAGGATAAAAATATTATGAAAATAAATGGAAGGGAAGGGCAGTGTTGGGAGAGTCAGCTGGAAGGTCAAATGAGCTGCACAGAGCTGCGGCTCTCTGCGTTAGACAGGAACACAGACAGGCAAGGGGGTGGGACCCAGGCATAAACTCCCCTGATCACAAGAACTGTTCTAAAGAAGACAGATAAATCCAAGTCCTCCTTGTTATCACCTCAGAATACAATCCCACGTGGCCCTTTGTTTTCTCTGTGGCTGTGGGAGAGCTACTGATTTACCAAAATGTATCCCCTTTTGTTCCTCTAACAACACAGGTGCGGTTGCACATGCGGCCATTTTCCTAGAATTCCCAACCTCTCTAGCTATAAGGGAGTATCCTAGGGTCTGAAGAGCGTCAGAGCAAGGATGTGGAAGGAACCTGGGCTTCTAGTGGTGTAAAAGCTATCATACATCCTGTGATGAGAGCAAAAAACTTCTTGCTTATCCATGTAAGTTATATGATTAAAAGCTATATAATTGTTGAGTCCTCTGCTACTGACATATATACATATTATAACTAATATAAGCAGATAGAGCTACATATAGTTTTTATATTTTAAATACAAACAGATAATGGACACAATATTGCAGCACACTTTTCATTCTTCCTAAATAATATGTTGTGGCAATATTTTTTTTCTGGCCACGTAAGTATAAGTTTGCTGTCAATGACAGATAAACACATAAGTAGATGCACTGACTCAGGAAAAAAATTGAACTGTGATATAGTATTATAGTAATATAGTAATATTGATGAGCTGTGTTTCAGCTAAATATCCCCTTTGTGGCTGCCACTATTGACTGGATCTACTTCTCACTGTTATCAAGATCGTAGGCATGGACATACATATGTCGCTTCTTTGTGCACATATACAAGTATTTCTCTAGAATCAATCTCTAGAGGTGAGATGGATGAGTTGAACAGAAAGACCATTTGATGATAAAATGCACTTATAAATTGTTCTACTAGTGTAAACCAATTTCAACCTCTATGAAGGTCAAAATAAATAAATCCACAATTCCATATGAAACTTGATAATTCCCCTTAACACAGCATATTAATGGTCTTCACATTTTATTCTGTCATAATAAAACAGAGAAAAGATATTATTAAATAATAAAATCAATTAAAAAATAAAAGTAGTAGCTAAAATGAAGTACCATGAGGGACCCAAGCTATCCATGTCAGTACTTAGTGAAATCTGGAATTATTTGAACCATTTGGAAAAAGCACACAATTTCCAGTCTCCCTTGCCCCCATCATTTCTCAGGATGAGAACTGTAATTGTTTCTTTCCCTAGATTATGCAGGTACGCCTAAGTTCTTTGCTTTACTGTTCCCATTCAGTACTACAGGCATACATACATATCTATACACTAACTCCTCAGAAGGACTGTGGGCAGTCGTGAGGGTCAGCTTTCTAGTGCCAGCGAGCTTCAGTTTGCACTGTGACAAACAAGCTCCATCGTGTCTTTACTGCCATGGTGAGGCCATTCAGCCTGTCTGGCCACCCTTGGCACAAACAGGAGGATACTTAAGTAACGCATACTTATCCTTGCCCACCGTAACAGGTACGTGGTGAATGGACACTCTACTGTCCTACAAACCTTGCTGGTGGGTTACAGAGAGACAAGAGGAATCGGGATGTGAGGGTGGCCTGGGAAACTCAGAGAGCAGTTGTAAAGAGAAGGAGTCAGCCAAGCTGGCACTTTGCTAATGAAAGCATGGTTGATTTGTCATTGAGTCAGAGACATCCTGGCTCTTGGGCGCTTTTGCAGCTGGTACTGCATCTTGTTAAACTTCCACTTTGTTGTCTTTTAGGTAAGGCAGTACCATTAATTACTGATCTTGTGGCAGTCTTCATTCCAGGTGCCTACCCTTGAGAAAGTTCTGTTTTAGGGGAGGACTCGGGGAAGATCCGTTTCAAGATACAGATTCATTAATTAACCCAAGACATCATCACTGAGTTAAAGCCCTGTCTTAGAGTGAAGAGACACCATGACCGTGGCAACTCTTACAAAGAAAAGACATTTAATCAGGGCTGCCTTACAGCCCAGGGGCTTAGTTCCGTTGTCATCATGGCAAGGAGCATGGCAGAGTGTAAGCAGACCTGGTGCTGGGGGAGCTGAGAGGTCTACATCTGCACGCAGCAGGAAATGAGAGACACTGGCCTTGGGTTGAGAATTTGAAATGCCAAAGCCCACCCTAGTGACACACTTCTTCCAATGAGGGCAGTCCCTGATGACTAAGCATTCAAACATATGAACCTCTGGGTACCGTTTCTTGTTCAAACCAACACACCCCACCAATTTGCCACTGCTATCCATAAAGCTGAAGTTTGGTTTTTGTTGTTTCGTTGTATTCTGGTTTGAAGATCTAAGAGAACTTCCAGAATTGTTTTTGAAGAATTACATGCAATCTACTAAAAAGGCTCCCCCAACAGCCCACTAGGTCTGGCATTGCCTCAGGAAATGGCATCTGTATTTATGGCTTCCTTCCTTTCCTGCTCTGCCTGTCATGAACCTACCTACCTACCTACCTACCTACCTACCTACCTACCTACCTTTCTAGCTATCATTTCTGTGACTTTGTGGTCAGTTTAGCATTTTCTTTTCATGTGGTTCTAAGCTCTACAGCTTCTTGGGGGGGAAACATACAGAGCCACAGTTTCTTGGAAATGGGAAGCAAGCCTCAGCAGGGGAATGGAAGCTCTGTCTCCTCTATAAACCACAGCACATCCATTAAGCAGTGTCCCATTTGTACTGCTGCATGATGGGCCAAGGAAAGTCCTCACCGGTGTTACTCCTTTAAGTGAAAGATGGAACAGGGAGACATGCAAGAGACGGGAGGCAAAACGTGGGGTGACTGAGGGCAAGCAACCTCCTAAGATGTCTATGTCCCTGTTGAATTCATTTCTACCCTGCTCTCCCAGTCAAGCTCAGTTAGACATTTCCCCAGATGTCTCTGACCTCAAGTCAGAGCTTCCCAACCTCATCCATGTGCCTCAACAACACACACTTTCAATCTCACCAACGCCCCTCAGTAGCCATCCCCCCACCTGACAGCTACCTGATCCTCATCTTGATCTCTTGTCAGGCTGTCTGCAACTGTGGGATCATCACTGCTGTGCCTTTTATCCATAGACAGAACTCGGCACGCACCAGGCACCTAATAAATTCCCACTAGATCATGAAGACATAGGTAAGGACTCGGGAAGTCCGCAGGGCAAAGGCCCCGAGATAAGGCACAGCAGAAAATGAATCTGTGGGAGATATAAAAGAGCAACCCTGACCTTCAAATAACTCGTATTCAACGAAGCAGGAGCTCGGAGATGGACGGAGCTCAGAATGGGATTCCCTTTCCCATCAGAGAAAATGAAATTGGACCCTTGTCCTCTGAAATCCACTTATCTGTCCCTTCATCCACTCTATGTCCAACCAATTAAACAGACCCACTGTTTAAATGACAGTGAGTTTACTTCGTGCCAGAGCTCATCAAGTTAACCTTTCAGCTCTGTGCCTGCACGCACTGTTTCAGTCCACAGTTCTAGAGTGCGTTGGTAGATTTAGCTTTCTTCATTTTCTAGTATGGGGATGAAGATTCCCAAATAGACCATCTCAACTAAAAATAGCATGTGTTCTTCTTAACAGAATTCTTTGCAACTATCTTCAATTTTAAATGGAAAAAAAAAAACCTCCTTTCGATAGCATCACTTCTAACGTCTTACTCAACTATAATTCTATTAATGATGAATCACTGATGGGCCAAGAATAGATATATGCAACCTTCTATAGCAAGTTAATGTATCAAGCACCGTGCCACTAAGCTCCAAAGGTAGAAATGTCTCCTCTGGGTGGGAGGCGGGACAGTTTCATTAGATTCTTTTTATAAAAAGCACCTTGAAAAAACTTCCTTATATTCAGACACCAATCTTGTTCTGTTGTTCCCTTGTGTATATCTGATTTAAAGGTTAATAAGTAATTAGGAAAAACTCTCATCCCCAAATTACCAATTAATGTGCCATCATTTTCATTTAAAAAATGTGATTAATTATATTGTTGCACCAATGTCTTAGACTGGCTAATAAAAAGTTACCTAGAGCGGTTCTAAATCTTTCAGGGAAAGAGAAAAATTACACAAAAATCAATCACTTTCTAAAACTACAATTTGGATCTGAGAGATCACACAAAGGAGCGGAAATGAGTGTGTCAATTATTTAGTGTGGATAGACTCTGACAGGGTTCCACGGTTTATCTTATGTACTGAGTCATTATTACTAAGAAAACCCAATAAGACATCTTGGCAGATGTTTAATGTGCAAGTATGGCAAACCATGGCTCTTTGGTTCTCGTAACATAAAGCAGATGTTTATAAATGAGATCAAACTCTTAAACTGTCCAGATATGGTTTATTGGTTTCCTAGGAGACCATGAATGGAAAGTTACGACTACAGTGCATTGTGCATTGAGACTCTGTTCTATACCTTAAATGCCAGTGTGAGTCATGTATTAATATTCACAGGATTCCAAAGTTGAAGAGTTCATGATCCAACTTGTACCACCAATCCAAGAGCTTGTCTAGATACGACAGCTTTGTACACTCCATTGCCGCTTTCTCACCAACGCCTGCGTGGATCAAACATATTCCGAATGGGTGCTCGGTGGCTAAGCTGATAAACATTAGGACTGTACCAGTCACAGCCAACACCATTTTGATGTTTAGCAACTTCTAATGGGAATCTTTGTCAGGATTTAAATGAACCAATGTGGTGGCAGGAACCCCACAACTGAAATAACCATTTTCTGAGGCATGGCAGATATTTACTAGTTGCTGGGCAACCAAATATTTCGACACTGACGCCAGAGGAAATATGTACTGCCAAGCTAGGATGGGTTGCTTTAGCAATCGGCTCTGCATGGGACTGTCTCTTAGTATCCCTGCTGTAGAAGTACCTTAAAAAGACACTTAGTCCAGAAATCAATCCCAGGCATTGACTTGAGCAGTGTCTGAGACCAGAGCATTCGCCCGTCAGGCATGCTTACACACTTCCTTCTCATACTGAGAAAGGATGTATCTTCCTACAGATCTCCTCCTTTGGCCCATTCTTCATAGAGACCATGCCTCCTTCCTCCACTACATGCCAACCCTAAGGATGAATGGTAGAACTATTATTTCAAACTAGTCACAGTTAGGATAGGATTTTGCTGTTCATTGTTACAGCAAGTGAGTTATGGATCATGATTAAAATTAACACAGGAATAAGAATTTAAGGGGCTTGGTGTTTGGGCTTTTTTTTTTTTTTTATGTTGACTTGGGAAATGCTGTACTTTTAAGATGGTTATGTGTCTTATATGAACCTTGTAAGACAAGTGGAAACAGCCAGCAAGACACACATAGCGGATTTATACCTGATAGAAGCAACTTCAGAGTCTGTGATGAGAACATGCACTTGCCCAATGGCCATGCACTGAATCACAGAGGAAACTACATGTAAGCACAGCCCCAGAATCCATTCCTGAACCTAACCAATAGGGAGGCTATTGACAAGGGGTCAGTGAGGTTCCAGGGTCAGAGAGGTCAGAGCCTCAGCCAAAATCTGCCTAGTTCATAAAGTTTCTTCCAGGTCAGTCTCCCAGGACTGTTACCATTAATGTATCTATCTCTTTCCTTGAAAACTTGCTACTAAGGATGTGTATCCAACAGTCCTACATACGAACACAAATGGGTATGCTTTCTAGTCTATGTAAAGCACCAGAAGTCAATGAGCCGGTCTCTTTGGGTGCAATCCTCTCATCTGATACAATGTGGCAATGACTCACCCTGTAGGTTCCCTTATAAAAGTATCCAAGTAAGAACATGGGGACGTCTCAGGTTGTTCTGTAGCCTGGCATTACAATTCCAGCGAGCTTAAGACAAATGATTGTGGGTTACTTCAGGATCAGTCCCAGTTTTAAATGTCAAATTCAAAGGAAGGATGCTCACATGAGCTAAAAGTCAATACAGTCAAGTTGGAAATCCAAAGATAGAACAAGATACATCAGGAAAGCATGGCTTTTTTTTTTAAGGCAGTAGTTGTAATCTCATGTCCTGTCAGTAGATGAACTAAAGCAAAGATCATGCTCGTATGGATGGAAGGTAGAACGTGGAAAAACACTGTGGGAACAGGGGAATGCCAAGCTCAGGATCCCATGGTATCTATAACTCTAGGCAAAGTTAACGTTAGATAGAAGACACCATGCACACAGGAGACAGTAAAACACTGTAATGTGGTCGCTCTCTGGCTGGTCTCACACACAAAAATGAACACTTAGGAACACGAAGCACTTGGATTACTTAATGATTGACACCTTGGCATAGATGATAACCATACATCTTCAGAGCAGGAAACGTACCTTCTCAGCTGTCAGGTGTCACGTACAGACCAATTGTAATCTGCATGGAAACCACTTGAGTGTGTTTCTCAAGTAAAAGGTGTAGACTTCTTATCTTATTGATAAAGTGTTAGAAATTAATAGTGCAACTTCAAAGGAAAACTATCCCAAATGGCTTGCATATTTTAGGAACACCTGCTTAAGTAATGACTGAGCCACACAAATGAACATATCACAAATTAGAGAATGCTATTCAGCTAAAGTCGTTGAGGTATGGCCAAAGCTGTTTTATGTAGTAGACGAGTTTTAAATAATAAAGAGTGGGCAAGACTACACATTCTGCTCAGAATGAGGCAGGGGATAACAAAGGAAAGGAAACATGAGTGTAATTATTTTAAAACAAAACACTTAAAAAGTAAAAAATTTACCCTTTTTAGAATTGATAATTAAGATTGAACACAAATTCTTAAGAAAAAAATAAACGTATCCTTTCTAGAATTGATGATTAAGACCAATCGCACAATCTTTTTATAAACAAACAAATTTTTAAAATTACAGCCTTATATAGAAAAGGTTTCTGATTTAATTATAAAAGGGAGATTAAAACTATGTCAATTGTCAGGAAGAGATACAGCAGAAATTATAGTGCCATATACTAATGCTCAGATTACTTCACTAATAGGTAATCAATTAAGATTGGCAAAGAGCTTGTAACAACTATTTAGGAGAAATTAACAACAAATATCCTAAAAGCAAGTGACTTCAGTTTATTTAAAAAAAAAAAAAAGACTAATTGGGTTCTCCCGCATATAGTAAAAAAAAAAAAAAAAAAGAACACCAACCAACTCCTGAAGTGCCTACATTTTATACTGATGCAAATAAGTTAAGAATGGCTGGTTATAAGTAAGAAAAATGAAGCAGAGCAATTCAAACCCCATATGTTTCAGTTAAAAAACCAAAGTTGTGTGCAATTCTTATGGTATTATTAGATTTTCCTGAATCTCTTAATATAATTACTGACTCTCAATATGCAGAGAGTTGTTTTACATATAGGAACTGCTGAATGTATTCCTGAATTAACTTTAATTCAGAATTAACTCATATAGGCTCGCCAGGTCATTAGCACAAGGAAACGAAAAAACTGACTAAACATTAATAGCAACTGTGTTAGAAGCTTCAACATTTCATGAGAAAAATACCACCTTAAGAGTAAAGGCTCGCCGGGCAGTGGTGGCACTTGCCTTTAATCCCAGCACTTGGGAGGCATAGGCAGGTGGATTTCTGAGTTCAAAGCCAGCCTGTTCTACAGAGTGAGTTCCAGGACAGCCAGGACTACACAGAGAAACCCTGTCTCAAAAAAAAAAAAAAAAAAGTAAAGGCTTAAAGAAAAAATTTTTTTTCTTATCACCTAGAATAAGCCAAGAGAATTATAAGAAGACGTCCTACTTGTTCTTTATATAACCAAATTCCATCACCCGCTGGAAGTAACCCTAGTCATACTAAAAGAACTGAAACCTGGCAGGTGGATAGGCTTCATTTTGCAGACTTTGGAATACTGAGGATCAAATGCCACACCACTGATACACACCCAGGCCTGGGCAGAGGGCTTACGGGGCTCCAGGGAGCTGATGTCCACAGTGGGACAGTGATTGACACTGGTTCTGCCTGTTTGTTTGCTTTCAAGACATGGTTTCTTTATGTCATCACCAACATCTTGTCCCCAATGCCTTCTCCAACTTCCCCAGGCCTGCATGATTTCACTCCCTCTTGTCTGCGTATCTTGTTCCCGGGGGCTGGCAAATACTTCCATCCCATGGGGCCATCTCCTTTTCTCAGCACCTGTAAAGCTTCTTTTCAAAGGACATCCACCCCCTCCCCTTCTTCTTCCTTCCCCTCCCCTTCCCCTTCCTCTTTCCCCTCCTGTTCCCCTTCTCTTCTTCCTTCCTCTCACCTTCCCCTTCCTCTTTCCCCTCCCCCTCTTTTTCCTCCCCCTCCCTTTCCCCTTCCTCCTTCCTCTCCTGCTCTTCCTCCTCCCACTCCCCCTCCTCAAGGTCTCAGCCCTGAAAGCAACACATTGAAGGCAGCTCCCTCCCTAGCAATCACTTCTGCATAACACTGTCCCTAAGGATATTATTTCCATTGGAATTCCTTGCTTCTTTTCCATTGCAACAGAAGGTGGGAAACAAGAAACATATTTTTGGAAGGAGAAGAAACCTATATCTGGTTGATTTGTGTGTTGCCCCCCACCCCCCAAGAGAATGACAGCACATGAGGTCAACACACTAATTTCCAATGCCTGGCTGAAGGGCACCCACACTGGACACTCAGTGTTTCATGAATGAATAGGGCCTTTGATACATTATGGTTATTTTCCTTTGTTAAAAAGTAAACCGAGGGACAATAAAAGCTTAAAGAGTTTATTTGGACAAAGAGCAATTCAGTTGCTGGGTGCCCGGGATTGGCTGTGCTTGGGCCCCCTTTTGTTTTAGTGGAGGCACTTAGAAGGAATGGCGAGTGGAGTGCAAGGTTTGCTTATGTTTGCAAATCAAACAAAGCCAAGGTCACAGGGAGGGTGGACTGTGTGTCTGCTCAGCAGCTCTTCTGGCCTGGTGTCTACTTCAACCTGTTCTGATCTTGAGTTGGTGGCTGCCCTGTCATTGTTTCTCCAGAACAACTGCAAACTCTGTGAGAAGCCCCAGCTTTTTGTTCAGGAACCCGATTCAGCTCTTGGCTCTGCTGGGGACTAAATGGTTGCTTGCAGAACACGGAAATGAATACACCTGTCTGAAGTGCTCCAGGAAGTCAAGTTTCTCTGTTCATGGCTTCGCATTCCAGTGAGAACACACTGGTTCGACTGGAATTCCTCACTAAGGATGCTGCTCCCCAGCATTTTCCAGATGTTGCAGCTTCTGTGAAAGGCTGGGTGCCCAACGGGAATGAAAACGGGGCCCCGTGAATTAGCAGAGCCCAATGAAGCCTGCAGATGATTAATTTTAGATTCCAAGCATCTGGGTCAGAGCTGAGTTTCACGGCAGCTGTGGAAACCATCTCTTTGGTATCATTAATGATTTTCCTAAGGGCTGGGAGCGCCTGAAATACGCCTTCATATGAGATTTGAGTCTGAACTGGATGGATATTTAATAACAACTTAACATATATTGCATTCACCATGGGAGAGCTTCCTATTTTTAAAATGATGGTCAATGTATCTTCTGGGTGGGGTGGGATGTGCGCGTGTGTGCATCTGCGGTACAGCGAAGGCCTGAGGTTAACACAAAGTAACATTCCTCAATCACGGTTTGACCTTATTCATTAATTTAACTTATCTGTTTATTTTGAGGTGGGACTTCATAGCCAATCAGTCTAGTGAGCTCATGTCCAAAAATAAATAAGTAATCATATTGAATATTCCCGTTTCCACCACCCCCCGTGTTAGGATTATACATGTTTATCACACCTGACTTTTATACATGGTTGCTGGGAATAACTCAGACCCTCCTTCTGGCTCAGGAAGCACTTCACCCACTGGGCCCTCTTCCCAACGCTGGGTTATTCATGTGACTTAAGCAGCTAATAACGCTCTCAGTCAAAAGCCAGATGCACTATCCTGGTTTTTAAAAGAAATGTCCTGGAAGATGATAATACTTTAAGGGAAAAGAAAACAAGCAGAAAGCTGACGTTCTGGCTTTAAAGAGGCTAAGGCCTTGGAAGCATTTTCTTATCCTTCGCCCGCTGGAGCTATTTCATCCGCTCTAAGGCATAATCCCCAGTGTGGATATTCAGCCTCAGGTTGTGAGAAAAAGGGCTTGTCGGTCACATCACTAAAATTCTAGTCCGTGGGGCAGCATGGCCACCCTAAGTGTGACTACAAAGAGCTAGGCTGACACCTCCTCCCTCCCAGTTTGGGAGGCTTGGGAGTCTGAAAGGTCAGCTCTCAGGGGGTGGAGCTGTCCTCGGAGTATCATGTTGTTCTTGGCCACGACAGTGCTGAAAGAGAGTAATGCAACTATGCTGTAATCTCTGAGCCGGAAGACACTGAATCCATCCAAGTGGAAAGAATATGCTAGTTAGCAGTAGTAGGGTCAGTTCATGAGGAAACTGCAGAACAGGTGAAGTTCATCGGTGACGTAGCCCCTGCAGAGCGAGCCTGGTCTCTATAGCTCCAGGACTGTGTCCCTTGGCATGGTATACATACACTTGGCATTGTCTGACAGCTGCCTTAGGTTTCTTGGGCCTTTGTTCCAGTATGCAGGGACAAACACATCCCAGGTTTCAGGGTCTCTGTAGTAAAAGTAGGGGAAGAAGGGGCGCCTCCCATTCTAAAATGGAAATTGACTGGTTTGATGGGTCCAACTGACATTATTTATAAACAGGATACTTCCCGGGGATGTCTAAAGTTCTCTCTCTCAGGGAACAGGAGCTTTATTAGTGATTTTTTTTTCCTTTTTTAAGTAAGAGGACACTTCCAGCATGTGTGACACATGACGAGAGCTTATGGTGTAGACATCTCATGGCTGGCTGAATAGAAGAGCAGATCTTTGCCTTTGAATTCACGGAGCAGCACTCTGTAATAAGAGCTGGGCATGGCTTCTGCCCCGGCAGGGCACCATGGAGAAAAAGCAACATCGTTTAAAGATAATGACTCCATGGAAGAAAAGAGAAGTATGGTAATCGGGAAAACAAGAAAAGAAAAAAAAAAACCTCAGAAATAAAATAATAATAATAATAATAATAATAATAATAACTTTTGAATTGAATGAATTTAACTTCATAGGAAAAACATAGGTCAATGCTCTAGTTTTAGAATGACTGGTGAAAAAGAAAAAACAAAACAAAACATGATTGTGATTAACGCCAGCCTCAGTCTGTAACAAGTTTGGATAACTGTACAGATGCCCCAAGGTGACCCAAAATAAAACACTCACTGCCCCTCCCCCCGCCCGTGCACATGTGCATGTGCGTGTGTCACAGGCAATCAAACCTTGAAAATCACATATGCTGTTCAAGCATGCCACCTCTGGGCCGCAAACCCAGCCTGCTCCTTCCATTTTAGTAGCTTTTAAATGACACTTGAGTTGAGTCTCCATGTATCCTTCCTGCCGGAACAGCTACAATCACTGAGCACGACGTACAAGTGTCTTTTGGGATGTAAATCAAAGGACCATCTTTGTGCGGAGCCTTTACTGCTCATATTTATAATGGATTATGGGGAACTTGGAAAACAGGTAGCCAGAAAGGTTGTATGGATTTTATCAGAATAGTTCTACGTTTAAAACTTGGGGATATATTTCTTTATGTCCTTCTGCAGGCAACAGCTGCCAGTTGTTGGGACAGAAGAAAAGAGTTCCTACCTCGTGGCTCCTCCTTCTCCCGGAGAAAAACGGGTAACCGACAAACAGGAAGCACCACTTAAGGATGAGTTCTGTGTTAGTGTGGATAGGGCTGTGATATTCAAGTTCATGCCAGACTCCAGTGAAGAACCAGGCTACAGTTACCTGGATGAAGACCATCCCAGGGGAAAAGAAGAGCTAACTTAAAGGTCTTGCAGAGACCTCTGTAATCACCCGTGTGATTGCAGAGTCAACTGGGCCAGATATACAGCTGAGTCCAGGTTACAGTGGGTTTCAAGGGGCTTCAGACTTCACGGATGACGCAGGAGACGGTTGAAAACAGGCATGAGCGCTATGACTTTACACTTGTTACTGTAAACGTGTATGGGGGGCAGAAGGGAGTCCTCCCACCGCAATTATAAATACACACTAAAAAAAGACAAGAACAGGTCTTGCAGTAGAGCAGACATGGAAGTTTCTGTCTTAGTGTTCTAATGCTGTGAAGAGATGCCGGGAGCTGAGAGTTCTACACCTGGATCTGAAGGCAGCAGGAAGAGAGAAGACACTGGGCCTGGCTTGGGCCCTTGGAACCTTAAAGCCAGTGATACACTTCCTCCAACAAGGCCACACCCACTCCGACAAGGACCCACTTCCTAACGGTACCACTCCCCGATGACTACATATTCGAATCTATGTTCCTATGGGGGAGGGGGGGGTCACTCTTAAGAACAGATTCAAGTTGGGCTTACATTAAGGTCCTTAATTAATCAACTGAATGAATGATATCGTCTGTTGAGAAGGAGAATACTTGGTGGCAACAGACACACGAATGGGGCTGAGGACACAGCTCAGTGATGGAGTACTGGCTCAGCATGTGTTCAATCCCCACTACCACAAAATAAAAAAGCATGGGAAACAAGGATGTGGAAGGAGACAGTGATGCCGAGTCACTCAGCTATCTATGTGGAGAGGCAGGTAAGCAGTGGACTCCCGGAGTTGAGGTAGGAATTAATTCTAAAGGTAGGATGGAAGAAGTGCTCAGCAAGTCTCCTGGCATTGTATTGGACGAGGCCATATCAGGAGTCAAGATTTCTGGCAAATGTGTGTGCAGACACAGGGCTCTAAATGGGAGCGCTCGTTTGATAAGTTATGAGAGCAGTAAGTGCCTGTGACGGATGGGAGGGAACCCAAGCATGGAGCGTGGGTGGATGCGCCTATTTGGAGGTGAGGAGGACTTCAAAGGAGGACGGAGGAGCAACCAGTGAGGATGGGAAAACCCAGCTAAGAGAAAAGGGGGGAGGGAATGGCCACATAGTGCTGATGTCTCTCGTGGATAAGGGCAGCTCCCAACCTCACTGTACCCGCTGCTCTCTGTGGACGGAAGGCATGGAGAACGGCAGCATTAACCTCACTGTTCTGCAGCGCTTAGTTCAAGGTCCAGGTCACTTCACTGAGAGGCTAAGCAAGGCAGTCTGCTGGGCGAAACCTGAATCACCGCAGAACAGCAACAGTGTTCCTTTCTGGGTGGCAGCTGGCATCTCTGGAGAGCCTGTGGGCTCTGCATTCTCCATCAGCTACCCAGTCCCTGTAGCACAGAGAGCTGAGGCAGTAGTGTGTGTCATGTTTCTGGTTTCAGTTCAGCTTGCACATCTGGCTAGTGACTGAGAATGAGTGAGTGAGTGAATGAATGAATGAACCATCCCTCAATGCATGGGGGACAGATTTCAGTAACCCCACTGGATATTAAAATCCCTAGGTTCCCAAGCTCCTATATGAAACGCATAGCATCTAAAGCACCCACATCATGCTTTTAATACTGATGCTCTATACTTATATATACTTATATATACATCACTGCCTTCTTCAAAATACCTCATGGAACCAAATGTTAGGCACACACTTGTGACCTTGTTGTTTAGGGGCCGGCAAGATAAAAAGGTCTGCATGGGTTCAGTTCAGAAGCATTTTCTTTTTAAAAAACCTCCAACCCGTGGTTACTTGAATGCCCCTGTGGCTAGGGCAGGCTACAGTAATTAGGCTTGAATCAGATGACAATGTTTGTTTGTTTTCTGAGACAGCATATGTAACACAGGCTCGCTTTGAACTCATTATATATCCCAGGCTGGCTTTAACTTTGCAACAATCTTCCTACCTCAGGCTCCCAAGTGCTGTGGGAACATGAGAATTATAAGCAGGCGCCACGATGCCCAGCTGGTCTTTCTATAGTGTTTCAGTTAAACTATGCTCTCCCAAAGTATGTATTAAATTCATAATCTCCAGTCCCTCCGAATGTGCCATTATTTGGAAAGAGTAATTTCTGATTTAATGCATTAAGATGAATTCTGGAGAAAGTAGAGCCCCTAGTCTAAGGGAGGGCGAGAGACACTCAGGAAGATACCATCACAAGAAAGTGAGGGAGAGAGCCCACCACATGACTTCCATCTGCAGAATGGAGGTGTCGATGGTTCGCTCCGATGGGGACCTTTAAAGGAACATGGGGCTCACTGGAAGAGGTGAGAAGTGAACCCCTAGGTGGGGACAACTTCTGAGAGCCCATGCCTGAGCCTGAGACAGGAAGCAGCAAAACCAAATGTTGTCATGAACCCACAGTTAGGGAGCAATGGGCAGATGAGGGGGCATCAGAAAGAAAAGAAAAAGCAGGGGACTGAGGGCAGAGAGTGAGTAGAACAGGGTGGCAGAAGAAAATTCTAGCATGACCAGGGCTGAGCCATGGTCACATTAAAGACAATGGTGATGTCGGGAATGTCAACGATACTGAGGCCACTGGAGTTCCCATTGATAGTGCGCAAATGAATCCTCTACTGGCTATTATAGCATTTCTGCTCCGCAACAGACAGAAAGCACACCAGGAGCTGGGACAGAGGGTGAAATGTTCTCCTGCGGTTTGGGAGTTTTGGGCTCGTGAAGCACTGACTTCCAAGGTAGAGAGTACTGAGGGGGTGCACAGGGGGGTTATTATATTATAGAGGGGTTATATAATAAACTGATCTTTTATATAGGAGGTCGAGTGATACCTGGAGTCCCTAAAACATGACATGAAGGGAACCCACGACACTAATATAGTATTTGCATAACACAAAGAAAAACTACCACACGTTTATTCCTGGGGGGCAGTGCATGTTAACATTTTTTCACTTCAGTGTACTAAACTTACTAAATATGAATACTGTTAACATAGTGGGAATTCTAAGATTAATTATACCGAATTCCACGAAAGGAGCTGAAAAACGAGTGGGTAAATATCAATTTGGGAGTCACTCTCGAGGTCAGGTCAGGTCTCCCGCATTTATAAGTTTGGTGATCACAAGGGAAATATTTAATTTTTGTATCTATATCCACATGTACCACAATGGCCTAACATATGTGTCTGGCAGTCATTAGAAAGTCCAGACGTTCTAGCCATGGTGCTACATGGCTAGAATGATTACTACTGCAAAGTTTAGACTGTCTGAGATGGTATTTGTAACTCGGGTCAAAACTAGGCACGTAATGTGCAGAAGACCCAAGTACTTAAGGGAAATAGGTAGCCTCCGCTTAAATAGGTAGCTGGCTGAGAGTCCAGCACTCAAGTTTCAGGTCAAAGTCAATCATATATTTTGTTTTAAGAGAATTCTCACTTTTTATTCTGAAATTGTTACCCATGAATTGTAAGCCTGAACTTCATTTGCATCAACTAGCTTACGGCTAGTCCCCCATGCATAAAGAGCAAGATCGGTTTTCCTTAGAAAGGTGAGAGGGTTAGGACAAGGCTGTGTGGTAACAACACACGCAGCTCGAAAAGCCGATGGCTTGTGAACATGTCAGTGAGGCACTGTACAGACGTCCATAGTCCACATCTTCAAATTCCCGCAGAAGGCTTCCTATTCTTAAACTCTATTGTGACCTTAGCACCTGGTTCACAATGCATGGTACAAGGAAAGGCTGAGTACTGTATAGCATCCAGGGGACAATTCACATAGATTATAGTAAGTGCATACCCAAGGTACAGCACACCTTGTACTATCTATCATACACTGTCTGAGGGGCTGGCACGCTTTAGGGCTGAGCATGTGCTAACCGTCCACAGACAGTGGTCATCTCTTATACGTAAGACACCATTCTAGGCTCAGGGACCCTGCAGTGATCTTAGCAGACAAGATCCTCATCGGAACTCAGCTCTGGTTCTCCCAGAATGGAGGAAGTCGACTGGTGAGATGCCAAAAAGCAGCAGGCCTGGGGAGGGGTAGTGGGATCTCGGATGGTGGAAATGGCAGAAAGCTTCACGAATAAACTTACGTGCTTTCCACAAGCTGCTATGAGGTGTGGTAGGACAAACTGCTCACAGAATCTGAGGCAAAAAGAGCTCTAAGCAGAGCAAAGGTCAAAACCAGCCCAGAAGCAAAGCCTGCTGGGCACTGAGGGAGAGCAAAGACCCCAGGCAGCTGGGAGAGCAGACCACTGTCCGCGGAAGTCAGGTGGCTGGAGGCTGATGACTTCACTCTCTCACGGCAGGCTCACTGGGATGCGGACGACTCATCGCAGGATGTGTGCCATTCTATCTTCTGTATGAGGCCAGAAGCCACTCAGAGATCTGGAGCAGAAGTGTCATCCGACTGAGGTGCCAAAAGAATCACACCTTCTTTCTGGGAACTGGCTTCTCTGTGCATGTGGTGCGCACGCGCATGAGCGCACCCCAGGGATGCCAATATACGTGTGTGCACATGGAGCTTGTTATTTCAGCTAAGCTGGCTGGTGAGTGAGCCCCAGGAATCCACCAGCCTCTGCCTTCTCCAATGCTGGGGTTAGGAGCCACGAGGTCATACTTGGGCTTGGTTTTCATAAGGGTGCTTGCTGGTGAACCCCCACCTCCACAACCACACCCACAGCCCCCCGCGCCACCCCTGCCTCCATTGTGTGGTGCTTACTCCCCAGCCTACCAACTAATTTTAATTTAGAAAGGTAATATCTAAGTTTCTAAAATTTGTGTAAACAGTTTTCCCAAGTAGTCTAGGAATATTTTCACCCAAAATTAGCAACACGATTTCATTAGCTGGTTTTCCATTTAAAAGCTCTATTCAACTGTTTAAGAAAACTGAAACCCTTAGTTTCAGTAAATATTAAATTTTAATTCATGTATTTCTTCCCAGATGTTCCTATTTACAAAATAGCCCAGATTGATTCCTGACAGTTGCAAGGAAAAGAATCTGAATACAAAATTCCCAAACACTGCTGTCTCAGAAGAAAGCTGCTCCAGGATTGACAAGTTGACCCTCAGGTGAGATGGGTTAACCAGGTCAAAGCCAGAGCCTGGCAGTAGATGAATTCTCTGCCCATAAAACAATTTTGTCCAGCTCGGCTTAGATGGAGTCACCCTAACTGGTGAAACAGTATTCCGGAATAGAAACCTGTCCTTCCAGAAAGCGTGCGTGCGTGCGTGCGTGCGATGTCGGTTCAGCGCTGAACTGGACCTTTCAGAATGAAGCCACAGCTGCTGGTATGTATATGCTCACATCGACAGCAGCCGCACAATACAGAAACACCACTGTCAGAACTACGATGTATTTTTCCAAGACAACTTTTGTTAAAGCATCTTTTTATACATACCAGTTTCCTTCCAACCACCCCGGCAAACACTTTTTTTTTTCTTTAATGTCCACACATTTATTTTAGCGTGTACTTTGGGAAAATTTAACCATATGTACAAATATAACAACAAGGAAAAGAAGTGTGCGGTCCCTTTATTGACACGGCAACAGAGATTCCTCTCATGAGTACAAACACCCCATAGTGCTTATAAACATCTTCTAGCAAACGGCATCAAAATCTCAAGGATTATAATTGTTTTTTGGTTTTTTTTGTTTTTAGTTTTTTTTTTTTTTTTTTTGGTTTTTCAAGACAGGGTTTCTCTGTGTAGCCCTCGCTGTCCTAGAACTCACTCTGTAGACCAGGCTGGCCTCAAACTCAGAAATCCGCCTGCCTCTGCCTCCCAAGTGCTGGGATTAAAGGCGTGCGCCACCACCGCCCAGCTGGACTATGATTGTTTAATGCCGTGACTGATATATAGGACTGAGGAGCCACCATTCATCACTCCAGTCATCCTGACTTTAGACACAGCTTCCCTTTGAGCCTGTCATCAACACCAGAGGCAGGACTGGGAAACTTCTGGAAGGCAGAGGAACAGCATTGCTACCTTCTGACATGCTCAGCCTTGGGTTAGGGCCTAAGGATGTGGGGAGTCACTCAGAGGGAATACGGTACCTCAGGAAGTAGGAATGGCATCAACTCTAAATGGGAGGAAACTGAGTCAGGGAACTAGAATAACGTTCCTGAAGAGAAACGTGGGGGCAGGGAGGGGTCGCTGCGAGCTTCTGCCCACTGTCTCTGTTACAGACAGCGTCTCTGGACAACATTGTCCTGTTTAACACAGATCTTGAATACTCTGTACCCCAAATGCTTCCGTCTACAAGCACACTTCTCCTGATTTTAAATCTTTTTTTTTTAAACCACATTCTGACTGTACCTCATCCCATGAAGTCAGACGTAGAATTTTCTACTGATGGAATTATGTCAGCGATTAAAACATTTCGTACTTTGAAGGTCTGGATAAGGGAGGATCAACCAGTGTTAAATGAAAGAAAGATAGGCAGCTTCAGGGGGATTAGCCTCGTCACTTTTCGGGCTACTCTTTGCTGCATCTGTAAGCTGTGTGTCCTGTTGTAGGGACTTCTAATCTTTAAAAAAAAATGACGCTTCAATATGAGCACACCAGTGTGCTCGGGCTGTGCAGATCTCAGCCATTTTTGCCAGCGTGTATTCTCACTACTGCTGAGGGCAGAAAGTTATTAAGTCATAAATAACCCAGAGAAGGTAGGGAGGACGGTGAGCAGTTTTCAGATGGAGGCCCATCTTGCACCTGTGCCTGGAGGGCTCCTTCTACATTCTTTACAGTTTGATAACTCTAGACTATATGACTTCGCATTCAAATAAGTCACCTGCAAGTCCACAGTTCTCAAACGGGACTGACAGCCTGGAGCAGTACCCCGAGGTGCTCCCACACTTGAAGGAGGGTGCTCCCATACTTCTGAAAATGGATCTGAAAGTCTCCTTTCACCTGTCTAATGCTCAACAGCCTCCTGGCTTCTTCCTTGAATTCTGTGCTAAACCTAAGGTCCGGCGTGATTCAGGACCCACTGTAGTTCTGATGGACCCATGGTGATGTGGTGAAGCGTAAGGATTGGAGACCTGACTGGGAGGTTTTACTCGGAGATAATCAAGGGGCACTGAGCCTCAGCAGTCAGAAATAGCCCCCCTACCTTTCTTTAACTTTAGGATACTTACTAAAACAGTAATATTTGATGTTATGACCTTTTAGTAGTAACAAGAAAACAAACTAGCACACACTGACTTAAAAAAAAGAAATGAAAACTTATAAAAATACCAAAAAAAGATGTCAGGAAGGCAAAACCAACGATGTCATCCAACTCAAAAATGATGTCAGGAGGGCATAAGCAATTAGGTCATGTATGTCAAAAGTATCAGTATAGTTTTTCTAGATGCAAAAGCCTATAAAGTGTAGCTCCCCTCTGCCATTGGCAAGCTGGGTGACCTTGGGTCACTCACCGGCTGGGGTCCTTAGCAATACCTCGAGAGTGACAGGGATCTTGCGCATTCGTTAGGACACTTCTGAGTATGCATTTAATGTGACAGATTTTATATGGATAATGTCATCAGTGGGTGTGTGGGTGGTGTTATCTCCCCTGGGGAATTGAGAAATAGTGTCTTATATCTGAGGCTTCCAGAAGCCAGCTTTGAATGTCCACTGCTTTTACAGGACACTTCCATTGGTGAGGGGTGAAAAGGTAAGTTCAGATTGCCTTTCCTCTCTCAACGAAAGGGGAAATAAAAAATGCAGAAATGGACTTAAATTACTACGGTTCAGATCAATTATGAGTTATCTGTCTAGCTTTTGCTTAGTCTAGTCAGAAAAGCCTTTTCTGACGAAAGGGTCTAAAACCGTGGTAGCTTACTATATGGAGTTCCCATTTGATTTCCCAAGCTTTTCTTCTCTTGGGCTAAAAATAGGTTCTTCTGCTTTTAGTATGTAGACAGAGTTTCCTTTTTCAAGATATGCAAATATTAACATTGGTTTGAAGACATATTTACAAGATTGATAAGTTAGAATTATGTCTTTTAAGACATAATTTGTGTATATGTGTGTTCCAGTGTATATGGTGTGTGTTCATGTTTGTGAGTGTGTGTGTGTGTGTGTGTGTGTGTGTGTGTGTGTGTGTGTGTGTGGTGTATATGTACCTGTATATGGTGTGTGAAAATGTGTATGGTATGTGTGTGAGTGTGTGTATGACTGTGTGTATGTGTGTGAGCATATGTATGGTTTATGTGTGTGTGTAGTGTATGTGGTGTGTTTGGTATACATGTGTACATTGTGCACATGTGTGTGTGAGAGAGAAGAGAGTGGATTGTATGTGTGTGTATGTGTGTGTGTGTCTGTCTGTCTGTCTGTCTGTGGTGTGCATGTGGGTTCAAAGTGTTGTTCCTTGGATGCAATCCACCTTCCATAGAAGCAGCATCTCTCATGGCCTGGAACCTGTTAACCAGGCCACAGGCATGCCCCTCTTCTACTTCCCAAGCACTGACCGGGTACCTCCTTTTATTTCCTCATGTGAGTTTTAGGCATAAACCCAGGTCCTCACAAGGCCTTTGCAAACTGAATTATTTCCCTGCTTTGAGACATAATTTTCCACATATGATTTAATCACCTTAAGCACCCAGTCTCTTCAACACCTGAGAATGGGGTCCATGCATTCATAGCACCATGATTTCTCAGAAAGGAAATTGAAAGCATTCGTAATATGCTTTAAAATTGGTAAGCATATTGGAGTTTTTCACAGGCAAAAACATCAAGCTAAGTGTCTTAGCCATCACAACGCCCTTAAGACTACCTAAGCCGATCTGGAATTCAAAGCAGCATAATTGTAGGGTTATAGTAAACCTCAGAGAACTCTCAGCCAACCCATCCCACTTCTTCCAAGCATAGTTTTTCATTGAATTCTCCCATTTCTTCAACCCAAACTCTACCCAACTCAATATACGACTGGGGCAGGCCAGCCTCCACAAGCATTCCTGTCAGGTGGAAGCCAGCTCTCTTCTGAGGTCTCCCATGGAAGTGTTCTGTCTTTCTTCCCTGCACCACAATTACTTGTCACTGTGCCCTACTTTCCCTCCAGACATGAGCTCATCAAGTGGACATCTGAGTCACACTGGATTCCTCCGTGATGTTCCTTACAGAGAGGAGGTCCTTCAAGAACCTAACTTTGAGGGTACACTCAGTAATTTCTGCCAGCCATAAAACATTTTCAAGAAAGAATGAACCCCCACCCCCAGGAAGCATTTTAGGAAGGCTCTAGTCAAGAACAGAAGCCACAAGAAGAGGAACTGAGATGTGAGTCAGAGTGACTGGCACATGAGAGTGACAGGGTCGGCTTCCTCACCTTCATGTAACCCGGAGAAGATCATGTGTTAATAAAACGTTTACTGCCGTTGTCAAAGGCCTGACTTTGATTTGAAACTCTTGGGCACCTGAATGTCAAACCAGACCAGAAATACACCACCATGTATTTTTAATTTAAACACAGATATGGAAAAAAAAATTTTTGTATGCCTAGTATAAATAAGTTTCAGTGAAAACCAAACCAAAAGACAACATAAACCTCCCAGTAGCCACCACAAGGAAGACAGAACCGATCTGAACGGCAAACCCTGCAGAGCTCAATGCAGTGCTCTCCTTGAGAGCCCTACGCAAGCTGGAGGCGACATGTAAAATGATCATCTTACCTTGAGGGAATCAAAGCAGGCAATTACTCTTCCATTTTCAACCTGGCAACTTTTGGGGGGGTGAGCAAACTTGCATTCTTCGTCGGAGCGTGAGCACGTTCCTCTCTGGTACTGTCTGCAGACCTCCAGCGTCAGCCACTTTGTGTCTCTCACGGGGGCAACGTTCAAGGCCATGATGAGAACTACTTTGGGCTCTGTTCCTTTCGGTTAAATGTCGAAATCAATCCGAGTCTCAATGATCTCAAAACAACCGCCGTGAAAACTCCAACATGTAAGTTTGAAGGTAAGCAGTGAATTCTTTAATGCAGTCCAATCCAGGAAACCGGGGAGGGGGAATGTGTCAGCAAGCAGGAAGTCAGTCACCGATCGATAGGCCCCACTGGAAGACTGTGAGCCACAAGCAGTGCGTGCTCACTGTCATCTCTGGCTCCCAGGGTTCTAGTCTCTTGACTGTTTTGCAGATACACCCCTCCTTAATAAAGTGGCTTTAATACGATGGCACTCTTTGGGAAAATATTAGTTCTAATGCTCACAGCTTTGGAGGATGTGGGAAAACAACCCTCTTAGATCTTTGTATTTGAGCAGGATGGCGCTTTCCTTCCTTCGTCCTCTTTAAATTCTGAAATTAAACGATTAGCAAAATCAGATCACTTCATTCACTCAAAGGGTCAGGGAAAAGTACATTCAACGAAAACCAAACAACCAAACAAAAAACCCGAAAACCCCAAGAGCTAAACACATGAAGGACTCCCTGAGGGCTGGTGCCAATGAGAGTGATCTCCGGGACAACTTTAAACCACAAACCTGCAAAACAGTATGACATCGACTTGCGTCGTCTGTACTTAGAGGAATCAAACACTTGACCTGTCCACTAAGCTCAGATATAGAGTTTGTGGAAGTATGGTTTAGACCTCAGAGCTTTCAGTATCACAAGGAAGGTGGTACAAAGTGGAGGAGGAAGAAGAGGAGGAGGAGGAGGAGGGGGAGAGGAGAAGGAGGATGGGGAGGAGGAGGAGGAAAGGGGAAGGGGCAACACACTCAGTGCAGACTAATCTAGGCAACACTCCAAGAGTTAGGAGTGACTCAGACAGATGAGTGTGGCAGACACAGTAATTAGGCCCTTGAAACAATTCCATCTAATGTGCTTAATCACCAAACAGTGTATTAGAAATGTGGTTCTCAATTAATTTCACATTTAGGTCATTGATTTTATTGTTGGGAAGGCTATAAACAACTGTAGGGATGTGTCTCTCCTACAAAATGGAGATATTATTTTGGGTGAAGGATGGGTTCTCTATTCCTTGAGTTCTTTTGAGTTTACAGATATTTGATGCTGGGGTTGATAGACCGGGCCTCCTGATATCTGCTCTCTGAACTCTCAATATCTCTTTGCTTCTGCTGTTTGCTTGGTGCCTGCCTTCCCTGCAACACACTGTTAGGTTAAGGACAATTCTTTGAAGTTTCTGCCACCCAGATGCCTTAGTTCACGGCATCTATTAGGATCCCAAGAAGTGCTCATTGACCAATTAAACTTAGGATCTGATGAACGCAAGTTAACGTCCATCAGGTTCAGCTTAGCTTTAGTTGAGACACAACCCAATATCCTCTCCAGGCTGGGAGATGGGTCAGTGGGTAACGATGTTTGCTGCCAAGTCTTACAACCTGAGTTTGATCTCTGAGACCCGCATTGTACAAGGAGAGAACTGACTCTGGAAGTTGTCCTCTGACCTCTGACCTCCACACACCCCTCATACAGAGAAGTTTAAAAATGTTAATGAACTTTAAAAAACTCTATTTAGAATGTGAAGATTAAAAGGCATGCCTGTAACACACTGTAAGATGTCTAAGAACAGAAGATTTCAGCTGTTTTCCTTCTTCAAAGATCATGAAATTAGTAACATTAAAATTGAACATTATAAAGATAAACACAAATAAAAGTAAATTAATCATTTGCAGACATTGTATGTAAGCCTTGATGTCCTTCTAAAAATTTATAGCCAAGGGTACTTCATGAAGCCTGGAAATAGATTAGTCATGCTAAACCCTTAAGGAGGTTTCTATCAGTGACTCATAAGACATTGTCATCAAATTGGAATGGGGCTTAAAGGTTCCTGTGGCTTGATGAGGTCTTGATTACATTTAACTTCCAAGCACAACTTTACAGTGTGATGTGTTTCTCATGGGTTTATATGATCCTGGTACAAACAAGTCCAGTACACTACACTGGCTGTCACATGCAAGTGTATAGGTTTGCAAGATCCTGGACATAAAAGCCCAGTACACTAAAGTGCTTGTCACGTGGAAGGAAGTATGTAGGTTTGATGATCTTGGACATACAAGTCCAGAACACTGCTTGTCACGTGGAAGTACAGCATTAACCCTTGATGATGGGAGAGTCTGCCACTGGGCTTTGTATCCACTGCAGCACAGGTCATTCTAGAATGCTCTCTTTGTACACTGAATGCCACGTTTCCCAGCCGTCAGTCTCAAACTGTTTAACATAACTCTTGATTGCATCAAGAGGTCACATCAAGTGACTGACCTACATCATCTGGGCTCGCTTGCAAGAGTACCTCTGATGACACTGTACAATGGGCTCACCCAAGAATGAGTTTATCAGAATGTATCCCATCACTTAGTGACACTGATTTGTGGTTCAAAACAGCACGTACCAAGCAAGTTCAGAGGGCAGTCATAAAGTGGTTTACAATTGCTCCCAGAAAAAGTGAGTCCCTGCCTTGGTGAAAATCAGTTAGCCTAAGCAGACCAAGCCAAACAGACGTCTCTGCAGTTGGGCTCCTCCATCCTGGAGAAAGCTGTTACATCTCTCACAGGGGAGGGAGGGACCACAATGGTGTCCTGTAGGTTTATTTGGTTATTTATCTTGATTAAGAATTGGGATGCTGGGAACTGCTTTTTCACCTGTATCGCTCTCCGATTTGTTTGTGAATGTGCTAGTGTAAGTTGTACACGTGTGTGCGTTCAGGAAAATGGACAACGATGAAAGCTGGGACACATCGCTGACTTCAATTATAAGATATTTGAGGGAGCTAGGCAGGCTCCTGCTTGTCTGTTTGCCAGTGTGTGTTCACAGCAGCAACATCAAGTAGCTTAGGCTAGCGAGCTTAAGAAGATGAGTCTAATAACCAAATTTACTCTGTATCAGGTTTCACCAACTGGCCCAGACCTGCAGCAGCTTCAATACCTCCAATCCACCTCCAAACCTGGTGCAGAACAAAGGACCGGGGAAGCAAAAGCCAAGAAATGTTTCTGCTCATCAGTGGAGACAGGGCATCGGCGATTGAGGGGCCTCAGACTACGTTCTAGACACAGTCAGTTCCTACTCAGAAAACATCATGCAAAGCTCTCTGTTAGGCAGGTTTCTAGATGACTGGGATGAGGGACATGCTGTCCTCAAAGGCAGCAGAGCCCCATCTCCAGGATTCTTAGGTAGGACAGAAATAGGCAAACCTAGGCATTCCTTCATAGATGGCAAGAATAAAGGTTCAATAGTCTTTATTCACAGAAGCCACACATGGCGACATTCTCAGCCCAGAGAAAGAACTCCCACTTCCAGTTTGATAAAAAAATGCAACCAGAATTTGGGTTGACAGACTATCATGAGAATCTGGCCTCTGCACATACTTATCTTCACTGGCAAATGAAACAATATATCTATGGAGCGCAACCAATGTCTTAAAACAAGCACACACTCCAGATCATCTACTTCAGGTGGCACTTCCCATACGTCTCTGTTCCTCTGGTGAGGACACTTTCAACTATGGCCATTTTCAACTATGGCCTCTGCATTATTAAACATACCACCCCTTATCAAATTTCCCAACATCCCATTCTACAGTTCCCTGGTTAACACAGTCTACTTTTGGCTCTTGGAAGTTCTTTTCTGTGAGGGAGGGGTTAAGATTCCACATATAAATTAGGATTCCAAAAATTTTTAGGATTCCACATGTAAATATTTAACATAAACTTGCTTTTAGGAAGACAGCAAGCTTTTTGTTGACAGTCACTTTATGTCAAACAAAAGGTTGTACGCCCTGTAACAGGAACACACTGCTATTTTAAGTATGTTGTTGTAAATCTGTGGCTTATGTTCTTCCAAATATGCTCTCTGTTCCTGTCCTAGAGGTTATGTCTCTAGTTATGAAAGGCCCAATCTCCTTGTGGTGTCACAAGTAGATACAAGCAAGCAGCTGTGGGACCCTGGAAGACAAAGTGGCTTGAACTAGGTTTAGGTGAGGCCATCATAGCTGATGAGCAATAATGACAAGAGAAGATGAAGAAGACCAAGTTTTAACTTGTTATCAAGGACCATGCTGACTGTGCCCACACAGATCCAATTAAATACTGGATCGGCTAGGCTGCACATAGTTGGAAGAGCAAATGTGTGCTGGGCTGTGCCATCCAGAATGGGAGCCCCTTCCATGTGGCTACGTGACGACATTTAAATCTTCATCCTTCCATTTATGTTCAGTTTCAAATTGACCCTGCCAGTACAGCTAGTGGAAGATGTTCAAGTGTGACTGAACCAAGTTGAGTATAGGAGCACCCCCCCATCAACCTGTAGACTCTATGAAATCTAGATACACATCACATATGCACAATGGAAATTTATCATTCACGCTTTTATATTATGCGGAACCAGTGTCCCTGACCCTCTATTCCCGGTAAGTCGACTAACTACTTCCTTCAGTTTCTCGTACCTTCTCATGGCGGCTACCACAGGTCGGGTTATACAAAATCTGAAAGCCTCTTGTAAATAGTGCAGTGTCTCAATGCAGAGTGATAAGGAGAGTCCTCTAGACACTCATTGATGGAACCCACTCTCAAGTCTCTTCCTCCACACAGAAGCTCCATATAGAAGCCATGATTGAGCCTTGGCGGATTCATGTGCCTCAGCACTGATTTGGGGAGCAAGATACAAACTAGTAGATGATGCATGACCACACGGGAGACAAGGGCCTGTACCTACAACAGCCCTCAAGCCTGGCCATTTATTTTTAAACAAGTGTCCCTACTTCTTAATTCAAAAGAAACCCTGATAAGACCACATATACGAGCCTCTCCACCCCACTCGAGTGGACCTCCCAAACCTATGACATCACAAGGTGACAGCAGAACCCACAGAAGCTCTTACAGAATTTGCTTCCTGTGTATAACGCATCTTGGCTGTTATTTCCGAATCCCTTGAATTCAGCACAGCACCTGGTCTGTAGAAAACACTCTATAACATGTTGCTTGAATGAACTCCTGATCTGCATTTTAATGCAGACCAAATTCAAAGCTACAGAAGTAAGGTTTTGACAGGGCCGTTTGGCTACGACCTCAAGGAACATTCCGGGAGGCACCCTGATTCATTCTGCTGTAGTCAAACAAACGGAGGCTGGGCAGCTGACCCAGGGATGAAGAGCTCAATCTCTATGCCTGCTCTCAGCCCAGTAACTGTCAAAGAGCAGGACCTTACCCAGCAGTGCTGCAGTCCCGTGCAGCTTATGCAGAAATGCAGACTGTTGGTGTTGGCATCAGGACCTCCCAAACCTATGACATCACAAGGTGACAGCAGAACCCACAGACCTGCTACCAAGACAACAGCTCCCATATTCCCAGAATCCACTTGGCTCACCTCCCACCTTTACCTGCTTTATGTCATTTTCCGTATAAAAAGGGGAACGCTCCTCCCTCTCTCTTTTTGTTCCCTTTCCTCTTTCTGCTGCCACCTCCCCCCTCCAAATAAACCTCTTACACTTAGAGCTGTTTGGCCCAGTGTGCTGTGTTCAGACGTGAGCCAAGACTGTAACACGTCAGTTGGATCCTCCAGAGATCTCATGTTGGTTGCTCAGGGCAGGCCAGCCACCTGTGTTGAGTAAACCTCCTGGAGTGACCGGTGCCAGCCTGACCAGCAGTCCTTGAAGCTCTGAAGTATGCTCTATACTTCTCTTGGATGCTGAAGGAGCAAAGATGTCTGCTTCGGGTTACCAAAGAATCTCTGTATTCGCAGATTCCTACAGAAGCAGCTATAGGAGGTCGAGCACAGGACTCCCTCCATGGCTTCATGTCTGACCAATCCAAACAAAGCCAAACTGGAGGAGGAGAAGCACCCAAGAGCTCTGTTCCAGGTGAGACTTCTGGGGGGGGAGGGGTTCAAAGACCTACATGCTCACCTCAGGGACTTTGAAAATGTAGGCCTTGGGGGAGGGGGGTTGCTTTGTAAAGGACTTTCATCTGGTGACACAGTTGTCAACTGAGAGAAAGGGCTATTTTGTAAAGCACACTCCCCCATTGCCCAATCGTTTCTAAGCCCAATACCCAGGCTTTCTATCTTCAAAGGGAAGACTCGCTCCAAGTTCAAAGATAAATGGCTTTCTATAGTATTTCTTGAAATTCAGAAGGCCCTTCCCATTCAACTCTACACACTAATGTCAACTATTTTTAGGGTCCTTTCCTCACATGGCACTGCCATTTTTCAAAATTTATTTAAAACTCTTCTAGGTGTTAGCTTTTTTCAGAGAGCTGTGACTCTGGACTATATAAAAGGATTTGCTACTGAGATGCTATGACAATTGCTAAATTATGCAGCCAGTAAGCTGGGAATGCCTGGCCCTTCGCTGTGGGAGAGGAGGAGGTAGGTGGCACCCCAGTGTTCCACACCCTCAGACAAGCCCAGGCTGAGAAC
The DNA here is from genome assembly GCF_000001635.26 of Mus musculus. Lineage (NCBI taxonomy): Eukaryota > Metazoa > Chordata > Mammalia > Rodentia > Muridae > Mus > Mus musculus. The sequence goes on along the minus strand of NC_000080.6, from coordinate 120,318,721 downwards.
CCCCCAGGTGTCCCACTTTGTGGATAATTTGCACATTTCTGAAGGCAAAAACATCCATCATGCCCAATCATGAGGCAGAGTTGATCAGAATTGAAGCCGCCTTAAGGGAACTGGCTCTGCTGCAGCACAGCCTTCCTGGTTCACTCCTGGTCACCTGGGCTGCCTTAGCTGTCGGCCAGATGAGGCCTCCTGCGGCACTGATTAAAGGATCCTTGCAAAACAAACCGGTTTCTGAGTCAGGCAGTCAAGGACTCATTAGCCATTGAGTAAGGCAGAGGAGAGGAGAGAGGCCTTTAACGTTATTTTGCATACATGTGATTACAGTGAAGAGCTCTTGTGCCTTTGACTTCCTAGTTCTCATTTTTTTTTTTACAATCTTTGGGTTTTTAACATTTAAAAAAATTAAAATAAGCATTTGTTTCTTGATTTGAGAAGGGGTCTCTCTCTATTCCCTGTGTAGCATGGGCTGAGCCTAGAGCTCAAACTGACTTTCCTGCCTCAGCCTCCTGCAGAGGCCTGTGACAACTTGCTGAGCTTTTCCTGGCAGCCTGGAAAGCAGGGATATTCTTTTAGATAGTCTCTTACTCTGTAGCCTTGGCTAGCCCGGCATACACTTTATAGCCCAAATGGGCTTTGAACTCTGGCCATTCCCCTGCCTCAGCCTGCCAGGACTTGGATTATAGGCTATTATTATAGGCACATGATTTTAATACATTAAAAGAAAATGATCTTTCCTTCCCGGGAGTAGCTTGACATCTGGGAGTAGCTTGATATCTGGGAGTAGCTTGATATCTGGGAGTAGCTTGATATCTGGGAGTAGCTTGATATCTGGGAGTAGCTTGATATCTGGGAGTAGCTTGATATCTGGGAGTAGCTTGACATCTGGGAGTAGCTTGACATCTGGGAGTAGCTTGACATCTGGGAGTAGCTTGATATCTGGGAGTAGCTTGACATCTGGGAGTAGCTTGACATCTGGGAGTAGCTTGACATCTGGGAGTAGCTTGATATCTGGGAGTAGCTTGATATCTGGGCATACCCTCCTCTATTTCCATAGACAACTGCTCACACAAGCTCTCTCCACTGATAAAAGAATTAGCCACATCCCTGCCTATCAGGTGCAGACACAGCAAGGATGGGAGGAGAGTCTGGAGGAGCCACCAGCTGAAGTACCAGGCCTGAGAGCCACTTGACTCGGAGGAGTGGGGGGTGGTACTGTCCAGTAACCACTGCCTTGGAGATGAGATGTCACAGCAGGTTTCCCTCAGACTGCTCGGTGGACCAAGAGACAGAGATGGTCAAGGGAAAAAAATAAAGAGCCCACCGGGCTTTTCAGAGAAATCAGAAGGATGGCTATCTCCAAAACCATTTGTTCTCCTAAAATCCTTGAATTCGGTTTCTTCCTGACTTATTAAAAAGTATCTATAAAATGGTGCTTTGAAAGGTAAGGGGTGAAAACCAACTTGGCTAGCCTGGCTTCTAGCCTTCCCTCCAGATAACTGTGTGAACCTCTTTGAGCTTGGCGATCAAGGGCGTGATAACACCTAGCCCATAAATATCTCCTGTACCACCACATAACTCGTAGTATGTTACCAGGTCTCTCTTTACGGTAGCTAATCTACATTCGTTTAGATTCTTGGAGATATTTGCATTAAAATTTAAGTTTTACTTTCTAAGCTGTCTTGGTCTCACTACTGTTTTTAAGAGCGAGGCAGTTGTATAAACTGGGGCAAGGGTTTTTCATTAGCTTGTTGGGACGTCACCAGAAAGCATAGGGATCCCTGAAAAACCATGTTGTTGGGTGTAATTGTGTTAGTAAATGTGTGCTTAGAGACACACACAGAGACCCTGTATCTTTAACAGTCTTGAAAGCCAATGAAATATATATTTAAATAAATATGTATATGCATTTATATGTATATAGACACACACATGTATGTATATATGTGTGTGTGTACATACATATATATGCATGTATGTGTATACATGAAGAACTCTCTCTAGGATGAGGCATACGAGCATGGAGTCCCTTCTATAATATGAACTCCAGAGCCCTCTGACCGATCCTCCTCTGAACGTCTCCAGGCCATTATTGAATGGGGGCAGAGTTCTGACTGTCAATGGCATCTCCGTTTCAGATGCTACTCAAATCTTCTGAACACACTTTCTGATATACTGCTGAAGGAAATGGGGCAGGCACCCCCCCACACACACACCAGGGTCGCGCAATAGGTCACCATTATCTAGGACAAAGGCAATAACGGAAAAGTGTCTCAGCTAATGTTTTCTCTGTGTGCAGCACGTCTTAAAGTCTCAGTGAAAAAGTCATAAAAATCCAGGGTTCATTTTAATATCTGAACATTTCCAACTTACTTTCATAGCCAATTCCAGGAACACACAGAGACTGAAATCTCATCTTTAATTAGAAGAAAGAAAAATTCTAAATATACCCCTAAACCCACAGCCAGAGAGAATATATTCAGCACATACTATATTCAAATAAAAAATTATTTTTTCCATTGTGTTTTCTACACAAATACAATTCAGCTAGGAGATGCTGTGATTGGAAGGAAAGCAACCGCATCAGATAACACTCAGCACAGTGCTTGCCTCCCGGTGGCCCATGGCTGCAGCTAGACAGAGTGACAGAGACCTACATTTCTCCTTAGAAAGCCCTTTTTCCTTCCCTGGCCACAGTCTGCAGTGAACACAATGTCTATTGAGCCGCCCCTTGTCCTTTTCTCCCGTCCCTCTTGACGCCAGCCCGATGGCCACTCCTGCCTGCTCTTGTGGCTTGGCTCTGCATATCTCCTAAATATGCTTGTTTTTAATGTTTTTTCCTCATCTGGTGCTGCTCTTTTGAGAGACCATGGGACTTCTGAATTGGCTCCCAAAGCTGCTGTGATCTGAGCAGACTCTGTCACACACTCCTGCCTTCCTTAACTGAGAGATCCACCATGCTTTCCCCACCAAGAGGTATTGAAAAGCCTCTGGAACCATGAGCCGACATAACTGTCTCCTTCCTTAAGCTGTTTCTGTCAGGTATTGTAGGTACAGCGAGGCAAGAGTTCTAGATAAACACGCCGACACATGCTAGGGTTTCCCTTTGACATAATACAAATCGAAGAGATGCCTCATGCAGCCAACAGACATACATTTAAAACAATCAATGCATTGCTACAGCTGTAGGTTATCTAGCAATGAAGGCACATATGGATCAGAGTCGAAAACTCACGTCTGCGTGGATGTGTGATACTGCATGGGAAGAGGTTGTCACAAGCACGGCCAGTGGCAGAGTTTTTCAAAGATGCACTTTTGTTAGCTGGGACTCAGCAGCTGTGCTTCTGGAAGCTCACGGTTGCCCCCAGTAGTAAAAGGAGGAACTGGGAGAGAACCTGGAGGTGTGTGTGCAGTACCTGCCTGAATTAAATCCCCAAGTAGTCAGGGAACATGCTTCAGTTTGCACAACTGCTGTCATCTTTAACAACTCATAACACTCAGCCATCCCAGAATGTTGATGTAGACAGATAGAGCAGAGTCGAGGTCTCAGCTTCTATCAACGTGATTGGACTTCTGACATTATAACTGTCTACCTGGACACTTAGTGGCCATGAATGACCGTTGCCATTCTTCATAGAATCATGCAAGACATCAAAGCCCGTTCACTCACATCCGGTAAGTTCCAGAGCTGTGTGAGTTTCCACAGTGCACCTCAAGGAGGGGTGACACTCATGGAAAAGAATGACAGGGGTCTCAGGATGTCCAAGCACACTTGGGGACATTGAGCCAGCATAGTGAACACCAAGGACCTCAAACAGCACTGTAAAAAGGATGAGGAGACTATGCCTGGAAAAGACTCCCTAGGGAAGCACAACTCTCAACATGTGTCCTGGAGGAGCTCGTAAGAAGTAGGGGATTGTCCAAAGGCTGGAGCAATGGTTGCAGAGAAAAGGAAAAACCGTGGGGGAAAACTCAGCTGTAGTGATGGCTGGCAAAGAAAGACCACGTACAGATCCTGAGTGATCGTCAGCAAGCGGTAACCTTTGGGGGTCCGTGGAAACGGGAAAGAGATGAGGCAAAGAGAACTTCAAAGTGTGTGTTCTGCGTGGGCAGAAGGACCTGATGCGGTGCTCCAATGAAGAGCATCCATCAAGAAGTCAGGGCCATTTGGAAATACGGCCACGAGGTGACATCCAAGTTACCCAAAATGGCAGCTCAGGCCATGGGATGGCTAAGAGACAGATACACTCCCTGAGCGAGAGCAACGACAAACCAGACTTGTGTGTGTCTCTGGGAGACTAAAAGGCAACCTGAACAGGACTGAGCACAGTTCACTTAGCTTCTTAGTCGTGACAGAAGAGCAAGGCAGACCACAGAAAAAGCAAAAAAAAAAAAAAAAAAAAAACAGTCAACATAGGCGTCTCTTAGCCATCCAGTAGGAAGGGAGGAAGAGGCAGAGCACTAAGATGTGGGTAGCCTCCATGCCCGCTGTGGCAGGGACAGCAAGGCGCATGTGTGGACAGCTGATCCGCAGTGTCATTTTTTCTTGATTCTCCAGGTGTCGGTTCTTGTGGTTGTGGAGTAAAGACAAGAGCAACCAAAGCACAGACACAGCCATGGTGTACGTGCAGGCACAGGGACAGCAGGACAGACAGCAGGACTGCAGGGGGGGTGATGCCCATGTTCTGCCCCCATGCTGGATGTACTGGATGGGACCTTGGGCAGCTGTGTTTCTGGAACCTCAGCTCCTCAGAGTAATCAGAGGTTGAGGCGAACACACAGAGGAGGTGGGCAGCCTCCCCAACTCTCCTTCCTAGGCTCCCTTCTTTGGGGGGTTGGAAGGAAGGGAACAGGAAGGAGTTTGGGAAGACGGTGGGCGAGAGTGGGAGTTGGTGAGCTAGAGATGACCGGCAGAGGAAGGAGGAGAGAGGACACCAGCAGCTCCTGGGACGAAAAGACAAGCTGCTCAATTCTTCCTCGGGGTAGAAAGAGGGTGGCTTGAAGCCACACAACCGGAAAATCAACTCTAGGTAGCTCCCCGTCTCCACCACTTCAGTCAGGTCAGGGGGTGGGGTGGGGCTGGGCCCTTGGATGCCACCGAAAGTGAGAACAAGGATGTTGGTAGTAACACAACACTGGGGGGAAAGCAGAGGCAGAAATATCAAGTGTGTTAGACAAAGAGGCTTCCAGGGAGAGGCAGCCTGGATAGAAGACTCTGGACTTGTGTCTTTCTTTACCCACTCCTGGCTGGCTTAGAGTAGCGATATGCGAAGAGAGATGCAAACACGGGTTAAGGGTTTTGAGATACAGTGTACACGACCCAGAAGTCCAAAGGCCGAGGGAGATTAGCGTGCAGGAGGCAGCAGCTGAGGTAGGTGGCAAGGTTATTCTCCCCCAGTAGAAACTGTGTATGGCATCTTGGGAGTCCATAAATATCTCCATATGTGCATATGTGTGGCTGCGTACATGCCAAGCCAGAGCAGTGAGTGACGTCAGACCTGGGAGTGGCCAAGAATGGTTAGACCAGGGCTCAGCACACTACAATGGCACGTGCTCAGAAAACACAAGAGTCAGCAGCTTCCCAGAATTCTACCCACTGCGTGGCTGCTCAAAAGGTGAGATAAGAAACACACACACAGGTGTCACCTAGCGAGAGCCAAGAGCTGGACGGCCTTGAAGGAAGCACAGGGTAGAACGCACTGACATTTAACAGCTCTCAACCTGGGGTTAGCATATTTAATGGTGAGATAAGACCAGGGTAGTGCTTAGAACAAACATTTACTGAGCATCATTTGCGATGAGGCTTTTCAGGTGGAAGGGAACACAGATGAGAACTATGACAGAGTTCATGCCTGGTGGCCTGTGCTCTTTGGAGGAGGAGGTGGCCGCATGTGGGAGCCAGAAGGGCTGATACAGGCGCACCCTGTAATGCCTTCTAGGCCTCTGCTTAAGCACTCCTCTGTCCAGTTTTATGGCTCTAAACTCAGGCAATGTTTATAGCTTTAGACAGCTATGTCTCCCACAGACCCATTCTCTCTGCTCCTGTCTCTCTCCTTTGTCCTTCTCTTCCCCTCAGACCTGAATACAATACACAGGTGAGCAACATGGATGACCCTTAAGAGATTTGGGATCTGGCGGCTCTCCATCACCCAAACCACCTTTATTTCTGTGTTTATTTCTAGCATAGGCTCTCAAGACATCTATTCGGGCTACTTCCCACCTCACCCTTACTTCCCACCTCACCTCTACTTCCCACCTCACCCTTACTTCCCACCTCACTCACTTCTCACCTCACCCACACTTCCCATCCTCACCCCTACTTCTCATCCTCACTCACTTCCCACTTCACCCCTACTTCCCATCCTCACCCCTTCCCACCTCACCCCCTACTTCCCACCTCACCCCTACTTCCCATCCTCACCCCTACTTCTCATCCTCATCCCTACTCTTCATCCTCACCCCTACTTCCCACCTCACCCCTACTTCCCACCTCACCCCTACTTCCCATCCTGACCCTTACTTCGCACCTCACTCCTACTTCCAATCTCATCCCTACGTCCAACCTCATCCCTACTTCCAACCTCACCCCTACTTCCCTTTAATTAGCAAAAAAGGAAAGTAGTCAGAAATATAAGCAGATCAGCCCTCTGCCCACCTACATGTGAGTTTGACATAGTCAACAATGGCTTCATGGTTGGTGCCATGCCTTCTCTGACCAACAATCTGCAACAACCTTTGTGATTGGCCCCACAGCTTCTCTGGTAATCTCTCTCCTCCGTTCCTTCCTCCCAGCCATTCTGGCCTTCATCTGGGTCCCAGGGTGACCAGCGCATCCTGCCTCCACGCTTTAATCTCCTGGACCCTTCTGCTGGCAATACTCTCCCAGACAGCCACGCCTTGGAGGTCACCCTTCGGGGAGGCCTCTTCTGATGTAATATTTCATCAGTGCTCCTGTTCGTGCTGGCTCTCCCTGCCTGCCGTCTTCCCTCCAAAGCCCTCGTCAGGTTTCAGTGCTCACACATTTATTTTACAACTGGAATGTAAAGGGACTGAATCTGTTGTATATCCCCTGGCATCTAGCAAAGCACCTAACTTGGGGACATAGCAAACACCGAACAAATCCCTGCTGAATGAGGAGTGAACACATGAATGGGGAACACATGGCTGGACAGGCTCCAGAGCTCAGTCTGAGCTTTGTTCCATCTTCAAGATGGGACTTGAAATAGTCCTCGGCCACTGTTGTTCTTGCTATTATTTCTGCTCCCCAGGAATCCAGTTTGTGAGCTTTAAGAGGGAGGGGGGCTTGGCAGTTTCTAAAGCCACTTCTGCCCTTCAAGCTCTGTGGCTGTTCGGTGACTGGCGAGGCTGACTTAAGGAGAGATGTATTTTTAGGGACTCTTGTGAAAATCTTATCAACTCGACTGCGTTTGACCTAGATTCGTTAGCAGGCCCTTTGAGCCATGGGATCTAATGGGAACGTATGTCACGGGAAGGGGGACATTTGCAGAGTGCAGACTTGGGGGATCTAGGAGTAGAGGTAGTGGTGCTATCCTCGGAAGGCACTTGGCAGGTCAGGAAGGAAGGAAGAAAGCAAAAAGGACTGAGAAGGCTCGAGCCTCAGCAGCTCGATGGCTGAATTAGCCTTCCTCCTGTTTTCTCTCCCACCAACACAGAATCCGAGTTATTTCTCAAGCCAGGTCTGAGTGGCAGCCACCTCAGACTTCCTTGTGGAAAGAAAGAAGCTGTTGAAGGCGCAGACCTGCAGAAGGGCGGTGGTGCTGGTGCCTTGAGCTGTCTGGGGGAAAGGCTGTTGAGCCTGAGAGGCTATAAAAGAGGGTGCTCCATTGCCCTCCCTCTTTGGCTTGTCTTATTCTAGCAAGCCGAGCAACATCTCAGAATAACTAACACCCCAGAGCTGATGCATCCCTAAGGACACCTCAGACAGTGGCCTCCTGTGAGGCAGGGCTAAAAGTGTGCTTTCTAAGGTAAGGACATCAAGACACACCATGCAGAGAACATTTCCAGCTCTTTGCCTCTCTCCACTTCTGACCAACATTCACTACTTGTGCAGGACAAAGGCACCCTGGAACAGAACCAGACATGACATACTGGACAGGAGAGTTCCACGAGTTTCCTTAGAAAGACAGAAACCTGCTGGCTTGCTTGAACCCTATAGGTGTCAGCACGGACAGACCTGTAACCTACACAAGACATACTCCTTGAATGGTGAGAAGAGCAAGCCTTCCTCACGCCCTACCGTGTGAACACGAAGAGCAGAGCCCAGAAGTTCAGGAGCTATTAACAACGGCTCAAAACCAGATTTTTTTGCTTTCCAGAGATTTTACTCAACTCTAGAAGAAGGGAGTGTCTGAGGGGAGGGGTGGGATTTCCAGCCACACTTCTTTTAGCTGCCATTGATATGGAGGAACTCAAGCCACAAGAATGCGTGAGTGGGCTACCTAAGTGGGTTTGAGTCAACCATTTGTCTTATCTTAAAGGAAACTGAGCTGTCGGATACTGAAATCAACAACCAATATTCCTGTGTTTAAAGTCTGAACTCTAAGGAATAAAATGACCCAGGCAATTATGTATGATCTATAATGGAGAAGCCCGGGCACACGTGGGCACTACAAGATTATGTCAGTGTTCGCTGTGGGGTGGAGGGAGCTCCGGCCGCAGGCTCCTTGCAATGGGTACTTCTGTCTCCTTTTCTTGGACTCAGTTCCTTTTGTCACTTTTCCTAGGAGGCTAATCACCACCAAGCTCTGCTCTCCTGCCGCCACCACATCATTTCTAAGCAACTTCACCTGGTGCTGTGTCACCATGGTAACCATGGGCCAACAGTTTACCACTGAGAACCAGGGAGAAAGGAAGCAGCTACAGGCTCTTCTATGGTCACCAGTCACATCTGGGTACCAAATAGGCTTCTTCCCATTTTATGGAAGGGGAAACTGAGGGTCAGGTCCAGGAGGATGGAATCTTGTCCATAGAGGATGAAAGGGCCAGGGCTGAGGAGTGCGCCCCACGATGCTGTGCCCGGTATTCACTTTTACTGCAACGGCAGCAAACATCTAGTTCTGAGCATCTAGTTCTGTCTGGGAACCAGGAACCCTGTAGATTTGACTCTATTGCTTTTGGCACAACTGTCTGCATGCTCCATTTTCCAATACACACTTTGTACCCAGGTGCAAGCATTTTGGTTTCCCAGGCCTACTAGCTGGTGGACTCTATTTGGCCTCGGTATTCCTTCCACCCAGAACACTGTACTTCTTTAAAAAAATATATCCATTTCCTTTAAGATCTTTTTTAAAGAGACACACTGCCGAGCTGGGAAATTAATAACCCGGCATAACCTGTGATGCCACCCTCAAGACAAACTCTCAAGTCACTTGTTCATTATCTTCTGAAATGATTTTTATCATCCATGTTCCCATGTGCATACTTCAATTGCTCTTCTAAGCCTGCTTGCTACTCAAACTGGTCTGACCTCTTTCTCAAGAGAACCAATGGCTTAGAATCAAACCAAACCTGACAGAGGGAGGGACAGAGGGAGGGGAAGGGAGAGGGGGGAGGGGAGGGGAAGGGAGGGGAAGGGAGGGGAGGGGAGGGCAGGGGAGGGGAGGAGAATGAGAAAGGCAGGAGAGAAGGAGAATGAGAGAGGCTGGAGGGAGGGAGGAAAAGAGAGGGAGAGAGAATATGAACCTGAATAATACTTCTTTTGATATCCAGATTATTATATAGCTACTTAGTGAAGCGCTTTGGATATATGTCTGACATATTCCAAAAACCAAAATGGTTTACTTCTGTCTTGTTTTGGTCATTGGCACATGTATGAAGGGTGACTTGAGCATGCATTACTCTGTTGTTTTTAAAGTGTGACTTTACTGTTACCGTCTATTTTTAACTAGTAGCAGAATGTGAAGCAATAGTTATGATTACAATAGGGCTCCGGTGTGTGCGCGTGTGTATATGTGTGTGTGCATGTGCGTGCCTGTGTGTGTGTGTGTGTTTGCCTGTGTGTGTGTGTGTGTGTGTGTGTTTGCCTGTGTGTGTACACGATGGCATTTCACTTGCTGAAATTTGCCTTCTTGGTGGAGATCAAAACACCTCACTCCCACTTTACAGGAGGAGACCTCTGATAAGGGCACTGCTTAATTCAGTTCACAGCGCTGAGAGCCAGAGACATAACCAGGAGCCCTGGACATCTCTCTACCTTGAAACTTCACTAGCCGAGAGCGGAGCATTACAGGGACCCATGGAAGTATCTGGAAGACTTAAAGAAAACCAGGACCAGGCATTGCTGCGTCTGGAGCCATGGCAGGGAGTCTGCAACAACGACAATGGAAATGTTGGTTTAGGTCACTGATCATCCCTGCAGCAGCAGGCAGGAATGGAAGCCTCTGCCGGCTTCCACTTTTCCAGTAAGAATGACTCATCAGTTACAAACACTCTGTAAGCCTATCTACCCGCTCATCACTGCCAGCTGCTGTCACTAGGCCTCCTCACTCAGCCAGCAAGCATTCCAAACTTTTGCAAATTATAGTTCTTTTTTGTTTTTAAACCAATCAGATAAGGCACATGACCTCAGGCTGGTCCACTGTAAGGATTCACTGCTCTCAGTCGTAGTAAAGGGATGGCTTAGCTTTCTCTTCCCTACCTTCCAAACAAGGAGTCCTTGGGACGTGTGTGTCTGTGTGGATGGTGAGCACTGACTCAGCTGCCCTCTTCCTCCACCCCAAGCATAGCTCATTAGGTACCAGACTCATTAGGTTCCAGAGAGAAAAGGCGGCCAGCATTTCTTCCTCCAAAGTGCAGAAAGTCAAGGGCCTTCCTTGCTGACAGATCACCCCCTTTGGGAGTAGTATGTCTGCTTTTCAGAAAATGGACAGAATTCAAAAGAATGGACTCTTAACTTCTGTACATTATATGCCAATGGAGAGCTCTGGAGCAAGTCGCAACTGCCTTCTTAGCCTCAGTTTCCCCACACACAGTGACTAGCTAAGACAAAGCAGTGGTTGCCAGGCCCAGACCAGGCAGTTAGAGAACCAAATAGAAACACTGTAGCCCTAAGGAGCATCACTGTAGTTTGAGTTGTTGGTAGCCCAAGAGAAAGTGAAACACTTAAGTGGCAAGTAACATAAAATGTATCTTCCATAACACCACAAAGTAAGATCTAAGAGCCTTTGAAAATGAACGAGGAGGCTTGTTAACCCTTCCAGGCCCTAAGAGCGCAGAGCTTCTCCCTGCTGCTATGTAGTCGCTGCTAGAGGAGACACTTGAGAAATACTGATCAGCAAGCTACCCCAGGCTCCTTCTACCTCCAACATGCTGGCAACTGTGTTTCTTGCCTCTTAGCAGGGGGCAGATCTCCAGGGAGATGCCTGTGACCCGTGGGGATCTATCTGCTTTGCTAACCCTGGAGCAGAAGCCAGGGTTCATTATAGCTAATAACCCATCTGACTCTCTAGCCCTCCTCAGAGGAGGGAATGACGCTGCTTCTGAGCCCAGAACCTGCAAAGCGCAAGAGAACACTCTGACATCACTGCCACCACCTCAGCTGGGAAACCCATACACTAATTTATTTACTGAAAAATAAGGAAATCGGCTGTGTAAGCCACGGCAGAGCAGTGTGCTGTGGCTTTCAGTTGTAATTGCTCGTCTTAGAAAGAGGCATGATTGCTTCCAAAACACCCATATTTATCTCTTTTAAACTTACACTGTCTGAACACAATACAGTAAATTAAAAGGAGGTTGAGAATGGCAGAGGACCATGTAATCCTGCAATCGTAAGAGTCAAAAATAAAGCTGAGGGCACAAGGATAGAAAAATGTCAAAAGGGAAGTTCAAACTAGTTGTTAAGATTTTTAAAAAAAAGTGTTCTGGAAACACATTTCAAAGCTATAGTAACTAGAACTGAGTTTGTTTCACTGAAACTTTTACAAACAAAATCTTTTTGGTCTGACTTCAGAATGTTGTTAACCGGTTTCCTTCCTTCTAATCATTGTAACTAAATCCTTCCGTCAGTATCTAAAATTCAGTGAATTGAGGTTTATTTTCACAAAGAAAAATCATAATTATTATCAAATTTGAAAATGATTTGTTCTAGTTTGTGTCTCTATAGCTGTGATAAACACCACGACCATAAGCAATTCAGAGAAGGAAGGGCTGATTAAACAAACTTACACGTTACCGGCCAGCACCATGTAGAGGGAACCCAGGGCGGGAGCTCAGGGCAGGAGCCTGGCGGCAGGAACTGAAGCAGAAGCCACGGAGGAATGCGGCTTCCTGGCTTGCTTTCTTATAGAGCTCAGGCCCACCCACCTAAGGATGGTGCCGCCCACACTGGGCTGGGTCAAAAAAAAAAAAAAAAAAAAGAAGAAGAAGAAGGCTCACAACAGACGTGTCCACAGGCCGATTTGCTGAAAACAGTTCTGTAACTGAGACTCCTGCTTCCCAGATAAGTGGATGTCTATGTTAAGCTGACGAAAGCTAAGCAGCACATGGGTCAGCTTTATAAAAATTGTACCTAAATATCTAAATGCTTCTTAGCAACCTTAAATAATTAAAATTGGTCTAGAAAAAAAAGAAATTAACTGACAATTCCCAAGAAAAATCTAACACATTTTCTAAAAATGTAAGTTTCCAGAAAATATCTTCTGGTCATTTCTATGAACCAGTATATATGTTAATGCCAACTCTAAAGAGAATGCTATATATCACTATTCTATAAGGTTTAAAAAAAGATTTTAGTAGGAAAATTATTAAACTTGAAACTTGCTTAAATACTCTCTATGAATAATGCCAAGCTTTCTTCAAATAAGACACTTTGAGGCCCCAGGAAGCCAGGCCTCCAAAAGGTGAATGGCAGCCATGAAACAGAATACTGTACGTTTTCTGTCACGGGTGTCTCTAGTGTATTAGTATAAATTGGAACAAACAGAGTCTTAGGAGAATGTATGGTTTTGCTTGGCAACATTTTTCAACTATGAGCAATCTGAGACAAAAATTTTGCAAACTCAACTGCACATGCCTAACAGGGGTAGACTAAGGAGGTATAGGATGTAAGATGGATGGTCAGATGGATGGGTGGACAGACAGACGGATGGGTGATGAATGGAGAAATGAATCACAGCAAGAAAGAATTATTCATCTTTAGTTTAAGTGTATATCAAAATCAAATATTCTTTAAAACACAGAGTTTACATGTAACCGATCTTACGTATACTACTAGAAACTTCATTTATAACATAAAAAAAATCTAATGAAAATGGAGTGTTTAAGTAGATTTTAGCAAGATGAAAAAAATATGATGATGGTCTCTATGATTCATTAAAATCTCATGGGGACACTTGTAGCCAGTCCACGATGTAAAACACAAGCTGCTCACAACTATACAAAGCCAAGCTCTGAGGCATTAATATGTAATGGGACTATATGACACAGCTCTTGGACAAAAAGGGACAAGTTTTCACCTGAACATGATCTGACTATAGACCCAGAAAACCCAAGAGATTTTAATTTAATCCTCACGTGGAAAAAGTGGGCTCGGTCGGACGGCTGGAAATGAGATTACTGAACGAAGTTCAAAGGCAGCGAGTGGTTTCTACCAGTGATCAGGTAGACTGTATAATAAAATATTTAATTTATGTAACTTCATACACATAAAAGAGCTGGGAATAATTCTAGCTGAGAAACATACTGGACGGGCATAAGCATGAGTGAGTGTCACTTCAGCTGTGAAGTGACATTTGAGTAAATTCCACACAGGTGTCCGTTAGCTCACGCTCTCCCGTCTGTTGTTTTTCCATTTCCTCTTATAGCCGAGGGACTCAAATCCAACGCTAATAAAGGGTTTGTTGATTTCTACTGTCTCTGTGCTAGTGACTGAACCCAGGGGCTCACATATCCCAGGCAAATTCTTTTCCCCTGATCTCTTTCTCCAACTTTATCATTTTTATTTAAAATGGAGAAATGGCTTGGCAGTTAGGGACATCTGCTTCTCTAGCCGGGGACGTGATTTGGGTTCCCAGCACCTAATCTGGGAGCCTCACAACTCCAGTTCCAGGGTATCTAAGGCCCCCTCTTGGCCTTTGCCAAGCACATGGGGGTGGCACGTACTTACGCAGACATACCAGCACATACATAAGTAAAAAAGTAATTAAAATTTTAGTTATTAATCCAAATTGTAGACTCAACACAATTTTATTAAAATCTCAGAGGTTGTTTTTGTGTTAGGGGAGGTTATGTCAGTGTGCTCATTTGGTATTTCTCTGAAAGAAGAAACAGAATTGAACAGGGCTTTTATTTAAGTAATCCCGGCACGTGGGAGAGGTCTTAGGACATGAGGATGTGATTTAAGACAATAAGAGCCACACTTGATTACTGCTGAAGGAACAGGCACATAAATCAATGGAATCCATTAGAAATTTCTTAAATTCTTAAAATGTATTATGTGTGAACACGGGTGTGCATGTGCCCATCTGTATCATAGCACAGCTCCGTGGAGCGCATTCCCGTTTTTACTGTGGGATTGAACTCAGGCCATTAGGCTTGCATGCAAACCCTTTAGCCACTGAGCCCTCTCACCCCAACCCTGAACTCAAAGTTTCCTGAGCAAGATCTTTGTGTGTGTGTGTATGTGTATGTGTGTGTGTGTGTGTGTGTGTGTGTGTGTGTGTGTGTGTGTGAGAGAGAGAGAGAGAGAGAGAGAGGAGAGAGAGAGAGAGGGAGAGAGAGAGAGAGAGAGAGAGAGGACTTAGAATGCAAGATAACAGAGCTCTGTGTGAAGAAACAATATTCGATTCAACAAGTATCTCTTTGAAAATTGGAAAATACAAACAGTGAGTTAATATAATCTGCCCCAATAAGTCACTGCCTGATTTGACTACAAATATCAAGGGGTGGGGGTGGGGGTGGGACTCTCTTGTTGAAAATGGGCACACGTGTCCTACTGAGAATCAAAATTATTGCAGGGAATAAAAATAACATAAAAGTCAATGTTTAACGTTGAAACTCCAGGCTTCTGATTACAGCTGAAGTTTGCTTAAATGCTAGGTAGAGCTAACTTGTCCCACAGAGTCTCCAGTTCAAAGAAAACTTTAAGTTTTATTAGGAACTGGGAACAGCACAAGCCTTGAAGCCTCCTGCTTCTACTGGTCACAACGGAGGCAAATCCCTCAGCTTCGTTCAGCAGCAAAGGCAAATCAAGAGCTGACAGCCTGAGGTTATCACCTCTAAGTGGAAGAGGCAACAGGAAAGAGTCCTGGCTAGGCATGCTGGTGAAGTGAAGGAAGTTACCCATGACAATATGAACTCAGCAAGGACGACATATCTGCCAGCTGGAGACACCCACGGGGCCACTGTGCTGTCTGAGGCTGCTGCATCATTGAACTGAATCAAATCACATCAGGGGATCTACTTAATGCTTATGGGGAGATGTAAGAGGTGGTGCCCTGGCTTGAATCCAGGGGAGGCAGGCCTGGGCAGGTCTCTTCATTCAGCAGGAGTGAATAAACAGAAACAAACTGCTAGGAAGCTCGGGAAGGGCTGAGCTGGACATGCGGAGCAAAAGGAGAGGCTTGTGTGGATTGCACAGGGTTTGTTGTTACACAAGCAAAACTTAAGAATCAGTCATGTTGCTACATAGTTTTACTTTTCAATGAAGATCAAGAAAGCAGAACTCAGGAAAGATAAAAGGAAGAGAAGAGGTGTTGCAAAGGAAACAAGGGCAGAGCAAGCATGGTGGTCTCTTGACCATGATCCCTTGACCATAACGGAGGGGAGGCCACTGATATTTTGACTGGAGAATTAAAGTGAACTTGATAAAATGCACTATCAATGTTTAAAGTAGAATCCATGAGATGGAGATACATAAATTTATGGACTACAGAGCAGGAAAAAAAAGAGGAAGAGATTAAAGTAATCCAAGAGCTGCCAACTTATATGGAAGTCCGAAGACAAAGACCCCATCAAGAACTATTAAATGTTCATGAATGGAAAAATAATGGAATAAAAGAACAAATTAAATCCAAGCAGTGATTCAAGGAAGATGGGAGGATGTGGATACCAAGAGGTACGAGAAGTGTGTCCGTCTTGGCGACTCCCATGCACAGTTTGGGGGGCTGCACTCTCCAGCAATCACGAGGAAGGACAATGGAAGATCTATAAATTATTGAACTCTTCTGTCCCAAAATTAACCGCAAACAAACAGTTTCCAGTTTCTCTCTGATGACACAAAATGGTAGAACCAATAACACAATGTCTAAGCTTTAAGGGAGAAATGTAATCGCCATTCCTAGTCAATCTCATGATAGTTCTAATATGTATTAGCCAAAGGATTCCATGATATGTAAAGGATTAAAAATAGAGCATTTCCTCAAACTTCACTTTGAAAGAAAAAGTCAGAAATTAGAAATTAGAAAACTAGAATTTATGTGTTTGGATTATAGCCACAGCATAATGTATAAAAACAAACAATCTGAACCAACTGACTTAATATTAAGTCACAAGAACTGTTGAAACAAATATGGTCTCAGTATACTGGAATTATAAGAACAGTATTATTAAAAATTTAAAAGTGGCCGGGCGTGGTGGCGCACACCTTTAATCCCAGCACTCGGGAGGCAGAGGCAGGTGGATTTCTGAGTTTGAGGCCAGTCTAGTTTACAAAGTGAGTTCCAGGACAGCCAGGGCTATAGAGAAACCCTGTCTCGAAAAACCAAAAAAAAAAAAAAATTTAAAAGTGGATTTTCTAACCTTGTAGAATGGCAGGTCCAAATACTTACTATACGATTTTAAATACCTTTTTCTTGAGGTAAAAAAGGTTTTACTCTCAGAAAATAAACTGAAATATAAAGAATTTAAGCTAAAAAAAATCCTAAAAATTCCCCTCAGGCCTCTAAGTTTACAAACATGTTATTTTCTCATTTTTAAAGAACAGTAGGTCAAATGTTACTAGCTAGGATCAGAGGATGGTCATTTTTCCAATCTGGATGCACCCTCCAGAACTTCAGAACATTCTCAAATGAAAGAAGGTGGAAAAATAGCAAAAATATGATCTCAGTAAGCCTGGCTACAGTTCTATTGTCGAGAGCCAAGCTCGCTTAGACGTCACAATAGGCATATTAAATATCACAGTCTGTTGTCCAAACTGAGTATCAGAAATTATGTGTTATTGAAGGAACAAGTCACGAGGTAAAATACAGTTTAGTATTTAAACAAGGTGATGATAATTTGGATAATTCGGATTCACAGTCAATGAGTTGGGGTGTGGGGGGGGTGGCCAGTGTTTAAGAGATCAAATAAAAGAAGCCAATGGCTTGCAAATTGTAGCTTTCTAATAATAGTGAAATTTGCATAGCACTTTTCATAGGCTTGGCATAAAATGTTAAATTATAACTGCTTATTATTGTTTCTAATAATAAAACATAACTAATATAAAATTAACCACAAGTGGCAGTTGGAACATTTCATGAAGGTTCTGCCCTAAAGCCTGTTACTTGCTCTCATAAGCTTCTAGAAGGGAAAGCGGGACTCTAAGAAGGGTCTTATTTTGATTCTTTCATTCTCACAGCAATGACTAATATACAACTTCTGATCTTTCACGGTTTACACAGAGATACTGTGCTATGGTGTGGTCTCTTTAGGGACCAGTAGCCCATGGTTTGGAGATGGGTGGCAAATCCTAAATCTGGGCTATCAAGGACCTGTAACCACTGTTTGTTGCTTCAGCCAATTCAGCTATTCAGCCAAGTACAGGAGCCTCAACCGCAACTACAAAATATTATGAAGAATAAACTGTTAGGGGAAAAAATAAATAATTACATGCTAAATTGGGGAGTCATAAATACCAGAAGGAGCTACTGCCAAGAGATATTATTTCCTGTGGCGCATAAAAACAACAGACAAGAACAAGGCTGTCCCATGGCAAAGGCAGGAGGTTACAGCTCGTGGTAAAAAGAGTTGCCAAAAATTCTGTTGTTTTAGTTTTTGATTTAATATTTTCTAGATTGAAGTAAACTTATTTGGGAGGATAAAAATTACAGGAAGATCAACCAACTAGCTTATAGATTCAAATATTAGCTATTTATAAAAGGATTTAAAATAAAAAAGTAATGCCAATGAACCAATATGTTTAAAATGTGGAGTAACATCTCTCCCTTCCTCCCTCCCTCCCTCCTGTCATCTGTCTGTCTGTCTTCTTTCTTAAAGCTGTTTAATAAATGAATTAACCAAAGCATCTACCCTCCTAAGTTGCTTTAATAGCAACACTACTACCGTCCTAACTATGACCTTTTAGGCCTACAGCGTCCTCCACCCCTGGCTTGACAGCACAGCAGGGTCAAATGACCATGCAGAATCTTCAAACTGGAAGTAGCATACCCTTGAAAGGGAACAGACATTTTTCAGGGGACAGACAACTTTCAGAGGACAGACATCTTTCAGGACTCTAGTACTGTGAAGACAACATGAATCTAGATGCTTATCCCTCTATGAAGTCTTAAACAGAAAGGAACAAGCACGGTCGTTTCAGAGAAGCACACTGGGTATCCTGGGGCTCTCTTCACACAGTTACATAGATTTTTTTTTCATATAATTATTACCATGGATATTATCTGCTAATGTTTACAGAGAGTTTTACCCAGCGAATAAGGAAGCCTCTAGCATGCCTATCTGCTTAAATTCCACAGACAGGCAATAGGCATTCAACAGATGGACTGTGACACAGTCGCAAAGAATTCCAACTGCTAGCTTAATTCTTGAGGTTCCACAACACTCTCTCCCCAAGATTACCAGCACTGGTGGGTCCCACTGTGACCCTATAAGTGATTCAGATTTATGATCCACCCACCCCCGTGCTATTTTTGGAACAGCACTAAGTGTATTAGGACAATCTCCTGGCTCTGTGCTAAAAACAGACTGTTAGCAGCTCATAAAGCCAAGGTCTGTGTCCTTCAGCAGGAAGGAAAATGACATTTGGGCCTGTCTTCAAGTGTCTGCACAGTGGGTCTTTCTCTGCACAGGGTCAAAAATTCAGCAAGAGAAATTAATAAAAAGGAGGGAGGGAGGGAGGGAGGGAGGAAAGAGAGAGAGAAAGAGAGAGAGAGAGAGACAGAGAGAGAGAGAGAGAACGTGTGCAGTAGCTAACATCTCACACTGTTGAGCTCCCTGGAGTACTTTTTACTCGGTGCAGAAAATACCCACTGCCAGAGTCCTGTTAATAGTTGAGACAGATGACATCTACTTAAACCTAAGACTTCCATTAGATTGGTTCTAATATCAGTTCACAATGGGTGAATAGTCAGGCTTCAGAAACCTTGTTTTTCAGGTCCATCTACTAGGACAATAATATCCATCTCTTGGGTCCCTGACAGCATTATACTTTTTTAAAAAAATGTTTTTGAAAGTAAGCGTTGATGTCCTAGACCATAGCAGACACTTTAAGGGTAGTCCCATATGTTTTGGTCTTACATGTTATCTATTGTTTAGCTTCAAGATGAAAGAAGGTGATGGTACTCTGTGGTCTTGGTCTGATCTCCAAATTTATTTCAGTGGAGGGAAATAAGTGCTTCCTCACTTTACCTCAAAAACTAAGATAATAATTACACTTGAATCTAATGTGACACACTAAAACACAATGTCACAGGACCCATCTTAGAGTCACAGTCCTGTCCTACCTTAAAACAAACAAACAAACAAACAAACAAGAAAACAAAGAACAAGACACAGTCAAAAGAGAATTATAAAATATTTTTGTTCCTAAGAGGAAGTAAAAATAGAAATGTATTCTATGTAGCTAAACTCAGCTCAAATGTTCTTCTCCAAGGAAGACGTAAATTAAGATACTTAAATAGCTACCACTCCTGTAGAAAAAAATATCGCTATCTGTTGGGTCTTGAAAGCATCCAGAGACAGTGTTAACAATAACAGATAAGTCATTACCACTCCACAGGTAATGAAGATGATTCCTGAAAACGGCTTAGATGACCCATTGCCAAGGTTAGTAAACGAACGAATGCCACCTGGTCCTCCCGGCAGGCATCACTAAGTGATCCCAGCTTCTTTACCCCTTCAAACTTAGGCTTGGCATCAAAGAACATCTCACAACAAATTTCCAGGCAGACAGCCATCAGAAAGTGATCAGAATTCCCATGTGAGTTGAAACTGCCCCCAGACTCGGTCAAAGTTTACCTCTGAACACTTATGAAATTAAAACATATAAGGAGCTTGCCTGGTGAATAAATGAAGTCAAGGAGGCATAATTCTCATGTGAATATTTACCCTACTCACATGACTAAACTTCCCAGCCATCTCATTAGCATTCATTAGGTATAAATATCTTAACACCACTTATAAATCATTCTTATCTCTTCATTAGTAAGAGCTTCTTAAGGGTCATCCTTAGATATGATACCCTTGGCCAGCTCAAAGTGCTGTATGTCACCATAATTAATAAAACTGTATATCTTTATGAATGGTGTATAACTCAGGTTCTCCAGTAATTGGATTGAAATAAAGTCTTATCATGTGTTACTTTATATACATAACCCTCCTCCAGCCTATACGGCACCGGTCACCCGAAACGCCCCTATTTTTATGAGCAGTGTGAAGATGTACCCAGAACTGATTTCTTCAAAACAAGCACCATGAAACAAATGTCTGATTCTTTGGCCAGCGTGCACTAGCCTCAAAAACAAACAGGCCATTATATGAGGGGCAGAAAATTGAGATTACAAAGCCACTGAAAACAAGGCACATTATCAGCTGGTCTCCACTGCAGAACAAAAGTCACAAAAGCACCCCAAATACATGAAAAAGCCAAGTTTCTAAGTTTCCTGCAGCCTTCAACGGCTTAGGGTAGTCACCCCAAATAGAATACACCTTTCTGTCAGATGCAGTTTCCCTCAGGTCCTCTCATTTTGATCCACTACCAAGCTCTGATCTATTTCTGTCCCCTGCCCTTCATTTCATTGTTTTCAGACTTACCGTAGCCTGCATTTACTCAGAACAGCTACAAAAGTCACGGTGTTTAAAATGCAAGAAAACATGAACTGCAAATACTTTATGAGCCGGCTTTTAAACTTTTTGACGTCCGGCACTATGTGAATAAACTAAATATAAAAAAAAAATCACGTTGGAATTTTCCAGGCAGTCGTATGACCTCACCCTGTAAATTAGACTAAACGAGGAGGAGTTTTGAAACCACCATTATTCAATGCCATGTGAGATGTTTTTGTTGTTTTCCCCCCTTCTCAGACATTTCTAGCTTGAGGGGAGAGTAAAATCCTGTTCGCAGCATGGCCACGAGGAAGGAAGGAAGGATGGGGCTGCTCTGCAAGTTTTTGCCCTGCTATGGAAGACTCAGTGCGTGCGGAACAAGCAAGGATCCAGGCCCAAGTTCCCTGCGTTCTTTCCCCCCAGTCTTGCTGAACAGTAATGAGAGCAGAGATATGTCCCAGAGGTAAACATGGCCACTCCCAGCCCTGTCCACAGCGCATAAAGCAGTCTTGTTTCTCCTTACCTTATTTGCTGGCAAATTTAACTCTTAATTCGTGTGGCTCTCCCTTGAAAGAGGGAAGCAAGCAAGCGGGGAGAAAGCAAAGCTTATGGCTTAATGCTCAATTGCCCGTTAGTTTTAGTTTATTGATGAGACTTGATACGTCCCAGAAGCAAGCAATTAGAAGGAATTTGTTAATTAGAAGGACTCTCATATCATGATATCCTTCTCCCCGTTTCTTTGCTTGCTGCTCTTCAGCAGAGCCGTCAAACCTCCCTTCTCAAAAAGAGCAACCTGCCCTATGATCTGCTGCCCAGAAGAACAACCACAGCCACCTACCCTGGTCCCTGTCCCCTCTAACCTCGCCCTCATCTCCTTGAGGTTGACTGTTCTGCTACGTGTTTACAGCTGGAAGATTCGCCGATGGACCTTGAGACCAGGCAAGGGCATCTCTGTGGCCCAGCACCCTGAACTGCGTCTGGCACAGGCTGTCTGCCCACCTCACGATTGTTAGCTGAGAACCATCAAATGGAATTTTATAAGAAAATAAGGACCAAGACTGTTCTATCCTCCAGGGCAAACGGAAATTCACCGGATTTCAACTGCACTGGAATTTGGCGCATTCAAGCAATAGTGACTGAATCAGTTTTTCACCCCTACACGCAGTGTCCGTGGATTTCATGGGCCACAGCTGCAGACAGTCCCCTGGGGAACTCAGGGGAGGGGACCTGACTGGGTCAGTAACACAGAGCTTCTGCCAAACCTGGGGGTGGGGGTGGAGTCAACAGGCAAAATGGCGGGTTCTCCACGGAAGGCACTCGACCTCCCTCTCCTCCTCTGCTTTCATTTTCCCTCTCTCAGAAGCTTTCAGAGGATGATGTCAGTGGAAAATGACTCCACCATGCAAGCCAGTTATAGTAGCATCCCCACAGATCCGAGCTTAACTGTACTCAAACTGTCAATCAGGCAACATAAAGCAGGAAAAAAAAATAAGTCCTTCTCAATCTAAGCTCTTTTAAAGCTCTGTGGTGTCTTCAAGCCCTACCCTTAGGGCTCCAGAGACCGAGGTAATTCACGTATTACGTTCACTGGAACATACAATCCTACACCTCTGTTACACCCTGGTATCCTCCAGGACTGAAAACGGCCAGTCTCTGTGGTTGCGGACCAGCGCCAGGCCTCACACTGTGCCCTACAAAATCACATGCTCTTGGTGAACACAGCGTTTCTACAGAGGTCAGGAGTGCTAGTGCCCTTACTGCCCAGCCAAGATCCTGAAAGTGAAGCCTCCCTGAGCCAATCACAGGGCCTCATCTCTGGTGTTTCGATCCTCAATAGAGAGCTCTGGCTCCTGAACAGAGGGCATGGAAATGGCTGAGGGACGCTAAGCAATGAGCAAAGTCTATAAAGAGAGCAGACTACTGCATCCACGTACCCACTCCTCACTACATGCACAGCCTAGGGAACGGCAAAGGAAAACCCTTAGTAACTGTGCCTGGTATTCCCAAGAGCCAGTCTGTAATTGATGGTTCTGGGAAGTCTGGGAATGTAGGTGGATTGGCTCAAAATCCCACCCATTTCCTTGCAGCTAAGCCCAGGTTTGGGGAGACACCATCTCTGGTCTGTGAGTACAGGTCCAGCCTTTCCTTGGCAGCTTTGGAAGGCATCAGAAGAGTGCAGAACCAGGCAGGCAATCTCCTTTTGGAGGAACTCCATGTGTGTACACAGTAGGAGCTCATTTCCTCCTATTGGCTTTTGTTCGAGCAGTTTCCTTTGATAGAGGATGTATTCAACTCTCTGGCACGGCTGTCTATTCCAGGTATACTACTTAACTCAAGCAAGGCCTACTCCAGCTGCAGTCAGACCCAACTTGCCTACCTTAGCTTGGCCTTCCTGTCTTCTATTTTACATGAATACTTCTCTATTCACCTATCCGGGATTAACACAGAGTCAGTCAGGCTTCTCCGTCTTTGGCACACACACACACACACACACACACACACACACACATGTGCGTGTATGTATGTGTGCACGTGTGCATGTGTATGTATGCTCTTATGCATTTGTGGGTTGATCCGTAGGTGTTATTTCTGACTTCTTGATTGGCTGTCGATCATTTTCTTATGCTTCCTTTCCATGCTAACAGGACATGAAACAAACAGATTTTAATCCATATTCTCTAAAGGGAGGGACTGGGCTTTGTGAAGATGATTCAGAATGTATTTGAAAACTGTTAGTTATATTTTGATTGGGACATATTTTGAAAACCTTTCTCAAGTAAAAGCTGGAAAGATTTTAGGTACCAGGGTATTATACACTTCTGTTTTCACTCCCTCTGTTTTTGAGTTTCTTTTCCACTATTCTGCTCCTGTTTCGCCCTGTGCGTTGATCGAATGGATTCTAACCACACTTCGTTCTTTGTGCATGGTCCAAATTGTATGACCCAGAGCTCCGGCCAACACCTAACTTTCAAAAGTCTCTCTGCTATTGATGGGGGGTGGAAGTGACTTCTTCTAACACAGGCAACTAGGTCACCACATTCAGGAAGGAAGTGGGGTCTGGTTCCAGGAAGCACCTGGAAACAAGCACCCTTGCTTATTCTCTCTCTGGACAACAAAGCCATTGACCTTCCTCCAGGGCTCGAGTGCCAGAATGACTGACTGACAGATGCCACCAGAGACTTTCTTAGCTCCAGAGAAAGTCCTGCACTCATTCATTCATCTCCAAAGTTTAAATTCAGGAGTTGGGTCCTAACATGGTCTACTTACCATCTGCTTAAACAACCTAAAAACAGGCTGAGTGGAGACAGAATTAGTTTTATCTGTGCCAAAACAGCTCAAGGAATGGCCGACTATGGAGACTGTTCAAGTGCTCCATTTTCACACATGCACATTGTGAAACCCTTCAGATATAGACCCTCCTGTTTCCAAAAGCAACCACATTTCAACTATGTTAGAAATACAATGACTCCTTTAGTCCGAGATAGCATGTTTCAGGGGCTCACCATTTCCACCAAATGTAAACATACCCCAAAGCCTAGCATAAAATTCTTTTTGCATCATGTAAGGCCTTCTGCGTTCTGCTGAGAGAACAACGGGGTCTTTGTGAGGGAAAACAAGAGTTGAACTTGCAAAAATGCTTGAGTTGAAATCACTGATCATCCTAGACTGCTTGGAGGGCTGTTAGGAGTATACCCACCCCCAAAAATATATCTTAACTATTATGTACATGATCTTTAAAATTGGGTTTTAAATGCCTTTTATGTAGGTGATCACATTTAATCCTACTCATCAGAGAAGTAGATAACCCATCCTATTTGAAAGATGGGGAAACTGAAGTTCAAATAGATTAGCAAAGTTGCCTAAAGTTGTGCTTCCATCCTGCAACAAGGCCAGTGTTTGAATGTGGAGCTTGAACAGCCTCTAGGAACGAGAGCTAGGAGGTCAGTGAAGAATGTGTCTAAACCTCTGGATTCTTCCAATAAATGTAGACTCCTGGGCTCCACCCCAGATATCTCAATTTAGTGTTTTGGGGCACAGGCCAAAAAAATCTCCTTTTGTTTTTTTTTTTTGTTTGTTTGTTTGGTTGGTTGGTTGGTTGGTTGGTTTGGTTTAAGTTTTTCTTTGTTTGTTTGTTTTTTAATTCAAGCTTCCAAAGAGTTTGAGCTGCCAACAAAACCAAGTCTTGAGAGCACTGTGATCAATCAGCTTTTGCAATGGGGATGGCAAAAGCGATGTCTTTCTTCTCCTGGAGTCACTGTTGGGTAAAGCAGGTGTGTTATAGATACTTGGCCTTGTCACATCCTTCAAACCTCACTCTGGCCTTGACCATAGCGTGCTTGTCTTTGATTAGGTTTTCAAGTGGCTAGTCTCTCAAAGGGGAAGAAACTGGCCAATCTATTTTGTGAGTTGTTCCTCTGCAGAGGGACACAACCAAAAGTGTCACTTCTGTGTCGATGAAGCAACTAGAATTTGCTTCTAAAAAATGTCAGACACTCTAGACAACTCCCAGCTCAGCATTTTAGCCCTAGCCTTTCTCTGACCACTCCCCTTATCCACCAGCATTCCTCTGTAAAGTTTGAATAAATAAATAAATAATAAGATCCCTGGTTGGAGATTCTAGGGCAGAGCTGGCCTCCCTTCAGTACTATAAAGCTTCACAGGACTGCTTCACAGGACTGCACTCCCAGGGTGACAATGGATTCAGTTTACACTGCAATGGAAAGTTCTGCCTATGTTTGGGCGGATGATGAGGCACGGATTTGTGTGAGTCTGACTCATAGCTAATCCTCATCTAAAGAAATGCCTGCCTTGATAATAAAATACTTCATTCATTCCATCTTATCTTGAAAATATTTGTTGGGGTTGTACTGGTTGCCAGACAACAGCTTATACGTGCCATACGTGAGGATTACTACAGGACACACTTAGCAGCGTCCACACACACATCTCTCATGATAGCTTATAGTAAGTAAAGGAGCAATGCTCTGACCCAGGGAATGAGCAAAACTCAAGGGAAAATAGCAAAAGAAAGACAATGTTGCCCCACCATGCTGACAGCAGCCGTGTTTCTGAGTTGTGTTTCTGAGTCATGGCTAAGCCTGTAAATGATACAAAGCTCACCTTCAATTAGAAATGGGGATCAGAGCAGCCCGCTGGCCTCTCCTCAACACACTTAGTCTAATGAGAACAACGTACGTCCGACAAAACCCTGGACACTTCCTGGAGAAGCACCGAGATCTCGATTTACCACCTGCCATTAGATTTACCTGACTCTTTTCACCTTCCCCACCATGGAAGAATCAAACCTCTTCCTGTAACTGCTCTCAAACTCTTTCTTCCCTGTGGCTTCAGGCGCTCCATTCCCAGAAGCTGCTTCTGACTCAAAGGTCAGCAGTGTCCTCTGTCAGCCTAGCACACCTCCCCCACAAGACCCACCAACCACCTTAACCCTGTTGCCTCTCCCCTGCCCACTGCACCTCCTTTGATTGCCATAAACACCACACACTTTTCAACAGTTATACATTCCATACTTGCAGGAACTTGTAGTCCAGTGTTCCACTCACAATTCTTCCTAATGTGTTTCCAAAGGCCAGGCTTGCCTTTTTAACCCCCCTCACGCCAGGACTACATGCCCAGCTCCCATCTTTCTCCAACTTCAGAATCTGCCATTATTTCTCACAACCCTTTGGTTATCTAAGCCCTTAATGTAGGGTAAAGTGGAAAACATCATCTATTATACAGACTCCAAGGTACTGGGAGATGTCACAAGGCCCACACACCTGGGCCTAGGTACACTCTTTGAAATGTCATCATCTGCTGTGTATGTGTATGTCCACAAAGAGCCTAGGCTATCCCCTTAAATATGCATTCTCTGAGGCTGTGCCATCAACTTTTTTCTAGATTCCTTGTGTCCTTAATAGACTCCTGTTTTCACCTCAAATATCAGCCTTCTGCAGATAAATACCAAATTCACACCACGGTCTGCACATCACAAAGCCTACACCCACCCTTCTCACAACACCTGGAACCCCAGCCTCCGACACCGGCTCCCCATCCACGTCACCGAGCGTCTCTGGTGTGTCTGTTTGTGTCTCCAGGTCCTCTCTATACTATTTCCCTTACCCTCCAGTAAGTCCCACCCAAGCCCCTGGTCCTGGCTCTGCATCAGTACATCACTTCCTGGTTCTTCAACATTCCAGCTCCTGGAGCCTTCGGGGCTCACCCAAGTACCCCTCACCTGGGTCTAAATCAGCCTCAGGCTACGACTGATCCTATCTCACATCTGTTCACAAACACCTGGTGGCTGCTGCACTCTAATGAAGTCTGAGGCCCAAGCTGTAGCTAGCATTCAGAGACACCTGCAACTCGGCCCACGCCAAGCTCCAACTGGCAGACAGGCTGTGGTCCAAAGAGTATGTATGCCTGGGTGCTTCCGAAGTTCATGGCATGCCCTGGGACTTCCCGGAGGCCACTGGAGACGTTGTCTCCTCCAGGAAGCCTTCCCTGGCTTGTTTAGATGGCCGAAATCTTCTCACGGGGGCTTTGTAACACAGGTTACACACATAACCTTTACACAGTGACTTGACCACGGAGGCTTTCGCATGGTGGCTTTACCACTGTGGCTCATCCACTCGCCTACCTTTCCTCTCACACACTGTAAATACCACAAGCGAAAGGGAAGATTTGAGCAACACCTTTAGTTATTGTTTCTGTAGAGCTTTTCATAGTCAACAGAAACTTCAAGTAGAAAGCAGTGATATTGCAGGCCAAGGCTCAGTGACAATGCCATCAGCCCTAGCCACACATGGAGGGCCCTCTCTGTGGGCAGCCAGCACTGTCTTCTCATATCCTCATGTCATATCCTCATATCATATCCTCATATCATATCCTCATATGATTCTAGAGAGATAACTGTGATCATCCTGACTTTTAGAAATCTTCTGTGCTGGGCGTGGTGGCACACGCCTTTAATCCCAGCACTCGGGAGGCAGAGGCAGGCGGATTTCTGAGTTCGAGGCCAGCCTGGTCTACAAAGTGAGTTCCAGGACAGCCAGGGCTGCAGAGAAACCCTGTCTCGAAAAACCAAAAAATAAAATAAAATAAAAATCTTCTGTGTGTGTGCATGTGAGTGTGTATATGTGAGTAGATATGTGTGTGAGTGTATGTGTGTGAGTGTGTGTATGTGAGTAGATATGGGGGGTGTATATGAGTGTGTGTGTATATGTGTGTATGCTCATGTATATGTATGTGTTCATGTGTATGTGTTTTGTTGCATGTGATATTACACACACACACACACACACACACACACACACACACACACACACGGGGACTGGCCGTCAATCTCAGGCACTGCCTACTATTTTATTGAGACAGGGTCTCTCGTTAACCTAGAACTCACCAAGTAGGCTAGAGTGGCTGGCTGGTGTGGCCCAGGGATCCGTCTGCCTCTGCTTCCCTAGTGCTGGGATTACAAGCACACATTGTTTCGCCATGTTGTGTTTTATGTGGGTCCTGAGGATCAAATGAAGATGCACTCTTACTGACTCTGCCATCTTGCCAATCCTATATTTAATTTAACTTTTGAAATACACACTCCCTCTACCTAAATAAAGTAACAGGAACTAAGAGCCACACTGTGAAGGCTAAAAAGACAAAGAGCCACAATCTGAGGGACCTGCTCTTTCCTCTTTCTACTAATCTTAAAATCCAGACCGAAAAATATCCTAAAAACTAAACTTCCACGTATTTGAATAAAACAAAAATGGAGAAAAGGAGACATTTGTGTGTAAAATAAAAGGGGGTAGCCGTAATAATCACAGCAGCCCTAATCATGACTGAAGATTCCTTTCCTTTTCTAGTTTGAAGCATTACCTCAGGGCCCAGGGGTGCGTGTCCAGCTGAGTGGCGCGGTCTTTTGCAGTTCTGGTTTCTAGTGAGGTTGGTGGTATTTTGAGAATGTGAACCACCCACTTGCAGAAGCCCAAAGCATAAGGAGAGACATCAATGAGGCAGAAGACGCCTGAGTGGGAGCAGAGGTAGCCAGGAGCCCTCGGCACAAGCCTTCTCAGTGTTTTATAATAGCTAGCAAGTAGAAGCACAATGTTTTTATAAGGACAGAAATGACCACAAATCCTAAGTGTTTAGCCCTCCAGATCTTCACAAAACCAACACGCACCCAGACAAAGAAATCAGACATAGGCAGGGTCTCAGGGAGCGCCTCACAGTCTCCTTGGTCCTATCATTCTGTGAGGGTGACCAGAGGGTGGCCATGTTCCTCTGACAAGGCTGGCTTGCTACATTTCAAGCTCTCTCCTTGTACCAGGGCGGCTGTTCTCCCTCCAGAAGCCTGTTCTGGCAGCAATTGCCTTTTCTAAGCAGGAGGGGGGAAATGTGTGTGAGGGAGTAATTTTGTGTGTAGGAGAAAAGTGTTTCTAATTTTCAGTCCTGTGAACGTGAGGGGAAGATGGAAAAACGTGAGGGAGGGGACCGACTCAGTCAAAGCCTTCCTGGCTCCACTGCCCCGCCGAGGCTGGAAGGAGTCCAGAGCCGGGCCACTCAGGACTAGATGGTGTGGTCCTTCCACGTGTCTAGATAGGTGAATAAGGATCAGTCAACAGCAGCATGGTCCCCAGGGAACTGCTACTGCACTGAGCGGAAGAAGGTTTATCGCCTTCGGGAAGTTACCAACCTAACTCCAGGATTTTCTGAGTTCTGCCAAACTGTAACAGGAACCTCTCACCTCAATGGCTTTGGAAGTCAGGGTGGAGAGGACCAAGAGGGCCACTGGCTGTGATACACTCAGACCCTCAGACTAGCTCGTGTTGTCCTGACAACATGCACAGGCCATGTTGTTGATCTTTCTCGCCTTTTAACTCCTCAACACAGGAGTTTTGGACAAGAATATCGAAAGCAATTCTACAGCCACAGACATGAACTTGAGCGTTTGCACACACGTGGTGAGGAAAACTCGGCCAGGTATCAAGCTGCAGGGTGTTGAACGGTGACATTTTCCAAGTCTGAACGTTGGGTTCTCCCAGTCCCTCCGTGGCTTTTTCTCATCAATGATTTCATCTGGTTTGGGTTATGCAACACACCTTTTAGCCTAATATGGGGTTGGGAGTGGATTCATGCTACTTAGTGGTCTGTGAGCAGATTGGCAGTTTTCATTAAAAAGGCAAAATTCCTCTATGGTGGAATGTGGGTGGGGTCTGTTATGCGGAAGATAAAATCAGAAGTGGGGTGGGGGAGTGGGAGAGGAAGTTAGGGAGGGAAGGAGAGGAAGAGGGGGGAACACTGGAAGAGAAGGAGAGGGAAGAAGGCAAGAGATGAGGGAAAGAGAGAGAAGAAAATGGATGGAGAGGGAGGGGAAGGGAGGAGAGGGAGCAGAGGGGGAGGGGAAGATAGAGAGAGAAAGGAAAGGAGGGAGGGAAAGGGGAAGGGGGAGGGGGGAGGGGGAGGGGCAGGAGAAGAGGGAGGGGGAGGGGAGGGCAGGGAATGGTAGAGAAGGGATGGAGGAGGGGAAGGGAGGGGGAGGGAGTGGGGGAGGGGGAATGGGAGAGGGAAGGGAAGAGAGGGGAGGAAGCAGAAGGGGGAGGGAAGGGGGAGAATGGGGCCCAGTGTGTGCTAGAATAGAGGCCTAGTGATGTTTAGTTTAAACACCAATCCAAGGGTTTTCCTAACAAGAGTTTGCCTCAGAGCTAGGCCCAGGGCTTGCAGCTTGCCCTGGTTTTCTTCACATTAACACCTGGTCTAGGGCAGGGAGCTGCTGGGCACTCTCCTCTCTCCCTCACTCTGTGTAGGCTCAGGCATAACTGAGGGAGAATACCAGAAAACCCCTTCCTTGTTCCTCCCTCAGGAAGAGAGGGAAGGTGGGCACAGCCTGCGGCCGACCGGAGCTGAGATTAATCAGTTCCTTCAGTGACCTTGGCACCTACCTACTGATGGTACAGGGGTCTCTGGTGTCTGAGGAAGAGGGCCACAGGCGAGCACGGAAATTATCACCATGTGGGTGGAGGGGAGGGGGAAATGCAGAGTCCAAGGCAACCGGAAATCTGCAACTCAGAGTTCTCCCCTCGGCGCGACAGCCAGCGTGTCTTCTGTGTACGCATCTGCATTTGCTGGTCCGGCTATCATTTTTATGCCAATGTCCAGCATGCTAGCAGATGTGCCCAGGGGGAGCATACTCTTGGGGTAGAGGGTGAAGTCCTGAGGAGCATCCATCTGCTTTTCCCATTGCATTTAGACCTGAGCTGAGGTGAGGAAACTGCTCACCCCTTTCTCTATCCTGGCTGGCTCAGGATTCCCTAGGACCCTAGGTTGCCTAAGTGTAAGTACCATATCCTGAATAAGGGAGGTGCTAAACCGAGCCTATCAGAAACTTCCAACCTCCACTGTGCGCAGACTAGCCTTCCCTGGAGACGGGTGGCACTGGGAGTGATGGGAGCCGCACTTCCGTTTCAGCACCGGGGTCTGCGGGGACAATTGTCTAAGTGAACACTGTAGCTTATGTGCCTCTGGCTTGTGCAGGTCTACTCGCTGGCTGCAGACATTAGAAACTGCTTGTTAGAGCTCAGGGAGAAGGTGGATATGACCTCTACCGGATCAGAGACTTTCCCTTTTGGGGGTCTCCTCTGATTTCCATCTGTATGGCAGGCAAAGCGCTTGCCCATTTGAGTGTGTCTCCCCAAAGCCCTTTCTCCTCTTCTAGTGCATGAGAGCCCATAACAAGCTGGCAGTAGCTGAAGTAGAAGTCCTGGGAAGTAAAGAGTTAAAAAAAAAAAAAAAGACCAAAGCTGTCCTTTGGCCCTAGCAGCCCCAGAGGCATCAGGTCCCTTTGATCCTGCCTCTTAATTGCAGCCTAGAAGCACTGAGAACTTTAAAGAAAAGGAACAGAGAGACTTAAGAGATAGAGCTTGTTTTGTTTTCGGAGGGGATGGTCTTCCTGGTGGCTGCCAGGAAGCTGGTACTCCAGGGCTCAAGTGATGGGTTTCCCAAGCAGGACTACATCCTCTCTCAGGCAAGCATCTGACAGAAGAGAGCTCCAGGAATACCATACCTACAGAGGCCACTTGGTAGGGATGCTAGGTGGGAGATGAAACAGGAGAAAGGAGACCATGGCTTAGCATAGCAACAGTCAGAGCATACCGCACACATCCCTGAGCAGCTACACAGGAGCAGTGAACACCCTTGGAGGAGGATAGAACTTCCAGCAGGAAACGCACTGCACAGGTCGGGAAGCTGAAAATAGACAGTGTTCCTAGTCAAGCTCAATAGCAAAGGCCTTTGATGGTAAACACTAGGAAGGCTGAGGCAGAAACACCAAACTCAAGGCTTCCATGGGCCACAGAGTGAGAGACCAGACTGGCTATTTTAGCAAGACCTTGCCTCAAAACTTAAAATAGAGAAAGAACAAAGGATATAGCTCAATGAACGCGTCCTTGGTGGCGGAGGCCCTGGGCTCCATCTCCAATAATTCCACAACGCAACAGATGCGTTTCTAGGAAAGTCTCTCAGGTAGTAATGTCAAAACATCACAAAACTCCTTAGGCTTGCTGGGCGGTGGTGGCGCACGCCTTTAATCCCAGCACTTGGGAGGCAAAGGCAGGCGGATTTCTGAGTTAGAGGCCAGCCTGGTCTACAGAGTGAGTTCCAGGACAGCCAGGACTACACAGAGAAACCCTGTCTTGAAAAACAATAACAACAACAAAAGAAAACAAAAACCTTAGACTTGAGTCGGCCTCTCTGTCTCTCCTCTCTCTGTCTCTGCCTCTCTCTCTCTCTCACACACACACACACACACACACACACACACACACACACACTCACACACATGCCTGAAAAGTAACAAAAAGACCAAGTAATTTTCAACAAACAATGAAGATGACCCCCCACCCCCACCCCAGTGGCCGTTCCTGTCCGCTGTGGCTGTGTTTAACTGCTCAGGGAATACTGTGGCAGGAGCATTCTCTAAGCAAGCCCCTTTCGCAGTCCCCGCGGAGGCACTCTTGACAGAGGAACCACACTCAATCCTACCAAGGTGTGTCTGGCCTTTGGCTCCTGATTATCTTGTGACCTTGGGAGGTCACTTTTCCTGTGCTTCACTTTCTTCATAAAACATTTTAATGGAATTGATGAACACGGCTCTCAACAGAAGGCTGGCTATAATAGTAGGCACTCGATAAACTCGATAAACATTTGTTCTGTTTCACTCTTAAGAGGTTATTGGTCAATTAAAAAGCATGTCCACCCCACCCTGCCTCATCCTTGTGCGGACTAACAGGCATCAGGCAGGAAAGACGTCCCTTAAATCAGTTTAGCTCCATTCCTGGTTCCAGGAGAGAACTAGAGAAAGAAAGCCTCCCTGGTGACAGACAAAGAGGAAACACCCAGAGGAAGAGGAAGAGGAAGATAAATGATCTGTACTCAGGCCTGGACTTCTCCCAGTCCTCTCTGATGATGTCTTTGTTTATTGACTGTAACTTAAATGTAGCTGTACTATGAAACCAGTGTCATGCCAAAGGCATGTAACACATCCCCATGTCATGCTAAAGGCATATAACACATCCTCTTGCCATTCCAGGTACACATAACACATCCTGCTTATTCCTCATGCCCTTTCAAGAGAATGAGGAGAGGAAGCTGTTATTGGCATCTTAAGGAATGAGTGAAACTGGCAGAGTCCCCCAAACCTCATTCATTGGGTGTTTAAGGTCTAAGGTAGACACATTAGACTTCTGGCCTTTAAATCCACCTGCCACCTAGCAAATAAGTAAATAAACAAGTAAATAAATAAAGCAGGGGGGTATTCAAAGCTGAGTTTTAAAACATGTGCTTCTTAGGAAAGAAAAAAAGACCTCTGAAGCTGATACACACAGAGGTCTTACTTGAGTGTAGGTACCAAACTTCTCATGCAAGTTGTGAGTCTGTGTCCATGGCAACCACAGACATCTTAGGCATAGGAGATGTCCACAGCTGGGCTGCTGCCAACCCCGCTATCACCTAGCTGGGTCCCTGTAGACTGGGAGACAACATTAACATAATCTGACCTCTAAGCAAGTCTGGTATCCCGCAGCAGCCTCCTGGGCCAGTGGTGCTGGCCTCCGAGGCTGTACAGGCTCTTTGGGTGAGCTATTGCAGACCCATCATCCACTGGCATTCACGTTTCTGCGAAGCTGCCCAGTGTTCCAGATCCTCCCTATTGAACAGGATGTGTGGTACCATCATCTTTATCCTCTGGGAGCTTGTTAGGAAAGCAAACTGTTAGCCCCACCCCAGACCTACTGATTCAGAATCTACATCCCTTATAAGGTCCCCAGGTGACTTGCAGGTACATGCAAGTTGGAGCAGTGCTGTTCTGGTTTAGTCCTTGGAGACGTCAGCAGGAGCACACCAACTACCTCCAACCACACCAAGGACTTTCTCATCTTGAGAATTGCTCCCAAGCAGTTCTTATGGCCAGGTTCAAGAGAATCTGATAGACTCAGGAAAAACAAGACACCCAGGGTCTGGTGACATCTCACTCTGGAATTACTACCCCAACCAGTCCTGCAAATAGGTATCTTAAAAGGCAGATGCAAACGTCTTGATAATTTTGCTTTCAACCGTTCTGCCTCTGGAAAAAAAATGTACTTTTAAGTCACCTGTACGTATGAAAGAGGCAGGGATGACTGTTCCCGCATACGCCCACCACTCTGTGCCTTCAAACATGACTATGAGCAAACGCTGGCCTCCAGCAGGATCACTGCCAGAGCCTGGTGCTAAGGAGGGTGAAATACGTGTAGGAGGCTGTGATCGTTAATTTTGATTGTCAACTGGATGGGATTTAGGATTACCATGGCAACAAACCTCTGGGCCTGGTTGTGAGGAGGTTTTAAGACTGGATGAACTGAGATGAGAATGGAGACCCCACCCTAAGTGTGAGCAGCAACATCCTGAGGATGGAGGGGTCCTAGGTGAATAAAAGCAAGGCACCTGACTCTGGCTTGTCTTTTCTGTCCCTCACTG
The DNA here is from genome assembly GCF_000001635.26 of Mus musculus. Taxonomy (NCBI): domain Eukaryota; kingdom Metazoa; phylum Chordata; class Mammalia; order Rodentia; family Muridae; genus Mus; species Mus musculus. The sequence continues at coordinate 120,283,720 of NC_000080.6, read as the reverse complement.
TGGATGTATGCCAGCCAACCTGCTACCATGATGGACATACCCTCAAACTGTGAGCCAAAATAGCCATAATTTCCGCTAGGTACTTTCCTTCGGTATTTTGCCCAGCTACAGGAAAAGTAAACAGACTATTCTTACAGATTCCCACAGACTGGGATACGGTCCTCAATAGTTTTGCTTGCTTTCTTTTCTTTTTTTTAATCTATTTTCTTCTTTTATGTATGTTTAGTTTCCTGATTCTTTTCGACCTCCTAGCTTCTTCTGGGCCACTGACTAATTTTTTTTTTCAAAGCTCGCCATTGGTCAACTAACTGCCTGTTTTCTCTTTACGCTCACTCTCTCTGTGTGGTGTTGAGTATGCATGACATCAACTATTGTTTCAAGACAGCGGTCTCAGGCTTAGACATCAGCAATCTGGGAACTACGCTATTCACTGTCCCCTCCTCTCTTTGTCAAGTATAGATATCTATATCTATAAGATAACACCACGGGTATACCCCACTGTTGGCTATAGTTCGATGTTGAGAAATCTCATGGCTCATTGTCTCCCCTCCTCCTCTGAACCTCTTCGCACGGCTGGTCTCTTGTTCTTCCTAGGTCCCTTTCCAGTCACAGCACCATCTGATAATACTGATGCATTATCTCTTGTGAGAGAAACCATAATGTATTTCTGGCACTTTTGAGCTCCTGAAGCACCTCCTATTTTTCCACCACAATGACCTTCGGGTCCCTTTCTCCTCCATTCTCCTCTACCTCTTCCCTACATTATGCCTGGATTATTGTAAATTTTTTTCTGTCCAGTGGCATCGCTCACGGCTCTTCAGCTCTACCCTACCTGATTGATTCCAACTGCCCCTGTGTAGCCGGATTCCTCACTGTCCCCTAACACTGGCTCCATATTCTGTAGTCAACTCTTCTTGTGGTTCCTTAACCTCACTGTCCCTCTTCCCTGAGCCCCTGGGCTCTCCATGCTTTTTGATCATAGGATCCTATTATAAAATATTTCGTAAGCCAGAAATAACCATCATAATAGTTCTTCATTTACAGATGAAATTCTTGTATAGCAACACCAATATGATCTATACATCATCAAATACACATGACAATTGAGAGTTCAAAGGGATACACTAAATAATATATACGTTGTGCTCTCTACTTACTAATAAATAATTTTATCCTTGGCCTGGGGTGTAGACTTTTCTCAGTAGAAAGGCTGATTTAGACAAAATGTTTTCATGTGGCCCCAACACAGCTTTTCTTCCCCAAATTCTCAGAACTTTAAAGCCATAAGAACTAAATCATCTATATCATATAAACCTCCTCAATGCTTTTAGTATGATTAATTGAAGCTTTAGGATGCCAGAAGTTTATAGATTTTTTTTTAGGATAATTCAATCTCTTAATTAAAAACATTACTGTCCTTCCCAAATTGCTAGGGTTGAGCTTTGCTCAACTGGATGGCATACATTATACGAAAGCTTCAAGTTAGACCATGGTGTGATTCATTTAGCTCAGTAAGTATCCTATGCATAACATTCTATAGGCTTGGGAAGTAACTTCTCCACTTTGAGGTTGCTAAAACTAGTAGCATGTTAGTTAACCTAACTCAAACCCTGTTGCCACTTGATTTGTTAAACAGGAAGTTGGAATTCTGACCACCAGGGAAACAATAGACAGAAAACTTAAAATAGCATATGTATTTAAGATGCCACTGTGACTATTATACACAGAGTTTAACAGAACGGCGACTACACACCATCTGAAATGTCTAACACGATTCATGTTTCTACCTTGAAACTGAGTACTTTCTATAAGTTATTTTCATCTTTCTTATTTATTCAGCTCAAAACCTACAATGCTGGCTACCTGTAGGACTTGAGAGTCTTGGAGGCCTGAGTTTACGTAGTAGCCAGGCTGGCTTTCACTGATATATGGCTGTTACCAAGTCTACAGAGAATTCTTTTCCTCTACCAGCAAACTGAGAGTGCTGTTGATTGGGTAGGGCTCTAAGGACCTTCTAAAGTTCCAATTGCACAAGGTATGTGTAAAGCAGCTTACCTGTAATGAATACCCCTAAAAGAGTCATTTCCAGTCCCCACATCCATCTTTCTACCAGTTTAAGAGGCTCGGTGAGATGCTCTCAGGGGAGCACAAGGCCATTGTTGTTGCTGTCTTTGTTCATTTGGTTATTCTCTGGCCTGCAGGACATTATGAGGTGTTCATGAAACACCTAACAGCCATGTGGCTCGGTTGGGATATAGGGTCAACTTTGGCTTTATCCTGAAGGTTACCCAAGCAATCCAAGCTGAGAACCTACCTCTCTGAGGGCTTTACCATAAAGTCAACTAGGTCTAAATGGAATACTGTCAAAGAAAGTACTTAAGTGGTGACATGACTCTATGTCCTCACATCTGGCACCTGGGAGATTTCCAAGTTTATCTTGTGCTTTCAAAATCCAAGTCAATTAACCAAGGGGGTGGGTAGAATACATGCGCGTGCGCTTGCCGCGCGCATGCACGCACACACACACACACACACACACACGGCAGATGGCAGCCCAGGCTGGTCTAGAACTCACTGTTACAAAGCATGGCTCTGAACTTCTGATCGCCCTGCTTATAGTTCTTGAGTGCTAGCATTACAGGTGTGCTCCACTACACCTGGTTTTATGTGGTAGGAGGTAGAGATTGACACAAGGCGTCAGGGACATCAGGCTTCCGCTCTGCCAACTGGGGTATCTATCCCCCAGTCTTCTAACAAATCAAACTTTTAAAATCAATAACTCATCTTCTGGAGTTTTAGCCAGAGTGCCTTAAATGAGGCTCCCATCCTGTAACGCCCCACTTAAGCTGTTAATGGAGATGATACCAGCAAAAGCCCTTGTCAAGTGCAAGGAGCCCCACATCTGTCCATTATTGTTCTGGAGACAAGTTGTGCATTGGTCTCATCTTATCTCCTAGCTTTTGTGCATTTTGGACAGCTCAGAAGAGCCCTGCAGTGTTCCAGGAGGGTATTTCCCACTCTCTCCTGTTTCCGTAAAGGTGACATACACCCCACAGTTCTTCCACAGCCAGCTCACCATGAATGTTCCTAATGGTGGCCTAGCTCCTCTGTCATTGCAGACATGAGGCTGATTAAAAATAAAAAAAAGCTTTAAAAAGTCTGTGTTTCCAGCCTCCTCTCTCAGGTCTGCCCCTAACTACATCCTTTAGCCTCACACAGTTTGTGTCTGTCCAGAGAAGGAATGTTCTAGCAGGAGCAAAATCCCCCAATCACAACCATCAAAACAACTTAAAGTTTAGAGGGGAAATCAACTAAAACCAAACAAGCCCCTCCTGCATTTATGAAAGAATGTGGGGAAGTGTAATCCCCCAGAGGCAGCATCAGGTTTCCTCATAATTGCATCATGGGCTGTTGGGGGCAGGCTGAAGCTCACAAGTGTGAGCAGGTCTAAGATTTCTCTTTGTTCACTGGCTGGCATTTAAGGCTTTATAAATGATGTGCCACAGCCTTGCCACTTCAGGCTGAAGCTATGGTAGCTGAGACTCTGAGTACTAATCTAATCTGCATGTTTCAAGCACTCTGACACGCCACGGCTCACCTTGCTCTATGTTAATTAAACAACAGGAGCCCAGCAGTAAGAAATACAGTAAAGAAAGAAAGGATAGATATCTAACATCTAAAAAAATCTTTTTATTTTAAGTGTGTTTCGTTCGTCCTCTAAACACCAGAATCACCTCTAGACTAAAATCAATATCTGATGGTTACAATGCTAGCTTAATATCAGCCAATAAGGATGTCTTAAAGCCTTTGAAATTTAGGCTTTTACGACAGGTGTGTATGTAATGACACACAAAAGGTAGGTAGTAGGTAGCCTGAAGTCCTAGCCAAGCCCAAGACCCTGCCCAAAGGGCCCCTAACACTTGTTGACTGATGTTGGATTGCTGACCCAAGAGACCTTAAACAATGAATGCTTTGTCAAAACACTAAAAGCACGTTGTGGGTCCAAGACTTTTTTTGTCATAGTGAGGGGGCGTAAGAGAAGGTCAGCTGAAAGCTGCCCACCATCAGGAACTCAGGCTCAGCAAACAAAGCTGAGGCCTTACTAAACAGACCTGTTTTGGCTCAGCGTTGCAGTGGAGGCCCAGGCCTGGAGCAAAGCTGACTCCTCACTGAGAAGTTACTCTTGCTGCAAGGGATACTTTGTATACATTTTCAAGAAGGAAAACAAAACAAAACAAAAACTGGAGTAACTAAATGATGGAGACAGACAAAAAAGAAAAAAAAAACAAACAAACAACAAAACACACACACACACACACACACACACACACACACACACACACACACAAAACCAGCAGCAAAACTGATCCACCAAGGCCCGGATAAAACCCACTTCATCCTCCAAGGAGGGAAATACCAAGTCCACAAAGCGGCAAGTATCCCTCTCTCTAGTTGAGTGGTTCTTTCCAGAAAGGAAGCTTGGGCTCCTGGCTCTTTACTATTAGTATTGTTTTCTGCAGTCTCTTTCCTTCGTGCCTCACAGGCCTTCAGGCTGAGCCTCGGCAGCTTTTTCAAGGAGGAAGAAGTGTTCTGTTCTCTGTGGGGTCGTGACCTTGGAGTCCTCGTGCGCTCACCTGATGGACTTCTGACTTGCTGATCTGCTATGACTCAGGCTCCTGACTGGCTTCCTTGTCTCTGACACACCTCACTCCAAACTGCCCACCTGCTTCCTCGTTGCCAGATCGCTTGCCTGACAGGCCAGCAGTAGCTGCTAACCTCCCAAGGGCCTCTCAGGGGTAGCTCTCTGTGGAGGTGCTGAAGGCACCCAAACTGTTTTCTAAAACTCCCTCTCGCCTCAGTCCCATCTCTTCATTAACTAAAATCTTCACCACTGCAAGCCCCCGACTAGCTTCTGCACTGCTACTGTTTCGTTATTTTGGAAAATGTAAATGAGTCAGCTTGCCTTTCTTCCCACATTTTTTTTTCATTGCTGATAAGAGAATGCAAGAAGAAAGGAAGAGATAAATGTGTGTCAGACTGACCCAACTCCTTCTGCAGGAGGAATTTACTAGCGCTCAGGATCCAAGTCGCCCGCTCCCCATTCCTGCTTGAAATCCAGAGTACCTGCTCTTGGATCTCTATGGCGCTCCCAGAGCTTGGGACTGGCTGGGAGCCATGTGATATTGATTTGTTTTCACCATGGCAACAGCAAATTAAAACAACGAGCAGAGTGAAGGCAGGCTGTTCAGCAGTAGAGCCGCATGACCAATATATTTCACAAGCATCTTTTCCTCCCTTCCGCCGGGTTTTAGCTCTCCTTTCCGCCACACTCATAGATTTCTTACAAGACGCGAAGTCAGAACTGAAACTTAGGCCAGCACAACTCTAGGAAGCCCACTGCTGGCAGAGGTTGGCCTGCCCAGCAGCTTCTAGAACATTAGGTGAGACGGATGGAGGAAACGCTAACAACCATGCCTTGACTTCCTTGGAAATTTCATTTGTGGCTTAGGCATCTTTAGAAAATTTATAAGAAACGGAGAGACTGGAGGTTTTGTATTTTGTAGCCTTATATCTAAACAGCCCAAGACATTGCCCACAATGTTTCCACACAGAGGCCCCTTCCCTTTGTACTTTACACAGTGAATTGTCCCAGGAGACAAACAACTTTTGTTACTGTTGTTTGTACAAAACAGGTCCCTAGAATTCTAGGAGAGAAAGTGTAATAAGTATTAGGTCCCTGAAGAGAAACTGAGGTAGGCACTTGCTCAAGGCCACACTAAGTAAGTGGTGCAGGAGGGCCAGCTGGTAGTAGGGACTCCAGGGAACTGCAGTGTGCTCTAGCCCAAATTCTTTCTTTAAAAGGAACCTCAATAAACACTAACCTTTCTCCAGATCCGTACAATCAAGGGTGTGCAAGAGGAGTGCCACCTGTGTCACAGGGTTAACAGCAGGGACTAGTGTATTTTATTTCCTTTGAGCCATCTGCCTTAGGACACGGTGCTGTATCTATGAAAGCAGCTGTCACCCACCAGCCAATCAACCTTGAACTTGGTAGCATAACCTGGGCCTTAGGTAAAGTTTCCAGGGGGGCTGGGAATGGGCCCCCTGGGATAGGACCCCCTGGGACGGGACCCCCTGGGATAGGCCACACAGGAAGGCTTACTGAGCCACGACACAGAGCGAGTTAGACCAGAAAGAAAGTGAAATCCGGCTCCCTGAGGCAGGCCATGGCTTTTCTCTAGCCAAGCCAGAAGCCTGCAGAAAACCTGGGCAGACAGGCAGGTAGGCAAAGTTGCCCTATTTGGCCTGTGAGGGGGGATGGATGGGCTGTGGGTTTAAATGGGAAGACATAACTCAAGTCCTGCCAACTGGGAGTTCGAATGTTCCTGGCCTGGACATAGAGAACTATTCCTTTCCACAAGCTGAATAGAAGAACACACAGCAGAAATAGTTGGGGGATGACGTCAGGAGTTCTGGGCTAGTGTCCTGCACTTCTCCTTGAAAGTAAAAACCGTGGTACGTGGCATTGCCCTTATTTAAATGAGCACTGCTCTCCCTCAGAACGGAGCAAACGAGAGGAAGAAACTTCCTCTTACATAGATGATAAAATGTCTCATTTAATTTTTGTTCCTTGTTGCTGCCTAAATATAAAAATGCCCTAATAGACATTTTCCGACTTAATCTTTGTCTTTTAAAGAGACAGTAAGGCTTTTTTGAAGAACATTAGAACATTCACGGAGGTGGCAGTTAGGCAAGTTTTTTTTCCCCCCTTCGCTTCAGTGCTTGCTAACTATTCTAAAAATGTTACACATTTATTGTAAACACATGCTTCCAAGGCCTAACAAAAAAAACACGGTTTCCTCAGCCTGGCAGAAATTTAAAACGGAAAAGGGCAGAAAGAATTCTTTAACACAGAGAAAGCCTTCCCTTCTCCTGGGCCAAGTGTGTTAAAAATAAATCTGCTTCACCCTTTCCAGCCGCTGCTTCTCGGCAAGAAAGTTGATCTGGCTGGGCATAGTGAGAGCCCAGCTTTAAAAGCTAGCCTGCTCTCATTAAATTATTCTGCTGGCTGTGTGTTCTCATTAAAAATGCATACAGATCAGATAATTGCAGTAAGCATTATTAACCCAGCCTTACTTTTGAATATAATGGTTCCACTTTTAAGCTGGAAACAAAGACAGAGGCTGCCAGGAAAAGCAATGTAAACATTGAACCACAGTGTCTAAGACTAGCCAGGAAGCTTCCTCTTCTGCCCTGGTGCTGCTTAAAATGTGCTTTTGAAACTCAATTAAAGCCATTGCCCTGTAGCACCAGGGTGGCCCCCAATTTCCAAGAAACAGACATATTTTCGTCCCAAACGTTCAGCCGATGATTATTTAAGCAGATTTTTTTTTTAAATTCTTAATTTCAAGTATGTTTTCAAAGAACAGGAAACACGTAAACTTTATTCTGTAGCCCACTCTGGCAGTAAAAAACCTCCATTATCTTAAGATAATCCTGGCCTGGATCTTTCAGATAATTAAAGATAATAATAATAAACAAATCTGTCCTTTAAATAAATAAATAAAAACCTCGGTTTTTTTTTTTTTTTTTTAATGCCTCACCCTAAACGGGCGGCGTAGATTCCAGCTTTGCCGTTTCTTGTTCTCAAATCCAAACGTTACGTAAAACTCCAGGGTTTCCTGCGAGTATTCCGTTCGAATTAGTGGAATCGGTCTCCCTGGCTTCCCTAAGCACACACATGGAATGCAGCATACTGCAGCAAACTCTTTAAACATTAAAAAAAAATTGGGGAGGGGGGGTTGTTTCTCCTACCTTGTTTAGCTCTGCTCGTCTTCCCCATGTACAGTAACCCCAAGAACATCTGGCAGGACCGAGTGGCCGTGGCTTCTCCACCGCATCATGAGGAAGGGGGGTCCATGCAAATAGTTCTCCGTCCCTGTTTATTGTACTCTGCGAGCCGCCGGCCGTGGCTGGAAAATTTTACCTTCAGATGATGAAGCAAAGACAGTCTAAACTCTGTTGCTGTGAGCTGCAGCCCTTCCTTCCCACAGGCCCCGCCCAGGCTCAGCCCACCAATCCCCGGCCAGCTCGTCAGCCCTCCTCGTCTGAAACTGGTCCTCATAGGATGACTGACACAGCAACACAGCGCTGGCAGGCTCTGAAAACAGTGCGTCCATACTGATGGAAAAGGGATCTCCCTCTCCGAGGAAAGCAGTCATAGCTCCGAGACAAAGTGGCACATAATTGGCAGAGCACAGAGAGGGGTAGCTCAGACAAATACGCTTCGAGACACCCAGCCCGTAGCTGGGAGTTGCATCATAAACACTCCGGGAATCACGAAACTCCTAAGATGGCCAAGAAATCCAATTGGATCCCAAACTAAAGTCTTAGGGCGTTTGAGGAAGCATACTGACATAGATGTACACATTCGTTTGTGAGACAATTCAGTGTTTTTCATGCAAAGTGATACCTTACGAAACATTTGCAGGCAATTTCCATGACGGAGGGAGGCTATAGCCAAGTTGGATTGCACACTGAAGACCAGACCATGCTTGAAGCCCCAGCACACAGCTTTTCTAGAGAGCTGTCATTTCAGTGGCTACTTACTGGAACCCATATATTTTCCATCTAAGTTTCCAGAGCACTAGAGACTTCAATTAGGGGATGCCGAAGGACAGAACTGATATCTCTACATTAAGCTTTGAGGCTCTTGGCTGGCACCCACTGGGGGATTAACTGTGTCTTAACCTTCTTAGATGCCATTTGATAAATGCTCATACGTTGCCCATCCTGTCTTTAGTGCCGCAATGACTGCTGGAGGGCGTTTACTGCTGAATACACATGGCACTGACCTAAGGGACATCCTCCATTTTCAATCTACAAAGGTTGACCCACAGATGCCAGAGGTTCCCTAAGATAAAGCAAGAAAAAAAAGAACGGAAAGGGTTATTTTTTTCTTCTTCTCAGTCAACAGCATTTCTGCATGCTTTGAAAACAAAAACAAAAACATATGGCATTTAGAAAACACAATAAGCACACATTTTCCTTCCACAAAACACAACATTTTGCATCTTAAAAATTAAGTATGAAGGTCCCGTGACTAACTACAGGCAAGAACAAAGATCCTATTCATCTGAAAGATTGAGCCTCTCTCTCTCTCTCTCTCTCTCTCTCTCTCTCTCTCTCTCTCTCTCTCTCTCTCTCTCTCTGCAACTGTTTAACGAATGCATCTGGAATGGAGTAACAGGGCAGAATGTAATGGTTTTGGTATTTTTAGATTTTGGAATTGTGTTCTTAAAACACATCATTTCTTGTGACTTGTGGACTAATTTTCTTCAATAGAATATCTTATTTTACTCCTCTTCACTTTAATCTCTAATATTGATTTTCATTTCTAGTCAATATTATCTTTGATAGGCTTTGGTTAAGTCTGTTGTTTTGTTTTGTTTTTCCTGGAAAGTTAAATTAGCTACATTTAAACAAGTGGAAATCTTTTTAAACTGTTAATACACCTATGCACACATACCTGAGTGTTGATCTCAAACTTACCTTCTTCCCCAGCTCCTCCTGCTTTTGACACGAAATCCCCATTTTTTACAATCTTATTACTTAGACTTTAGTCTCTGTCAAGCCCATTTCTCACCCAGAGACATTAAGCCTCTTAGTGTTCTCCTCCCAGCTCGGCCAGAGCCCTGACCTATTCCCTGTATGGTACAAAAGCTAATTGATAGCCTCTGGTCCTCAAGGCACGTCGGTTCTGGTCTTCCCTGTTGCCAGACAGGTTTTTCTGAAGTCATGTAAAGTCATGTTCCTTTTACACTCAAACCTGTCCCTCCATAAAATCCAAATTACAGACTTTCAAGGTCCTGCTAAATGTGGCCCCTGCCTTTATAGTCCACTTTAAGTCTGCCATTTTCCTAAATGAAGCTCCCTGCTCTCTACCCCATGTTCGCTTCCCCTCCTTACACACTGTACAGACCTCAGATCACCTGCCATTTCTTCAGCTATGCCGGCCTCACCCACATCAGCCTCTCTCATGTTCAAAAGGCTTCTGTACTGGTCGTTGTCCCAGACTATTTTAAGCCTCTAACAATGCAGCCTTGTGTAGCTAGCTTGCCTGAGCTGATCTTGCCATTTTAGAAGGCTAGGTCTGTGTCCTACATTAATTAAGAGAATGTGCACAAAGCATCTCTACAAAGGCTGGTGTGACAGAGCTGCACTAGAGGATGTCTGTCATTGGCGTAATTTCTGTGTTGGACAAGAAGTCACACACAAACATGCTGGTTATTTGGTATCACAAGAAACGATGTCACACTTACTGATTTATAAGAGCCAAAAGCCTGACACTTTTCTTCACTTCCCTCTCCAACAGTAACCTGAAATCCATTGTCAAAGTCTGTTGAGTTTACCACCTGAATATTTAGAACATTTTACTTTGTTTCTTCCTGCCAATGTCCTTCTGTTCACTGACATCCTTAACTCTTGAAATAGTAGCTGCGCCCTGAGGGCATATTTCTTTTCTTTACACTGCTTTCATCTTGTTTCCTCTTTTCCTCCCAGCCCTCCGTTTCTTCTTCCTCCTGTTCTTCTCTCTCTCCCTCCCACACCCTTTCTTCGTGAACCTGTGATGTCCTTCACACATAGAGCCTTGCATATAGTGTGGGAATTCTCCACCACTGAGCTACATGTAGTCCAGTCTTTTATTGCCCTTTTTTTTTTAACAATTTGACAAATGATGTTACTATGTTTCCAGGGTGTGGGCATCTCACTCTGTGGCCCAATCAGGCCTTCAGTCTGTGCTCCTCCACCCTCAGTCTCCAAGGTAGCAAGGATTCCCAGCCTGTGCCCTCAGCCCTGGCTGGGAATATGTCCTTGACCCTCTTCAGGTCCTTCAGAATACTCCTACAGAGCAATAACATTTTTTTAAATCTTATTCTTCATATTTCTTGACTTAAAACTTTATTAGGGACTGAAGTGTTCACATTCCCCACCCAAACTTTAGATGCTGACGAGCTAACCTTGCAGAATGATATTTTGAGATGGGCACTTGGAAAGTTAGGTTCAGATGATGTCACAGGGAAGGGATCTTCCTGAACACATTTCGGGTTTTATAAGAAACTATCAAGGAAAGGGCTTTTTCTTTTCTTCTGACTTGGGGGAAAAGATGTCATTCTTCAAGCCAGGAGGAGAGTCCTCACCAGATGCAAATCTTCCTTGGACCTACCCCTCAGAGCTCCAGTATTCAGTTATGAGAAGATGGATTTCTATTACATAACCATATCATTTTATGGGATTTTGCTACGGCAACAGTCCTAAGCTCAGATACCCAGAGCCTGTGTAAAACCAGCTGTGGCAATGCATATCTACAAACCTAGGTCAGACGGCAAGGAAGGACAGGAGAATCTTTGGAAGCTGGTGGGTCAGCTAGCTGTTCAGGTCCATGTACACAGCAGTGAGCAGCAGGAAACCCTGTCTCCAACAATGGGAGAAGACTGACACTCAAAGTCGTCCTCAGTCCTCCACACATGTGCTACTGCATTCACATACTATACTCACACAGATTCGAACACCCATGTCCACATCATGTGCGTGCACGCACGCACACACGTGCACACACTCACACCCCATACATACATATACACATTTATACTACACACATACACACACATACACCTACATCTCTCTCACACACACAGACATACTAAACATACATATACACATACATATATACCCACCCCTCTCTCTCACACACACACATACCACACACACACCATACATACATATATACACATACACTACACACATATATACCACCGCTCTCTCTCTCACACACACACATTACACATACCTATACACACATACATATATACTCACCCCTCTCTCTCTCACACACACACACACACACCACACACACACATCTTACATACATATACACATATATACTACACACATATACACCTCTCTCTCTCTCTCTCTCTCTCACACACACACACACACACACACACACACACACACACACACACACATATCTTTGAATTTCTCTTAAGAAAAATGTCTAAGTTCTTTCCCTGCCTTCAAGGACTCCGTGGAGCCTCTGCCTTTCTGACCTAATCACAGGCCATCTTTGCTGGGGACTATTCCTTGACCCACAGGCTGAACTTAGGTCCACCTGTTGTTTTCTCTCCACGTCTGAGAACTAGAGAGCCATGCTTCTCAAAATTCTATGGTGCACACACATCCCCAAGGGATCTTGTTAAAATGCAGATCCAGTCTCAGGAGTCCCTGGGTGGAGACTGAGACTCTGTTCTTCTAACAAGCTCCCAGGTGAGCCTGCTGCTGCCTGTCCACAACTTCTCTTCAAACAGCAAGATTTTACGGACGCTTCTCGCTCTGTCGCTCTTACTATGGTGTGTGGTTATACATTAATTTGGTTAATTATTTATTTCAGGTTTACCTTCCTTGTCAGCTTGTGAGCACCAGAAGGCAGCAAGTTCTCCCATGCATCTAATCTTTTGTGCGTAGCACATGGGAGGAGGCGATCTACAAGGATGCATATTAACAGGACACGCCAACTACTGCAACTACCATGGAACCCAGCCGGATTTCCCTGTCTTCTGCTTCCTTCTTAACCCTTCCACTGCTTCTTTTACCTTCTTCCCCCTTTTTATAACTCAGTATTAATTTCTTAAAAGTGTATAAAGAAACTGAGTGGATATGTAAAAAAGTATAGTCTTTACTGATCTTATATATTAAAGAGAAAGGCGAATGAACAAGAAAAGAAAGGCAAGACACATTCAGACGATATCAGTCCTCAGCACAGGCCTGTAATCTCAGCATTCGGAAGGCAGTTGCAGGATATTGTCAGGTCAAGGCCAGTCTGGACTAATTGGGCTACATAGCAAGATTCTATCATAGAACAGAAAAACAAGGGCTTGCCTCACACACATCAGCTTTCCTGTCCAAACTCTAAGGAAAGAAGATTGTGCCCAGAGTAGAAGGGAACAGAACAATTAAAATAAAAGCTGCCTTTGGTTTGTCCAATAGCCACTCTCAGTGCCCATGAGTTGCAGATGAGCACGCCCATGTCAAATACAAGAATGGACAAGAAACCAAACACAGAATGAATAGCGAGATGATTATTGGCCACAGTGACACCTGTCTGTGATCTCTTGACACCTAGACTCCATCCCTATTTACATGTCCCAGAGGTCACCTATCCTCACCTTGTCTCTCGCTACAATTATTTTGATAATGTTTTTGTTGAGTTAGTTTTCCTTTTTACTGAAAGACATTTCTCTTATGCATTTTATTTCTCTGAGATAAGTGTGAGGGGTTAGTGATACATGTGTGTTAACACTTGTCTCCTCAGTTGACGGCACTGTTTGGGGGAGGTTAAGGAACATTTAGCAAGTGCAGAAGTGCAGGGAGATGTAGCTCACAATGGAATGGGCTTTGAGGGTTTCTAGCCTGACCATACTTCCTGTCCCCGCCCTCTCTCTGTCAGCTCCCAGTTTCTGCTGCAATGTCTTCCTGGCCATGGTGGACTTCATCCCCTTGGAACTGCAAGCTAAAAATAGACTCCTTTCTCCTCTTTTGATTGTGGCGTTTTTAATCCCAGCTGTAGAAAGGTAACAAATATAAGAAATGAGTGTGCATTTCCTCTTGGTGGCTTATCCCTATACTGACAATGTGCAGTGGTGGAACAAGCACCTGTGAGAAAACATAGAATGATGGAGATGCCATGGAGGTGATGGTGCTAATGTGTAATATATGTGTGTATAGACAGACAGACAGACAGTATAGGTTTCCTTTGAGTATCAATGCATTATATATAGTACTATATCCATAAATTATTTATGGTACACACACACACATATATATATAGTACAAGATTTATCTTGGGCACTTATAAATTATATATATATATATATGTATATATATATATGTATATGTATATATATACACACATATATGTGTATATATATCACATATATGTATCTATGTGTCTGCATGTGTGTATATATCTACTGTGTAGGTTTTATAAAGTTTGGGTAGAGGAAGGAAAGCAGACGTGATATTGAAACTAAGAGGCATTGTGCACTGTGAGTGCACCTCCTTGGACAGTCAAAACAAAGTCAAGCAAGTTTTCAAGCTAGAAGAACTCGAGTTTGGGATGATGTTTTGAATGATGGTGAATTCCAGAGTGTCCTGGTTAGTTCTTTGTCAACTTGACAAAAGATAGAATCATCCAAGAAGAGAGAAACCTCAATCTCCATCAGATGGGCAAGGCTGTGGACATGTTTTCTGGATTAATGATAGATGTAGGAGAGGCAGGTCCACTGTGGGTGGCGACATCTCTGGGCAGGTGGTCCTGGGCTGTATGAAAGAAAGCAGACTAAGCAAGCCAGTAATTGCCATTCCTCCATGGTGTTGGCTTCAGCTCCTCCCTCCATGATGCGGTCTTAGCTTCTCCTCATGATGAGCTGCCGTGAGGCGTAGAACCCTGTAGGCCCTTTCTTCCACAGGTTGTTTTTTTTTTTTTTTTTTTTTATCACAGCAACAGAAACCCTGGCTAAGACAGAGAAAAAGATCAAGGTTTTCTGTGAGTGAAAAATGTCAGGCAATTGAGGACACATGGAAATACTTGTTTTCCATACCAGAAGAGAAGCCAGGAAATAAGTGATGGTCATTGTCTTAGTAGGGTTTTTACAACTGTGAACAGACACCACAACCAAGGCAGCTCTTATAAGGACAACATCTAACTGGGACTGGAGGTTCAGTCCAGTATCATCAAGGCAAGAGCATGGCAGCACCCAAGCAGGTATGGTGCAGGGGGAGCTGAGAGTTCTACATCTTCATCTGAAGGCTGCTAGCAGAATACCGGCTTCCAGGCAGCTAGAATGGGGAATCTTAAAGCCCACATCCACAGTGACACACCTACTCCAACAAGGCCACACTTTCTATTAGTGCCACTCCCTGGGCTGAGCATATACAAACCATCACAAAAGTTGTCAGCAATCATAAGACAGAAAGAGTGTGGCTGCTCTGTGACTACTCAGCGTGAGGCCCTTCCTCTTTCAATGTGACACGTCTAGCCCATCCCTTCCCATTTAATCTTTTATCATACGCTTTTAAATTTATTTTTCTTTGTTTGTATAAACCAGGCTGTAAGCCCACTGAGAGAGAAGAGAGATCATGCATTAATAACTTATATCCTTTACAATATGTAGTATGGTCATATCACTGAATAAATTTTAGTTGCTAAGTTTCTCTTTAAAAATATGAAGAAAGTTTACATTTTATAGAAGGTGCTGTGTTTTTTTTCTTCTTTTAACATGTGCATTTTTGAAAGTGTGCATGCACACAGACACACACACACAGACACACACACAGACACACACACTCCACTGAAAAATCAAAATCAGAAAGCCATAATATACAAGCAAATAAATAAACAGCATTACCAGACAAAATACATACAAAATTACCCCTGAGTTCTTTGTGTGTTGGCCATCTCCTGCTGGGGCATGGGTTCTGCCTATAAAGGTGATTTGTATACCCAGTGGGACTTCTTTGGTGAAACTAATTTTTCCTTTTCTTCCTTTTTTTTAAAAAAAGAATTAATTATTTATTTTATGTATATGAGTAGACTGTAGCTGTCTTCAGACACATTAGAAGAAGACATCAGATCCCATTACAGATGGTTGTGAGCCACCATGTGGTTGCTGGGAATTGAACTCAGGACCTTTGGAAGAGCAATCAGTGCTCTTAACCACTGAGCCATCTCTCCGGCTCCTAAGTTTTCCTTTTCAAGCAGTTGTTAATGGGAGAAAAATTCCTTGTTGGGGAGAGGAGCTTATGTCCACTTCCACATCTCAGAGCTGGAACCCCGTCTGCCTTGGACCTATGAGGCGGAGCATAGTCTCTGTGCGTTCAAATGCACTCAATCCTGTTGTGTCTAAAACTCTCTTTCTTTGGTGTCTTCTACCCCTCTGGCTCTTACCAACTGTCTGTCTTCCTCTTCTGCATAGTTCCTTGATACCCAAGAGGAGGGTTAGATGAGGATATCCCCTTTAGTCCCGAGTGTTCCAAGCAAGCTCTCTCATGCTCTGCACACTGTCCAGCTGTGGATCTCTGTACTTGGCCCTTCTTCTGCAGGAGGAAGCGTCTCTGATGATGGCTGACTGAGACATGATCTGTAGGTATAGCAGGATGCCACTGGGAATCGTTTTACCTTCTCTTTCGTAGAACAGCAGTACTTGGGTCTTGCCCAGGTCTATGACCTATTTAGTCTCATCCTCTGTGCATCTGAGCAGTGGCGGACATGAGCCCCATCTCATGGAGTGGGCCTTCAATCACATGGTGGTTGGTCACTCCTACAACTTTTGTGCTACTGTTGTATCATGCAGCTAGGTCACCACTGTGTACCAAAGGGTCGGTGTCACCTTTCTCCTCTGGTAGCATGCACAGTGCCTTCAGTATTATGAATACTAGGCAGGATGCAGGAAGGCTCTTGATGGGTGCATTTGCTGGATGGTTGCAGCCTCTACTTTATGTTTCAACAGTTAGAATGCAAAATATCTGAAACAAATAAGTATTTAACCCCAGCTAGTTATTACTGGAATGTGTGTATTTTAATAATTAATTAATTAACTTTGCATCCTGACTGTAGTTTCCTCTCCCTCCTCTCCTCCTGGTCCTCCCCCACCTCCTCTCTTCCTGCATCCACTCTTCCTCCCTTTCTCTTCAGAAAGGGGGTGGGGAGGACCTCTTATGGCTATCAACCCACCTTGGCATATCACATTGCAGTGGATCTAGGCCTATTTCCTACTGAGGCAGCTCATCTAGGGGGAAATGGCTCCAAAGGCAAGCAGCAGAGTCAGAGGCAGTGCCTGCTGCCACTGTTTGGAGCTCCACATGGACCAAGCTACACAACTACTACATATGTGCAGAGGGCCTAGGTCAATCCCTTATAGGCTTCCTGGTTGTCGGCTCTGTCTGTGTGAGCCCCATGGGCCCAAGCTAGTTGATTCTGTGTTTGTTCTTGTGGCATCCTTGACTATTCTGCCTCCTTCAATCCTCTCTCCCCCTCCTCCACAGGATTCCCCAAGATCCACTTAATGTTCGGCTGCGGAGGCTCTGCATCAGTTTCTGCCAGTTGCTAGGTGAAGCCTCTCTGATGACGCTATGCTAGGCTCCTATCTATAAGTATAGCAGAATATCATCAACATGTCAGGGGTGGGCTCCCTCTCATAGCATAGGTCTCAAGCTGGACCAGTCATTAGCTGACCACTGCTGCAATCTCTGCTCGATCTTTGCCCCTGTATGGATTGTGATTCTCGATTGGGCATATGCTGCATAGAAATCTCAAAGCTTGAGATCTGACTGAAAACATTACTCCTATTTCTATTCCGTGCTAGCTTTCATATTTTGCACATTAGATATTTGCTTGTTGTCTTATAGCTGTTGAGGATCCCATTTTGCAAAGATAAAAGTATCATCAGAAGTAAGGTAGTATAATTCTGATACAGAAATTGCAGATCCCTATGGCCTAGCAGTTGGCAGTCCTCAACATAAGTCTTATCTTGACCTTGAAAACAGGAAGCAGTCCAGAGATCCCTGTGAACCCCCAGGGTTCCTGGCACCACAGCCTGGGAACCAGCAGTCAAGCAAGAGCTATAACAGACTGGTCAATGCCAAATTGTCCCACTGGGTTGGGTTTTTTTTTTTTTTTTTTTTTTTGCATGGTTGCATCAGGACTTTTAACCCTGTCCCAAAGACATTTGAAGTTTCAGAGAAAAAGTCAGGCCAGAGGTTATTGAACATGTCCAGCCCTGAACCGGAGATCATTGAAATTTCACAAGTTTTGGGATACGTGTGAAACTATGGTTTTCTAAAGCCACAGATGCTTGTGACCTAAAGGGAGTACTAGGTAAGGCAAAGACAGCTGGGTCCTGCCAGCTCATGTATCTGGCGGAGCTTCTAATAACCTCCAGCTTCCTGCCTGGAAAGTCCTGGTGGTAATCACACAGAAGCAGCAGCAGAGAGAATGCCCCCGACTGGCCATTCTCTGTAGAGGACCTTGCCCATCCTGTGCCTAGTCAGGGAGCATCCCTCTCTTGGGTTGACTCTTATTTCCAATATGGATCGAAGGCTTCTTACCCCTAGCTCTTCCTTCATGTTTCTCAAGAGTCCTCCAATTCTGAATGCTATGTTTCAACAGCATCGTTTTCATCTTCGGTGAGGGAATGACTTCATCAATAACCTTGCTCATTCCTTTGTGAGCAGCCAGGGTGAACATGGGTGGACGGTATACTCATCTGTCGGAGGAGGCACTCCCTCTGCTCTCCTGTGGCACTCATCGCCGTTTGCCACTTCCTATCATGTTTGGTATTTATTGGTAACTGTCTATCTGCTTCTGGGGAAGGTCCGTATCTGACAATCAGGGTCTTCATGTATTTTTCATTGACGTATCACAAAATGCAGTGTAGGACTGATAAGCAATTGTGTTTGGTGCCCAAGGGCAGCATCAAAGCTGGACAGACCCTTCCAAAGGGGACTTGGAGAGTTACTAGAGCCAAGTGTTTGAAGCCAGGGTTGGGGCAGAGTCATAAGGTCAAACTCCAGGACAGTCTATCCTGCTGAGGAATTGGGTCTTCACGTATCTTTGATGTTTGATGAACAGTCCGGATCCCTAGGAAGTGTCTTTCATGCAATGTGGATAACCCTTTTTTTTTTTAATGACATTATATACTTTTTATTTATTTATTTATTTTTATTATATATAAGTACACTGTAGCTGTCTTCAGACACTCCAGAAGAGGGAGTCAGATCTCATTACGGATGGTTGTGAGCCACCATGTGGTTGCTGGGATTTGAACTTCGGACCTTCGGAAGAGCAGTCGGGTGCACTTACCCACTGAGCCATCTCTCCAGCCCGATAACCCATTCTTCAAAAGGGTTGGAATTAAGTGGCTTTTAAAAAGGAGCTCTTTGTGTGATTATGGCTGAGCTCCTAGGACATGAGGCAGAAGAGGCATGGACTCGATATGGTCCTCATGGCTTTGACAATCAACATACACTTTAAAAAGCAACCGATATTGATTTAGTCTAATACAATATCCCTTCTGAAAGACTTCAGGCTATATTTCTTCCTACCTCCGGCTCTTCTCTTTCTACTAGGATCACTACGTGGTCCCCCAGCTACCTAGGTTCTGTGACTTATTCATAATACACAAACTCCATCTGAGACTACAAGATAAAAGATGCATTCCCCAGAGGCTGTCCCCAAGAGTTCAAGCATTTCACGGTGGTCCCAGAAGCGAAGTGAATAGACTGACAAGTGGCTCCAAATGTTCTCGCCGGATCAGATCTGTGCTAAATTGAAGAGTTTGAAGTAATAGGTTTTTATGAGACTTCTTGGAGCTTTGGTTTTGGGAAAGTGCTTTGTAGATCTCCAAGAGTGTGTTGGCCACTGTGTTTGAGAATTTATTTCACCACAGACCCTATTGTTCAAAACACATATAGTTATTATTATGTAGCTGACACCTTTGGGGCCTTTTTTAAAAAAAATATTTGCATTGCCTGTAGATGCATTTTTCAACTCTTGTGCTTGGTCCTCAGTGTGGTCAACGACTTGCAAAGTATACAGTATCTCAGGGGTACATTGTCTCCATTTGGGAAAACACAATTAAGCTGGAGGTTCTGTGAATCCAGCCTACTTTGTCCACCAGTAATTTCAGTCCTGAGGGCCAATTTGGAGATTAATTGCCCAGATTTTCCGACTAGCAAAGGGCCCCCTGGTGGCTGGAGAGTCAACTACACACCTCGCTGTCTTTGCAAATTATACTTCAATCTAAAAATCCAGTCTTCTAATAAAAACTCCAACTTCTGGAAAACATGCTACATTCCTTTTTCCTCTGCTCAGTAGGACACATGCTCATCTCCTCTGGGGTGCTCCTACAGAGAGGACACAAGGATAGGTCATCTATTAAATATTTACATATCGATTATTGTGTGTCTAGCACAGCACCACCAAACACATGACCCTACTTTTGTCTTTACTTTAGACACTAGAAAATAAACCCAAGAAATGAGAAATTCCCAGTAGCATGTCACTAGTGAAAAGAGGAACGCCTTCGCTCAGCAGATGAATCATGCAATACAGTATGAAAATTACGAGACTCGTTAGAAAGGACGAAGCTAAGAGAAACGAAGAAGTGGGACACAGAAAGCAAGCCTGGGATTCTGAGGTGGAGTTGTGAGGAAGAGCCTGTTTCTGAATAATTCTGTATCACTTTGACGATACTCAACAGAAATGTCTTAAAACAGGGAGTATTTATTTGGCTCATGGTTTCAGTCCCTCATAGGACAGTTCTGTTTCCGGCTGTGGGAACACACCATTGAGGATGTCGGTATCAGTGCAGCAGGGACAGAAAGCAAGGCAGGGAAGTGGCCAGGAGTAACATCCTCTGAGACCCACCGCAGTGCACCATTTCCTCCAGTTAGCTACAACCTCTTACAGCTACCAGAACCACCCACTAGCCTCCCAGTCGTGCCACCAGATGGGGGACCAAGTCTTCAAGGTACGAACCTGTTGGGAAACATTCCCTATCCAAACCATGGCAGCTCCCATTAATCAAAGGGCTGTGAAGATGAAGGACTCAGGCTCCCCAAGACAGAACCCGGAACAGCTCTGGGAAGTACCGGGGGTGTATCACTGCTCTTACTCCGGTGACAAAAATTCCTCATCAGTAGCAATTGAAGGAGGGAAGAGTCTACTTCTTCTTTCAGTCTTAGGGCTACTTTCTGCCCTGGTTAGGGAAGCAGGATGGCAGAGCGGAAGATAGGGAAGCTCACAAGTCATGCCCTCGGCCAGCAAGGAGAGAGAAGGAACAGCAAGAGAGGCCGCCCTACGAGCCCCAAGGCCTGCCCGCAGTGGCCCACTGTCTCCAACCAGGGTCCACCAATTAAAATTTCAGAACCTTCACATATAGTGTCACCAACTGGGGCCCAAGTGCTCGAATGCATCTAACTATGGAGAACAGTAGCATTCTAGCCAAGGTAGAAAGTGACTTCAGAGATGAGTTGCTCTGCTTCCAGTTCACTTCTAAAACCCCTTGGGTTTTAATCTATCTGTTGGCCTGTGTTTGTTTGTTAATTTTTCCTTTTATAAGATGTCTCACTGTGTAACCAAAGCTGGTCTTGAACTTGAGCGTTCTTTTGAAGGGCTTCATCTTGAGAGTGCTGGAATAATTATAGGCATATACCACTATGTCAGGTTTGATATATGTTTTTGAAGAATATAATTTTTTAAAGATTTATTTATTATTATATGTAAGTACACTGTAGCTATGTTCAGACACACCAAAAAAGGGCATCAGATCTCATTACGGATGGTTGTGAGCCACCATGTGGTTGCTGAGATTTGAACTCAGGACATTTGGAAGAGCACTGACTGATCTTCCCCGCTGATCCATCTCACCAGCCCAAGAATATAAAATCTTAAATTGACACTGAATGTTCTAACCATTTTCTCCAGGATACTTGCTATATTTTATAGTAAAAATTTTTATCTTTATTTTAAAAATACTTTGTGCAGTGAGACAACATCTGGCTTTGTGTTATTTGCTACTCAAATGAGATCCTGCCATGGATATATTCTTTACCAGGAACAGGCAATTATTCCAGCGAGATCAGAGAGAAAAACAGGTTCACCCTAGCAACCACATCCAGTGTGTGCAGACACTGTTACTTTGTGTCATTCTGGTCCTGGGTCTCTGCACAGAGCTCTGAGCACAGCTTCAGAGACCTCTCTGCCTTTAAGGCTGAAGAAGAAAGAAGGCTGCGTTGTACTGGGCCATTCCTGAGTCATTCTCTTTATGAGTGGGTCTCCTCGGCCGCAAAACACGTGACACGTGTTTCTATGCTACTTCCTGCGCTTCCTACACGGGTTTGCCTGCCTGTATCCTGCGCTTCGTACACGGGTTTGCCTGCCTCTATCATACCTCTTTCAAGCTGGTATCCAGACACTCCTGTGGTTGCCAGCCTCACCAATGAACCCAACCGTTTGCTAATGAGACAATTTTTTTGTGCCAAGTAGTCCAGTCCTGAGATGTGTGGAGATTATAGGAGGGTGGCAGAGTTCGAAGATTATACTCTCTGTGGGGGTTTCCAGCCCCTATTTTTGAGGGCTGAGAAACAGCAACATATTCTTTGGAATACCTTTAAAGAAGAGATTTCGAATGCCTGAATGTTTGTGGCTATTTAAAATCTCCATGTGGAGTCTCGAAGTGTGTTACCTCACAAATCCAACGTCGTGATTTCCTCAGTACTAGCCCACTCCTTCTTCTTTCCTCTCGTCCTCCATAACAGCAAACTATCGTTACCCAAATGACTGACTCTTCACATCCAAACATCCATCACACACCGGGAACATGATGTCCTCTGTGAGTCCTCTTTGTAGAAATTCCAAGTCTGGCTTTTTTCTCAAAATAAGTAGTATAGTTAAAACCCACACTTGTTATGTTTCCACCCACTGGCATGTTTCTATCGACAGGAAAATATTTCTGGTCAACAAACAGACAGCTATTCACGTGAGTGTTGCACTGTGGGAAAATCAGACTGAGCCTTTAAAAGTCAATGCTGGCTGATGAGACAGGTTCTTCTACCTGTGCTGGGCACACATTAATGTCAGGCTCTCAAAGGAATTCACAAAGTTCTTACTTTGCTGGGTTCCTGACTGAGAAACACAGATGATATTTTTCATCTATTTAAATCTTAAGAGTTATTTTTAACACAATTAAGCATTTATAACTCCACTTTAAAGATACACACTTTTGAGTTACATAACTCACCGAACTATTATTTTGGACTGCACTTCGGAAAATTCTCTCACCTCAAGATTTCACACTTAGATATAATGAGAACATTTTCTCTTGGTTAGAAGCCAATGTCTTTCCTTTAAAGGACTTTGAAATTTCTTATTTTGTAATCTATTTAGTTACTTATTGTCTGTAGGTAGGTGGGGTAGATGCTTGCTTGACACTGCATGCTTATGGAGGTCACAGGACACATTGTGAGAATTGGTTCTCTACTTTATTATGTGAATTCTTGGGTTGAACTGAGGTCATTGGCTTGACAGCAAGAGCCTTTAACCACTGCCTATCTCTCTAACCCTTAAAGGAAATTGTGATATTCCCCAACTTGTAGGAATGTGTGCAACTCTACCAAGTGAGTGATGAACACACATTTTTCATCCTGAATCAACTAACAAGTACTCATTGCTTTAATTGCATGATCTGATGCCCCAATAAGGAACATGTCTCCGTTTTCAAAGGGACAAAAGAGCTAGCTGATTTATCTTCAGATCTGCAGTCCTGTGAAGATTATTAAGCATTCATTACACACTCATGAGATGCACTTTACAGTAATTTACTGCTTCCTAGTGGATCTGGGAAGTGACTTCCTTCAGGTATAGTAAGAGAGGCAGAGTGGATTGCAGACAATCCTAGGTATTCAGGGGAGTGTATACACTAAGGAAGCCCCTTAGCAAACTGCAGCTAATTGTCAGGTACAAGTTAGCTCCAAAACATAAACAAAGATTCATGCCCCACCTCTGCCAACTTGATAATGCTGAGCAAGGGTTTGCCAAGTGAAATTCTGATGCATTATCTTGTTTAGAGGAAAATAAGGGTAAGATTGCCTTGGGGAAAACAGAAATGTAGAGAATTTATTGGAATATTCTGAA
This sequence comes from Mus musculus, assembly GCF_000001635.26. Taxonomy (NCBI): domain Eukaryota; kingdom Metazoa; phylum Chordata; class Mammalia; order Rodentia; family Muridae; genus Mus; species Mus musculus. The sequence continues at coordinate 120,259,968 of NC_000080.6, read as the reverse complement.
AGAAAAAAAAACAGAGATTTAACTAAAATGCCGTTGATTTGTCCAAAATATATCTTCGTGGGAATCTTGATCATTTCTGTGTCTTGTTAGCTAGTGACGTGGTCAGCTTGAGTATTTGATCCACCTTTAAAAACATGTATGTTCAGTGGAAAACATAGCTATTCCTCAGACAAAGAAGTTCTTTGTAATAATTCACTCTTGATCCATTTGATTGCTGGACGAATATCCAGGTTCATTCTTGTAACCATGGGCTACATAGTCTTGTAACCATGGGTAACCCAGTCTTGTAACTATAGGTACACAGTCTTGTAACCATGGGCATACAGTCTTGTCACCATGGGTACACAGTCTTGTAACCATGGGCACACAGTCTTGTCACCATGGGTACACAGTTTTGTAACCATGGGTACACAATCTTGTAACCATGGGGTACACTTTTGTAACTGTGGGGTAACAGCCTTGTAACCATGGGCTACACACTCTTGTAACCATGGTATCACATATTTAAATACCCAGAACATTATTCATGTATCAGTTATCCTTCCAAAATCAACATTCTTAAAGTATGTGCACACTTAGAGTTGGATAATATCCAATGTGTTCAACTTATATACCTACCCGGTAAACAGCATTAGGTGAAGGTTAAACCTGGTGGATTCTCTTAGGGTCTGACTACCTTTGGATCTACTCTATGTTTCTTCTCTGATTGTTTTTAAATTCTCTTATGATTCTCTCAAATTCTTCTCAAGGCCTTGACCCACATGTATCTTCCACTAAGATTCTTTCTCATTGCCCCTAATGGTGTAGGAACTAAGGACTAGGATTCCGTATCTCAGAAGGCTAGAGAGAAAAACAATGAATTAGCTTTCTAGAATTGAAGTAGCAGACCTGTTCTATTGTACTATCTGAGCCAGGCTGCAGGTCTCTCAAATGGCACCCATTTCAGCTCCGCAAATGAACATATATATGACTGAAGCACAGGTGTGACTATTCAGACTGTGTGCGAGGCCACCTCATCCGACAGGTCAGAGTAAAGAAGCACCCTTTGAGCCCTACATTTATTAACTAGTGCCTTCCAACTCTAAGATATTCCCAAAGCTTTTTCTTCCTAAAAATCTCACCTTGCAAAATGGCTTAAGACTTAAAGAGCCATAGTTAGGGGATTTATTTGGGAAATATTGCATTTCTGGAGATACCCAATGTATACGAGAGTAATAAAGACCCTGAGAAGTTCTGCAGGAAAGAAATGTATAATACTATTGAACCCCAAATGGATAGCTCCTATTGATAGAATAGTTACGCCCTGGGAAACACAGGTCTTCAGGGTAGCAAGCTCAGGGAGTAAGAATTCCGTCTGAGCAGAAACAACTGTTTGGACTCACCTTGAGTGAGTGGCTAGCATTTTCAAGTCCATTTTAGTAAACATGATGAAACTAGTCACTGGTGCTTTTCCACAAGCTGATGGAGGTTTACAGCTGCCCTGTATGGGGAGTGGGGACAGAGGCGACTGAAATACAGGGAGAAAACAGCAAGTGGAGGAAAGGGAGACAGAGGAGACCCAGGGCATCCTGGAAGGCCAAGCCTGTTGCTCACCTAGCCTTGTGGAATTCCTTGTTCAAGGCCCCACTACTTCACTAGCTTCACTACATTTACACTAGCTTCAGTGTAAACGCACGCACGTTGCTGACCCCAGATCCCACTCTTCGCCCAAGCTCATTTCTGCTTCAGTTCTTGTGGAGATAGTACATCGTTGTTAACATTATTAAAGGTAATCCAAGAGGCATTGAGAATAGTGGGAGGATCTAGGAGCTAATCAGCCCCAGCGCAGGCTCATCTCTCTTAGTCTTAGCCTGAGATCCCTGGGCCCTAGGAGGCTTCATTGCTGTGATAGAAAGGGGCACTTCCCAGAACTCATTAGTTCTTAGGAAATGATAAATGCCCAATAAACACTGCCTGTTGTTTTCAGTGTGGGTCATAGCCTAGTTCTAATATTATGCAAGTTTTATAGCCTGGGCTTGATTTTCACTGTCAGTAACAAAAGGTAGAATTCTCCTTGTCTTCCCACTCCTATCAGCTGAGTGAAGGCTGAGAGGTCAGAATCTATGAAAATGAACCACAGACTCCTGGAATAGCCTGGGTGCTATCCCCAGCAGCCGTGTCGTGAATGAGGTGGACAAAGCTGGCATGGAGGTAGAAAGCACCCCTGCTTCCTTATTTTCTCTCAGAGGCTCAGCAGCAAATGCATCCCAGGTAGATTTTGCTGGGTCAGATGATTTCTTGCTGAGTCATGACTATGGATACAACTGAGAGAGACAAAGGGATGTTTGCCGGGGGCTGACGCCATCTCTAGCTACATATTTGCTTTTTATCGATTGATTTAATAGCTTTGATCTTTGATCTCAGAAATAGCCCTGTGTGTTACATAAGAGTAAAGCCACTCCAGTCCCGGTGAGGCAGAGTGAACACCTGGGTTATAAAACAAAAACAGGTGAAGAATCAGATTCGCCAGATGTACTAGGCTTTCCCTACCTCTCTGGGTTTTTGTCTTCACATATTTGATTAAATTTAAAATTAAAATTTAACGTTGGTTGTGCGTTTAACACAGAGATCCATTTTGATGACACATTGCGGTGGGGCAGGGTTGAATTTTGTGTTCTATCTGGGTCAGCTGAGTAAATCAACAGCATTAACGAGCTTTATTAAATCATCTTAGTAAAAGCCCCGCTGTCGTAACTGTTTACTTAACTCTACATCCAACCAAAACAGCTGCCACCCACCCCCTGACGGATTCTGTTCTGAACGGGAGTTCTTTTCTTAGGAGGGAAGATAGCAGAGGGGTTGCAATCCAAAGGCAGTCTATTGAGAGTCCATTAAAGGACACTCTGTGACAAAGTAGCCTCCAGATAGACCCCGACTTCCTATTAAGAAGGAATACAGTGCAAGGAGTGCAGTCAAGGAAAACATTTTGCTCTTGTCTTTTACTTTATTTTATTTCGTTTGTGGTGTGTGTGTGTGCGTGCACACTCATGCTTGAGTGCTTGCCCATGCTTAGGGAACTGCACACACATGTGGGGTCCAGAAGAGGAAGATGTCAGACATTTCCCTTTATCACGAGGTCTCTCACTTGTAGCCCACGTCTGGCTTTTATGTGGGTGCTGAGGAGGATTTCGACTCAGATCCTCCTGTTTACACAGTGAGCGCTTTTAACTGCTGAGCCGAATACAAGCCTCTTGCTTTATTTGACTTTGCATTGCTTTGGCTCCTGGGACAGGATCAGCTTGTGGTTCTCCATCTTTGGAGTATATCACCACCCCTGACTTCTGCCATACACACACACACACACACACACACACACACACACACACACACACACACACAGAGAGAGAGAGAGAGAGAACTCTGCAAAGGCCACTTAATTCCTCTAGAGCCAGCTGCATTGACTCAGAAACCAATGTCTGCTGAGATTTGGAGCCATGCTGGTGTGAGATGGGAAACAGCCCTTCCTACTCCTTAAGAAGAATTACCACAAATAAACCCACCAACCATTTAAATATTTTTAAACGTATGTGTTTACGTGTGCATCTGTGTACATGTGTCAGCACCTGAGTGCAGTCCCAGCTGTGACCAAAAGAGGGCACTGGATCCCTGGTAGCAGAAGTTACAGATGGTTGTGAGCTACTCAGCCACTGTGATGGGAACATGTCTCTGGTCTTCTGTGAGAGCCAGAACACCTCCTAACCACTGAGTCATCTCTCTAAGCCCTTCTATCTGTCATTTAATTGGTATACTATTAACAAAATTTTCAGTGTTCTTAAGATAGTGTGCCTGTTTTCTTTCCATTTAAACTGTAAATCTAACCAGCAGATGGAAGTAAATTCCCTAATTAAAACAACTGAATTCTGTTTATGAAACAAAGGTAGAATTCCTCAGTTTAGTTGCACGTTGCTAACAGCTTGATTATATATGCCCCTAGCTGGATAAAACCATCTTCTGTTGAATAGATGTTGGAAATGTTTAAAATGCAGAGATGTTCCCAGATACATTAACAAGCTTTGCATGACCTGTGGTGTTCCATGGGAAAGTGGTAGCTGCTGAGTGGAGAAGATCTTACATGTGGCCTGCAGGAGAAGGTCACGTGGCTGCTGTCCCCCACGAAGAAGACATGTGTCACTGCGGCCAATGTTTCAGACTGACACAGCCTCCAGAGACAGATTAGGTGGCAGGCAGAGGCAGCCCACTTTGGCTGCTTTGGTTCCTATGGCAGTGTGTGCATGTATGTGCATGTATGTGCATGTATGTGTGCATGTATGAGTGTATGCTGCATGTGTGCAGCCAAGCATTACAAGGCCATCGTCTTTGTCACCTCTGCTCAGTATTGCTTTGGCTATCTGTGCTTCTATATGAGTTCTATGATTGGTTTCTATTTATATGAGGCTTATCATCAGATTTTATGGGGACATACTATGTAAACCATTTTGAGTAATATGGATGTTTTAACATTGAGTATTCCTATTCATGAACAAGATATGTCTTTCCATTTATTGATGTCATTGTGAATATCTTCCTTGAGTGTCTTATAATTTTCATTGTAGATATCTTTTATCTGCTTGGTGAATTTATTCATAGTTCTTCTGGTAGAATTGGAAATGGGATTGCTTTCTTGATTTCCTTTTTAGCTGGTGTACTGTTGGTTCGCAGTGACGTGGCGGCTTCTACATGTTGATTTTGTGTTCTGTAACTACCAGATTTACCAGGTCAAACGGTTTTCTTGGTGGAAAACTTAGGTTTTTCTACGAATAAGATTGTGTTGTCTGCAATCAGGGCTAATTTGTCTTCCTCCTTTCCAATTTGGATGTTATTTATTTCTCTCTCTTGCCTAATTGCTCTGGCTAGGACTTCTAGTATATTGAACAAATGTGACAAAACAAGACATCCTTTCTCTTGATCCAGATTTTAGAAAAAATGCTTTTCACATTCCTGGGTTCCGTGTGATGTTGTTTGTGTGTTTGAAGCACACAGTGTGATTACATGGAAGTATGTTCTCTCTGCACCTACTTTAGTGAGCATTTTACCATGAAAGGAGGTGGAATACAACAGGCAAATGAATGAACTACTCTATTTAGTTCCAAATTTTACATTTTGTACTCATTTTCCTTGTGGGCTTCCTCTGCTCATTCACTGTCCATTCAGTTAGATCCATCTATTTCTCAGGCAGTCTCTGTGCTGGCTTGGGTTGTAGATACCCTTGAGCTACTGAAGAACAAAGGCGAGAGAGAGAGAGAGAGAGAGAGAGAGAGAGAGGGAGAGAGAGAGAGAGAGAGAGAGCGCTCAGTGGTCAAGAGCATCTGCTGCTTGTGCAGAGGATTTGAGTTCATTCCCAGGACCCCCATGCTGGCTCATAACCAGTTATCACTCCCGTTCCAGGGAATCAGATGTTCTCTTCTGGTTTCTACAGGCATTGCAGTCAGATGGTGCACATACATCCATGCAGGCAAAAAATATACTTGCATACAATAAAATGATAAAAAAATTAAAGGTATAAAGCACACATAGACACATACCTTTCTAGAGAAAAGAAAGATTGTCAGTAACTTAATGAAATACCATGTGTCAGCATAGTACACATGTCAGCATAGTAGATGTGTTATAGACTTGTGAGAGACAGGGGTACAGAATTCAGGGTCTGGCAGGTGTCTCTAACATCAATTAGAGGTCAGAGGCAACTCCATCAAGAAACTTGAATTTGGTTAAACACTAAGAGAAAGCAGGTCAGCAAGCAGTGGAGATACCAGAGAAGAGGGTGTTTCTGAGACAGAGGAAAGTGCAGTAAGCAGATCTCCAGGGGAGTCTAAGCTCCCCTGGAGCACAGAGGGACAGCAATGGAAGTGCCCAGAAAAGGGGGCAACTCAGCAGTAATGGGAAGATGGCTTTTCTACACTGGGCATAAGCTAAGATAGTGCTCTGAAGGTTTGGGCCTCATTACTAGGGTTGTTTATCCATTAAATTCACCCAATTCTGTACATGAATTACAATGCCAGGGTTCGTTTGCAAATCCCACATTGAAATGAGCTTTGGCAAAATTCTGACACTGCCTCACCTCAAAGCCTAAACTTCTTTTGTAAAGCAATCCACCTTGATGTTTCCACGTACAAGCGACCTATTTTGAGAGTAAAGTTCTTTTTCTTTTGTTTTTTTTTGTTTTGTTTTGTTTTGTTTTGTTGTTTTGTTTTGTTTTTTTTTTTGAGACAGGGTTTCTCTGTATAGCCCTGGCTGTCCTGGAACTCACTCTGTAGACCAGGCTGGCCTGGAACTCAGAAATCCACTTGCCTCTGCCTCCCGAGTGCTGGGATTAAAGGCTCAGGGCAATGTGAATTCTAACAACAGAGATACTTTGCTATAATTTCCCTGTCTCTGGTCCAGCACCTGGAGACCCGTGCGTCTGTACAGCTAACAACTTTGTTTTTCATAAAGGAAGGACGAGAGGACTGGAATGAAAAGAGAAATACAGACCACGAAGAGAAGACAAAGGTCCAACGCTGGAACAATTTCTTTGACAAAGGACCAAATCTTCCCAATTTGCTGGAGGCCCCAGGCCAAATGTGGCAGTGAAGAGAGTCACTTCACAGATGGGGGCGGGGTTCCACATTGTTGTGATCTGGATAGGAGTTTGTCTTCATAACGGGGAGCATTTCCTGTTCCCGTCTCCTTCCATCCTACAGCCTAGCCTGTCATATCACGGCTGCAAGGTGTCTGCGATCCTCCGTAGGCAGCACTCCTAGCTCAGGCCCTGCAGAGGTCATTGGCTCACTGCAGCAGACGAGAAGTGGAGTTGAGGTTGCTACAGAGAAAAGGGCTTCTTCCAAATAACAGTGGCAGCAGTGGTGACACGTGTTAGGTGACGCTCAGTGATTACAAATGCACTTGGGACATCTGAAGATGATTTGCAGAGTCTTTATAAAAGCCTTCTCTACCTGGAGAGCTAGGTTCAGGATAGTCTAAAACTTTGACCTTGCTCACTTTGTCTCTAAGGCCCCTTCTCATCAGCTCTGTGCTCCATAACTGGGATCGGTCTGTCTGTCTATCTGTCTGCCTGCCTATCTATTATCTGTCTGTCTGTCTGTCTCTCTATCTTCTAAGTTTTTATCGTGGAAAACCACGATCATGACTGGAGCAGTGGGATGAACGTGATGACCTCTCATGCATGCATCGCCCGACCTCAGTAATTACCACCAACAGCCAGCCCTGTTCATCTATTTCTCTTCTCCAGCAAAATATTATTTTGAATTAAATCCAAGACACCGGAGCAGTTCATGTGTAAATATCCCAGCATGTGTTTCTAAATGAGAACTTTAAAAACATATTAATGTATATAATCACCGTACCATTATTACATCTAAAAATATTCATGAGAAGACTCTCATTTCAAATGTCTCCTCGCAATCTGTGGTTTAACTACAAGGCCGTGATCTAGTAGGCATTGTACAATATTATACAGGAGAAAAACCAAATCTATCATCCCAATCACAATATCTGTACTTAGGCATTAAACATCAATACTATTTGAGCATATGAGACTGTTTTTTTTCCAATTTTTTATTAGGTATTTTCTTCATTTACATTTGAAATGCTATCCCGAAAGTCCCCCATATCCTCCACCCACCCACTCTGCTATCCACCGACTCCCACTTCTTGGCCCTGGTATTCCTCTGTACTGGGGCATATAAAGTTGGCAAGACCAAGGGGCCTCTCTTCCCAATGATGGCCAACTAGGCCATCTTCTGCTGCATATGCAGCTAGAGACAAGAGATCTGGGGGTACTGGTTAGTTCATATTGTTGTTCCACCTACAGGGTTGCCGACCCCTTTAGCTCCTTGGGTACTTTCTCTAGCTCCTCCATTGGGGGCCCTGTATTCCATCCAATAGCTGACTGTGAGCATCCACTTCTGTGTTTGCCAGGCACTGGCATAGCCCCACAAGAGAAAGCTATATCAGGGTCCTTTCAGCAAAATCTTGCTGGCTTATGCAATGGTGTCTGCGTTTGATGGCTGATTATGGGATGGATCCCAGGGGGCGGCAGTCTCTGAATGGTCCATCCTTTCGTCTCAGCTCCAAACTTTGTCTCTGTAACTCCTTCCATGGGTATTTTGTTCCCAATTCAAAGAAGTGGCGAAGTGTTCACACTTTGGTCTTCGTTCTTCTTGAGTTTCATGTGTTTTGCAAATTGTATCTTGGGTATTCTAAGTTTCTGGGCTAATATCCACTTATCAGTGAGTGCATATCATGTGAGTTCCTTTGTGATTGGGTTATCTCACTCAGGTTTAGAAATTCTTTGGTGGAATTTTTAGGGTCACTTATATATACTATCATATCATCTGCAAATAGTGATATTTTGACTTCTTCCTTTCCAATTTGTATCCCCTTGACCTCCTTTTGTTGTCAAATTGCTCTGGCTAGGACTTCAAGTACTATATTGAATAGGTAAGGAGAAAGTGGACTAGTCCACTTTAGTGAGATTGCTTCCAACTTCTCTCCATTTACTTTGATGTTGGCTACTGGTTTGCTGTAGATTGCTTTTATTATGTTTAGGTATGGGCCTTAAATTCCTGATCTTTCCAAGACTTTTATCATGAATGGGTGTTGGATCTTGTCAAATGTTTTCTTAGCATCTAATGAGATGATCATGTAGTTTTTGTCTTTGAGTTTGTTTAAATAGTGAATTATGTTGATGGATTTCTGTATATTAAACCATCTGTGTATCCCTGGGATGAAGCCTACTTGGTCAGGATGGATGATCGTTTTTGATGTATTCTTGGATTCGGTTAGCGAGAATTTTATTGAGTATTTTTGCATCGATATTCATAAGGGAAATTGGTCTGAAGTTCTCTATCTTTGTTGGGTCTTTATATGGTTTAGGTATCAGAGTAATTGTGGCTTCATAGAATGAATTGGGTAGAGTACCTTCTGTTTCTATTTTGTGGAATAGTTTGAGAAGAACTGGAATTAGATCTTCTTTGATGGTCTGATAGAACTCTGCACTAAACCCATCTGGTCCTGGGCTTTTTTGGTTGGGAGATTATTAATGACTGCTTCTATTTCTTTAAGGTATATTGTACGCCAGCTCCAATTAAATGTTTTCCTCTATAAGAGCTGCTGTGGTCATGGTGTTTCTTCACAGCAATATAAACCATAACTAAGATAAGCCCTTACTACACAGTTTTTGTCACAAAATAAAGCTCCCCATCAGATAGGGGACTAATATCCAATATATATATATATATATAAAGTGTTAGAGTTGGGATTCTGTTCTTGTGGCTATCTTCTTTTAGGTTTGTTGAAGGATTACTTTCTTGCTTCTTCTAGGCCATAGTTTCTGTCCTTGTATTCATTTTTTTCTGTCATTATCTTTTGAAGGGCTGGATTTGTGGAAAGATATTGTGTGAATTTGGTTTTGTCATGGAATACTTTGGTTTCTCCATCTATGGTAATTGAGAGTTTGGCTGGGTATAGTAACCTGGGCTGGCATTTGTGTTCTCTTAGTGTCTGTATAACATCTGTCCAGGATCTTCTGGCTTTCATAGTCTCTGGTGAGAAGTCTGAAGTAATTTTAATAGGCCTGCCTTTATATGTTACTTGACCTTTTTCCCTTATTGCTTTTAATATTTTGGCTTTATTTAGTGCATTTGTTGTTCTGATTATTATGTGTCGGGAGGAATTTCTTTTCTGGTCCAGTCTATTTGGAGTTCTGTAGGCTTCTTGAATGTTCATGGGCATCTCTTTCTTTAGGTTTGGGAAGTTTTCTTCTATAATTTTGTTGAAGATATTTGCTGGCCCTTTGAGTTGAAAATCTTCATTCTCATCTACTCCTATTATCCACAGGTTTGGTCTTCTCATTGTGTCCTGGATTACCTGGATGTTTTGAGTTAAGATCTTTTTGCATTTTGCATTTTCTTTGATTGTTGTATCCATGTTCTCTATGGAATCTTCTGCACCTGAGATTCCCTCTTCCATCTCTTGTATTCTGTTGCTGATGCTCGTATCTATGGTTCCTGATTTCTTTCCTAGGGTTTCTATCTCCAGAGTTGTCTCCCTTTGGGTTTTCTTTATTGTTTCTACTTCCATTTTTAGATCCTGGATGGTTTTGTTCAATTCCATCACCTGTTTGGTGGTGCTTTCCTGTGATAACTCTCTAAGGGATTTTTGTTTTTTCTCTTTGAAGGCTTCTATCTGTTTACCTGTGTTTTCCTGTATTTCCTCCATCATCATCATAAGAAGTGACTTTAGATCCATGTCTTGCTTTTCTGGTGTGATGGTGTATCCAGGACTTCCTATGGTGGGAGAGTTTGGTTCTGTTGATGCCAAGTAACCTTGGTTTCTGTTGCTTCTGTTCTTAAGCTTGCCTCCTGCCATCTGATTATCTCAATATATCTGATTGGAGCCTGTTCTTCCTATAATCCCAGTTGATTCAGGACTCCTCACAGTCCAGCTTTCTCTGTGATCCTTTGATTGTGGGTTCCTGTGAACCTGAGATTCTGGGTGTGTCAGAGTTCTTGGCAGTCAAGTTCCTCTGAGACCCTGAAATGCTGGTGTGACCCAGCTCCTGTTATCCTGGGATCCTGTTTTCCTAAGATCCTGGACACATTACAGTGCCTGGAAGTGGTGTCTCCTTTGAGGAGCGTGGAGCTATCTGGTCTGTGGTCCTAAAATCATGTGAAGAGTCCTCTAGGGACTGTGGGGGTGTAAGCCAACACCGAGCCCAAAGTGACTTGGAGCTGGCACCGAGACCGGAAGGGACTTGTGCCCCTGGTCAGGCCGGTTTTCTGCTTCCCTAATGCTGTCTCAGGTCCCTCGAGAAAGAGAAGTTGAGTTCCACACACCAGTGGTCCTAAGATCACGTGGAGAGTCCTCTAGGCACCGCGGTGGTGTCCGCCAAATCCGTGCCCAAGGTGACCCAGAAAATGAGACTGTTTTATGTGCAAGTTGTTTATGCAGTGTGATAGCAATGTAATTTAGAAAGTCAATATTAAAATTTTTAGTTCTTGCATGTCTTATACAAACTCTCCTGTAACCCCTGTTGTCTTATGCAACTGGTATATAATATAAAATATATACATAAATATCATATAATATATAATTATATATAAAATGTTCAAATCTTATGCAGGCTATGATATCAGTAGATCTACTAGTAAGCTCTTAAAGAATTTTATTTAATAAAAAAAGTTATCCCCACTGGAAAAAAATCTGTGAAGATTTGTAAAAGGAGAAATGTTAGTATTTAAAATTAATTGTAAGTAAGTGATCCTAAGTGGTTTCTTCCCTCTGATGCTGTACCTGTGTATGTGACTACATACCCACCATCCACTGATGCATTCACAGGCTATTGGTCTGTGTGCTTACCCATACACATAGCAAGGATCATGTCAAAAAGTAGGCCTTAACTCTCTATGCTCTTGCCTTGGCCTTTAAAGTTGTGATTACAGGTATAATCCCACCATGCTCAGCTAAGAAGGCTTTAAAAAATAGTATGTGTAAAGAAACTCTTACTTCTTACAATCCAGCACCTGAAGAACATGATAAATATGATTGACTTTTTAAGTGTTGTGAAGAGAGAAAAGAAGTAATTGCAAACTCTGGGGTTTGTGTGCCCCCAAGGGAGGATGACGGTTTGAAGCTCTGCTTTTCTTTTGCTGATTGGATGACTCTCACCCAACCTCATTTCACCAAGAAGAACGCAATGGGTCATTAAATGCTCATCACTCCAGGTCTGCAAGGAAGAAGTGGTTTTCAAATAAAGTTTATTTTCTTCTTTTTTTCCAGAGTTTACGAGCTTGATGAGTGAAAGAGGGAAATGATCTCAAGGAGAGAAGAGAGTCTGAGGTGGGGAAAAAAGTAGAATGGGGAAAGAACATTGAAGTCTCATAAGCAGTTTCAAAGGAAGTGGGGCAAGGGAGAGGTCAGCCAGTAGGTAAGCAGGAGGATCTGAGTTCGATTCCTCAGCACCCGAGTAAAAAGGCAAGCTGAACCGTTCTTGTCTCTATAACTCAAGCATGGAGGTAGGGGTAGACAATCGGATCCTGAGATAGCTAATGAGAGATTCTAGTCTAGTGAGAGATTTTGGCAAGGCAGTGGGTGGAGAAAGTCTAGAATCTGCATGTACATGCACACTTATACCAAATATACCATACATATAGCACATACACATGATCCATATACCACAATGCATGCATACACACACACACACACATGAGCGCACACACATACATACACAAACACACACATACATGTACACACATGCACACACATGCATGCACACATGCACAGACACACAGACACACAGACACACACACACACACACACACACACACACACACACACACACACAGAGGAAGGTTATACTTCAGCAGGAGCTCCAATGAAAGTTTGTGCAGCCTAGTTTCCTGAGGAGCCATCTCATCTTCCTCTCCAATGCCAGGAGAATTTGCTCCAGGAATAAAGCATGCAGCTGTGAGCTTCCTCACAGTTCAACAGTAGTCTACTTTGGTCTACTTGGTTTAAAAGATACCATAGTGGCTCTGTTCATCTCTCAGAGTAGAGTGTAGATGCTAGGACATTAGGTTAAATACTCAAATGCAAGGCACCCTTGAGACATGCAGAACGCCATATATTTTTACATAGATGTATCTAAAGTTTCTTTTAAGGGGCTGGATAAATGGCTCAGAGTGCAAAGGTACTTGCTGCTCTTTCAGGTAAACTGGGTCTGATTTCAAGAACCAATATGTCAGTTTACAAACATTTATAACTCCAGCTCCAAGGAACTCCACGTCTTCTTTTGGCCTTTGTGTCCACTAGGCATTCATGTGGCCCACAGACATACTTCAGGCAAGACAGTCATACACACAAAATAAAATAAATACATCTTCCAAAAATGTTTGTGAGTCAGGTGGGATGACATATTTAGAATGGTTAATCCTAACATTCAGAAAATAGGGACAGGCAGATATCTGTGAGTTGAACGATAGCCTGGTCATAGATAGTTCTAGGACAGCCAGAGCTACACAGAAAGACCCTGTTAGGTTTTTTTTTTAATGTTTGTAGTCAGTTCATGACAAATGTAATTTGTGAAGAATGTAACCCAGGGTTTTTTTGTTCAATGTGGATTAATATTCCATAGAGTCAGATGAGTTGTACAATGTACATATTAAGAGTAGATATTCTACAAACTGTAGTGAGTCAGTTTAGCTAAGTGGGGTTGGGGCTCTACATTTCCTCAGATTCCTTTCCATGTAAGGTTCTTGGTTAGTTCAGGCCCTAAGAGGCAGATGGCATTTGAAGCTGAGTCAACTAGGAGCCATCTTTTTTATGCTAGCTGGATTGGATTTCACGTCTCAGAACCTGGCCTCACTGTTGTTTCCAGTTCCCGGAAGATCGGCTCCTTCGACTTCACCAAGACCAGGAGAATGTGTACATGCAATTCTGCACTGAAAGCAATGCCTGTCTCCCGCGGGTCTTACAGATCTCAGAGATAGAGGTCATGAGACACAGATGTAACCTCCAAAGGTTCCCAAATGACCTTTGGGAGCTCCAGCTCATCAAGGTAAGGTCTTACTCGTCCTTCTCTTGGTCACACCCAGATTTCTTCTGTACTTACTGGTCTAACAGACCCAGTGGTTTTCACAGTTCAGGCTCCAAGATACATTCCAAGTCCAAAGTCTGTGGCTCCAGCTGCCTTCAGCTTCAGCTTCCACGGAGACATAGAGGCTGAGCACCTCCTCTATGCTGTATTGGACAGCTATCCTGCTTCTTGAGCAATCATTGATGCACATAGCCATCTGCAGAAGAAGGGAAGCCATACAAAACTGAAATTCATTGAGAGCAGGAGGGGAAATAATCCTCTCACATCTATGTAGGAAGCTCCCAAATTGGCAAATTACTTGAATACCAGGTCTAAAACTTTACCTGACTTTTCCTCAATGCATTGGCATAATTATTAATACTATGTCCATTAAGACTAATATCTTAGAATCCTGAGTTTCTCAATTTATTTGACTTGATTTTTGTTAATAAGAAGACACATTTATCACTTAGCAAAGTCAAGGTAGACTTTTGATCCTCATCTTTTAATTTTACTTTCCCAGCTACACATATATTCTTGACATTGAAAACCACCATTGAGAGCAAATGTATGCAAACTACTCTTAAGAGTTTAGCAAGCAACTGCTTTCAGTTGCATTCATAAATCTTCATGTTCGTATGATATCCCCAGAAGGTCATTCCTGGTTCCAGACGTCTGTCAGGTGTATCCCAGTGATAATTCCTCGGGAACCAAAACCCCAAGCTCAACTTTTCAAAGTCAATACTCTTTCACCCTGGCTTTGTAATTTCTATGAGCAGCAGCAGAAATTGTTACTTGTGTGGTCTCTGAGAATACCAGAAATGCCTTTCTTCCATGTCCGGGTAATTGCCCTCATCCTGGTCTTAGCTGAGGAAGACTTTTTTTCTAGCCTTGTTCGCAGGTCTAGTGTGATTTGACGTTTGATAAACCTCCATCTTGAGAATGACCCTAGACTCTAGTAAGACATGGCTTAGAATTGCAAATGTAGCAGTTGGATGCTTTCTGCTTTCCAGGAAGTAAAGGTGGAGGAGGTGCTAGCTTCTAAGGTCCGCCCGCCCAGCACACAAGTGTGAATTGTGTGCATTCTCCATGGCAACAGCAGAGTCTGCCGCTTACTCTGTGCACTGTTCCTCTGAAACAGCCTCCAAACTTGGCCTTGTGTATTCTGAAGACCTTGTGAGTTTAGTTGGTAGGATTAGTAGCTCTGTACAGTTAGGGTGGGCATTCTTGATTGCAATTAAAGACAGTGACTGATGAAAGGACTCAAAACACAAACACTAGAATTTTCTTTTGTTCTGGTTGCAAGATCTGAGTCTAGTGGCCTACATGGAGTATAGAAACGTTCTAAGAATGTGTTCTCTTCTACCCCAGTGTTATTACCTTAGCTCCAGACATTCTGAAAATAGTCAAGAAGTAGTGTTCCTATCTCATGATAGCATGCCCTTTTTTGAACTTTATTTGTATTTATTTATTAAATTTTCTTTTTTTTGAGATTATAGTATCGTTTCCCCTTTCCAGTCTCTCCTCTGAGTCCTTTAATATCCTTCTTGCTTTCTTTCAAGTTCACAGCCACTTTTGTTTTCATTAATTGCTGCCATATATTTCTAAACACATAAATACAGCAAGTTCAGTTTGTAAAATATTATTTGTACACATATATTTTCAGGACTGACCATTTAGTATTGAATAACCAGTGGATGTGGTTTGCCCCAGGAAGACCATTTTTCTGATTCTCAACTCTATTTATTTGCCTGTAGTTCTTTTTGTAGGGTAGAGGTTTCTTGAGTTCTACACCCCCTCACCCCAACCCACCCCACCCCTGTTCACCCTAGGTCTAGTGTTGCTGCCTTTGTTCAGCTCATATTTAGGCAGTCATATCGGTGAGACTTTATGAGTATAGTTTCAGGTATCCCTAGAGGACACAACATCTCAGTGAAATCTCTGTGTCTCTGGCCCTTACATTCTCTCCAGCCCTTCCTCTGGAATGATTCCTGAGTCTTAGACATAGGAGTCGTGGTGTAGATGTGTCTGTCCACTGGGACTGAGCTTCAAAACTGCATTTTGATTGGTTGTGTTTTTCTGAAATGGTTTCCATGTGTTGAAAAGAGACGTTCTCTTGAGGAGGAGTGAGGACTACACTTGTCTATGGCATAAGGACAAACGATGACAGTGTCTTTAGGATTATGCTGATTTAGTCAAGTGGTAGTCATAGGTTGTCCTTCGCAGATGTCGGAGCTGGGGGTGACTGTTGGTTGCCTCCCTTCTTTGGAAGCCTGCTTCTGGTGTCATGAAAGCTAGCTCTCATAGAAAAGATGCTCAAGTCAGTTCCAGTTCAGGGGCCTCTGGGCCCTGAGTCTGATGCTTACAGTGTCTTTAGGAGTACTAAGTGTTATTATCAGAATATCTTAAGCTTTTTATACACAGCAGTATGTTTAAGCTTTATAACAGAGAGCTGAGGAGAGGCACCTTCCTAGACTATTGCGTGCTGGGCTAAAGTTAGAAGCCAGCCTCCTCTGGTATATCTGGTGTTACAATGTAGTGATGCGCTCACAGGTCTCTCTCCTCTTTCACACTGACTAGCAGAAGTGTATGCCCATCCCTTCATCCTTGTCTACTCCATACCCTCTCAATGTCATCTACCTCTGGATAATGATCTCACTGGTTGCATGAGGCCATTGAGTCCTGAGTCTGACGATGCCCATTTCTCCATCTCTCAGCGGGGATGCTACTAATCTTTGTTCATCTAAAATCAAGTTACTATGCTCCAAGTTTTCTTGTCTGCCAGACTCTAGCCAAACATACCACAGGTTAACTTTAGGAAATGGACATTTCTGTGCATAGTTACAGAAAATGGACTGTCTAGCCAAAGGGCTCTCACCTTGTAAGTAAGCGGCAGGGTCAGCTCCAGGACGTGACTCCAGGCCTGCCCAATGAGAAGCTCAAATGATGGTCTCTGTCCTGTGAGCTTCCTGTCATGTTTATATCACTTCTCATTATATTCTACAAGGAGAAGTGCTCACAGAAGATTAGAGCTTCCTTCTTAGACCCTGCTAATTTTTTTAAGAAACAGTTTTTATTAATTAATTAATTTTTTACACTCCGTATTTTATTCCCCAAGCCATCCACCCTCCGACTGATCCACATCCCATCCCTCCTCCCCACCCACCTGTCTCCATGTGGATGTCCCCACCCCCCCACCCTACCTGACCTCTCAACTCCCTGGGGCCTCAGTCTCTTGAGGGTTAAAGTGGATTAAGGTTGAAGGCTACTATTGTTCAGATAGCCTTCCCAGCTCAACACACACCTACAAAAAATGCGGAACTCCCTTTATCATCATCAGGGCTTCTCCTTCTCTGACCTTGACTGGGGGGCGGGGGGTGGGTGGCGGTGAAGGGGGAATTTGAAACACCATACCCTCTACCTGTGGAATGTCAGGTAGCCTTGGTGTGATTACATGTTCAGCTTCCTCTCTCCAGATAAGAAACCCATTCAGCAAGTCCTGGAGATTCCTGAACGCTTCTACACATTCCAGCCAGTGACCTTTGCTCACCCTTGATATTCCTGCCCCCTTCTCTAAAGCTATACATCCCTTGATTCCCCTGAAAAGAAGCTGATTTGTCTCGCTAAAGATCTGGAATGCTGCTATTGCCATTCATATTCACAGGCCTCTCAAAAACCCTGTTCATCGACTCTTCATCCTCATGGGCGAGTGGGGAGAAGGGAGGACCACACTTTCTGGAGGGATGAGTCTTCCCTTCTGTTTCTTTCCACATGTTCACAGTGCGGTATTCACAACTGTACAATTATGACCTTTTTTTCCTTGTAATCACTGGTCAGCAGCACATGTTTGATATGCAGCCAACAAACATTTTCTAAGTCCCTGATTTGTTCCAGACATGATCTTGATGGCAGAGTATCAACAGGAAACACATCCCACACTGGCTTTTTACCATCATGGAGTTGATACTCCAGTGCAGGAGACAAGAGGCTAGAATGCACCTGTTCCGTGCGAGTCGTGATCGCTGCAATGGAGAACTTAAGGCAGGTGAAATGGCCATAGGAAGAGAGGGCTGCTGTTTCCCAAAGGACGGTTAGGCTTTCTGACAGAAGGGTGCTGGCGTGCAAAGCATGAGAGAAATATGAGAGCCTGTATCTGGTCTCTGGAGGACAAGAACCCAGGAAAACAAAACAGTGTTTGTTCAAAGGCCTGAGGTGGAGAAGGCTGGTACCACAGGAGGTGGTAGTAAGAAGACCAACAGGGTTGCCAAATGTGTTTAGGAAGGGCTAGGGGTTGAAGAGGACAGAGAGGCAGCTAGGGCAATCATGCTGGATCTTCTCTGAGCAGTCTGAAAGGTGTATTGCTATTATCAAGGTCTGGCTGGATCTTCTGGAAGCTGCTAAGCAGAAGGGTGGCTGATCTGATTTGTATATCAGTAGACAATTGGTGGCCAACAGCGAGGCAGTTGACTACTGTAGGAGATGCAGAACAAAGGTGGCTAGTGTCAGAGAAGGAATAGAGGAGGTGACAAACAGGGAGTGTCTGCTTATGTTTTGGATCCAGTAGGGTTCTCTGAAGAATTGTTGCAGCACGGAACTAGAAAAGTAGATGCCAAGGAAGATTGCACGAATATTGTCCCAAGAATCTGAAAGGGTGGAATTGCCATTTATTGAAATCAGGGAGACTACTAGAGAAGATTGACAGATGATTTTAAAAAATTCCGTTAAAAGTGTGTGATATCTGAAGCGATGTATTGGTCAGAATTTTCCAGAGAGTCAGAACAAAATAGGAAAATTACCTCTAGTTCAGGGATATAGTTTTTTTTTTTTTCTATTCAGCTTGTCAACTGTGCAGACAAGGCTCACCAACTTAAGGAGAATAGTCTATTTCCTCAACCCATTGATTTAAACATCAACCAAAAAGAAAAAAGGAAAAAAGAAAGAGAGAAAGAAAGAAAGAGAGAAAGAAAGAAAGAAAGGAAGAAAGAAAGAAAAGATCTACACAGAACAGCCCAAATTGTGTTGGACCAAATATCTGAGCAGTTCATGTCCCAGTCAAGTTGACACACAAAGCTAGACACCACAGATTGCCTCCCGAGTGCGCAAAGGAGAGCGTCGGGATGAGAGCCTGACATTGCGGAACTCACAGTCATAGCAAAATCTCCTTGATAACAAGATCTGACCTTGCTATATGTTTATATCTGACCAAGTGGCAGAAGCACGCAGCACCATGGAGGTGGGGAGAAAACGAGGATAAAAAAATAGACAAATATTTAAGAAGTTAATAACCTTAACCAGTCTAATTAGATCCCGATACAATCCGAATAACCAGTAACACTACTCTCTAGAAAAACGCTACACCACTAAAATCAAAATTAGGAGATTTAGAAATATCTCAGATAAAGCAATATCATGTTTGCAGATGAAAGAACACAGAGACGGTGTTCGTGTGATGTACATCAAGAGATTTAAATACCAGAAAGAAAGCAGAGAAAGTGAGAGCAAAACTGGCTGGAAAACAAATACATCAAAACAAAAACCAAAAACCTAGCTCATCAGAAAACATCTGAGCAAATGAAAAACTGTCTCTGCAACAATGAAAAGAAACCTAGTGGTAGCAGAAAACTTAGGAGAGATTATCAATAAGGTTCCAGGGAACTGAATAAACGTGACTCGGATTGTGACACACGGATGGACAGACACAGAAACTCAAGAGCTAGGAGTGAGAAATCCTGTCTGAGCTGGAGGTAGGATGGGAACACCACTTCAAAATGTCCATCCAGTGTAGAGAGTATGGGTTTATACTTCAGTGTGTTCTGATCTAGTGAAAAGAGTTTGCTAAACGGCAGGATAATTATACACGTACAGAGCAATAATTTTCTAAGTAAAAGCAGAAGCGTGATATCAAGACAACTCAGGACTCCCAAAACAAAGGCTTTTTTTTTTTTACTCAAACAAGAGGAAACCATGCAGCCGAGTTTACAGATAGGAGAGCTAATGGGGAAGGCATCTGACCTCACTCTTGAAGCAGCAGGCTGGATAATCAATGTCTTTGGAGGTTCTGTGACTCTGCTTTTTAATTTGCAGTATCACTGAAAGCAATTTCCTGGCATTCCACAATCTAGCTCAGGGGGCAAAGTAATTGGTGACCCTTGGTCTTTGTAAACAATCTGAATAACAAAGATCATAGAAGGGACTTTAGAGAGACCTTCAGTTTAAATTGCATCTTTCTAGGCTGCTGGTTCTCAAAGATGAATCTGCAGAACATGTGACAGCAAACAACATCTTGGAAATGGGAAAGGTTCTGAAGAAAGTGTGTGTGTAAGGGGTATTACAGAATAACTAGCTATCGTCCATTTGTGTCTCCCTCATTCCCACCTGGCCAGAGACTGATGGTCTGTGGACTAAATCCAAGAAGTGCTATCTACCCTGGTTCTGAGCCTCATTTCTGGAAGTCACTTGGGGGCTCAATAGCTTCAGTGGCTGCTGTGGTTTCTCCTTTGGGCTCCTTCCCTCTCCCCTTCAATCTAGGGGAAATAGTGCCTCTTCCTTGTTACAACTCTCCGAGTGCCTCAGTATCTCTTATAGGTACCTTTCCCAAGACAATCCATCTATAAATATAGATCTTTGCTTAAAACCTTCCAAACCATTTAAAATAGATTTTGCTTCTTTGAATATCACTGGAGCGCTAAGCAATTTTGAGCAAGAGGGAAAGAAATGTTGAAGTGTAATCTTGCAATCTTAGTTACTATACTTCAAATTTTGTGCAATCTTAGTGTTCATGCACAAAAACTATTGGTACATTATAGGCTATATGTAAAGGTTTTTGTTTATTTTATCACTCAGATCCATCTTGCTGTAGATCCAAAGTGGTTTTCTCTTTTGTGGTTTTGCTCATGCGCAACAATAATAATGGGGCGGTTAACACTTCAGAACACATGCCAACAGGATTGAGCTGGAGTAGTCAACGTCCACTTAATCTGGCGGCCATCTTGTACAGCCATGAGCCTGCATTCACTGCCATTCACTGCCAAGGAAGCTTCTCTAATGACTAAGAATCCATTAATGTATGGATGCGCACAGAAGCACTTAGGTGGACTGACTCTGTGTCTATTGGGATAAAAAACAATAGTAGCCCCCAACCCCCTGTCTTTTTTTCCCCAAACATCTATTTATTTATTACACATATGTAAACTGTAGCTGTTTTCAGAAACACCAGAAGAGGGCATCCGATCTCATTACAGATGGTTGTGAGCCACCATGTGGTTGCTGGGATTTGAACTCCAGAAGAGCAGCCAGTGCTCTTAACTGCTGAGCCATCTCTCCAGCCCCCCACTCCTACCCCATCTTAGGGTTTTACTGCTGTGAACAGACATCATGACCAAGACAAGTCTTATAATTTAATTGGGGCTGGCTTACAGGTTCAGAGGTTCAGTCCATTACCATTAAGGTGGGAGCAGGGCAGCATCTAGGTAGGCATGATGCAAGCAGAGCTGAGAGTTCTACATCTTCATTTGAAGGCTGCTAGTGGAAGACTGACTTCCAGACAGCTAGCATGAAGGTCTTAAGCCCACACCCACAGTGATACACCTACTCCAACAAAGCCACACCTCTTAATAGTGTCACTCCTTGGGCCAAGCATACACAAATCATCACACCCACCATCCTACCCCAGGGCCTGAAATCTCTGGCATGTGGTTTTTAACCTGATTTACAGCTACAGACATAAATTTCTTCTTATGAAATGGGCCTCAAATCCAATGAGAAAGTGCTTGGCTGCACACACACAATCATGCCACTCTTACACTAGTGGGCCTGTCTTAAATGTAGGTTGGAGTTATAGTGTGTAGGGCTCTCCACTGTGTAAGAAACGGATGACTTCTGTCTTCTTGTGGCTAAACCTTCCAGGAAATAAAATCAGGGAGGAGGCTTCCAGCCAAGGTCAGTTCTGACTTAATTTCTCAGTTACCTTCCAGCCAAGGAGGGTGTGCTTTTAATAACAGGGTCTTATCAACAAGTTGTTCTTCTGTAGGAGCACAGATGGCCCTGGTTAAAGTCCCCGAGTGACAAAATGAGAAGAAATGAATGTAAAAATAGGAGACTTTTAGGGAAGTGGTGGATATAGGCATGGGAGGGGGACAAAAGAGGGTGTAGGAGACAGTGATAAGAATGCAATATATACCTATGGAATTGTTAAAGAAATTTACCAAAATATTTAAAAACTAACATTTTCTGGGTTAAAAGGAATACAGTCACCTGTACATGCTGGTCTTCCCAGAACTCTAGGAGTCCTTGGAGATTATCTTCCAGTGACCGTTTCCTGGTGCTGTCCAGGGTAATTAATGTGCAGAGCTACACTTATGATGCCCTTAGAGAAAAAAAAACAACAATAGTCTGCAGAAATGAGGCTCTCACAAGTGAAATGGACCGTCACCAAGTTACACATCAATCGACAATATTAAAATGTCCAAGATTAGCAAGAATCAATCACTAGCGAAGATGCAGCTAAAGCCTTTTAAAGTCACCTGTCACATCTACTTATCTGATACCAGCTATAATTACACTGTTAGGTTTATTTTTAGTACCATAGCTTACATCATGCTAATTCACCCCGTGCACCATATTGAATTTCTAGTCTAAAATTATCACTGTATTGACTGTGTCAAAACCAAAAACAAGTAGCCTGAAGCAGTTATTCCAAGATCCCTGTAGAGAAATACATGCCCATTCATTCACTTATTCATTCATTAAAATTTGATACATTTTCCTGAGCACCACTTATTGGTAAGGTCATCAATTCTGATGATACAGTAATAAACATTATGTCCTTGTGACTGGCATAACACAAAGGAAAGGAGAAGATGGTTTCAGAAAGGTGAGACACTTAGGCCATATTTAATGAAGGTGTCTGATGTATGAGCAGCACCCTAGGTGAGCTGAGGAATTACAGAACTTGAAAAACAGACAACTCCCAGATGAGATGCCATCTAAGTTCTCAAGGAAGATAAAATACAGATAGAACATCCAGGAAGTGATACCTCAAGAGAGGATTTTCAATGAGAAAATTTGTGGGATTGATATGGCTATACTATAGGACCATATAAACAGATGTTTGGAGAATTCGGAGTCAGATGAGTGGGCATAGCATATGTGTGCTAAAAGGTTCGAGCCATGCTAAACAGCCTCAGAACATCTCTGAAGGTTTACTAAGTTTTATCCTTTTGACTGCTTAACTTGACCAGGTACAGCAGAGGGTTCAGGCTACAAGCGAAGCAGAAGGAACCTTGGACCTTTGATCTTAATGAGGGGACAGTCAGGGTGGACACTGAGAGTAAAGCAACTCTAGTGGGTTGGATAAATGAGTACAGGTTCTTGTTAATGACATGGAGGAAGGTAGTGTTGGCATTGAACATTGTAGGCCATGTGCAGGGCATTCGGAGTGGATGTTACTTTATGAGAGGTTCCACTGAAAACACTTGAAGGCTGAGAATGATACAATCATGCAGAGTGGGTGAAGAACCTTCCATGTAGAAGAATGTTCAAGTGAGAGCACGCCATGAATGGAGAGGGTCCTGGTCCACTTAAGCAGTGGAAACACCCGTGGCGTTAAAGTGTAGCTTGAGGGAGGGAGAAGACACCAGGTGGTGTTGGAGGGTTCATGGAAATGTCTGATCAGGGGAGGCTGCCACCAGCTACACAGAATGTCTTAAAGGCTCATCGAAGGAGCTCCAGGAAGATCTTTATACACAGTGAACAGTAAGAGGGAACAGAATCAAGGTGAGAAGGAAGACTGCCCCAGCTCATGGTGACCACAGAGATGGTGAGGAGTGGGTTCTCTGGGAGTACCACTAATCTATCCCCTGAAACTTTGAAGTGGACTGTGGGGAAAGCACATCGTTAGCTAGTTCTGAGTATTTTTGACATGGACGACTTTGTCAATGGTAAAACCACTCAGAGTCAGTCATATGGGAGCAGTGACAAGACAGAAAATATAGTCAACCAACACCATAGGCATGAAAGCTTGCTGGGATTTAATAGCTTTACTAAGCTTTGAGGGGTGTGGGAACCCTGGAGAGATGGAGAGACTTCCAGACAGGGGAGTTTCCATGACAGGGGACTGTCATAACTGACACACTAGGGAGCAGGCTCTGATAGTGGCAAGCACAGCGAGAGATGAGGGGCCAGACACGACAGTACATGGCAGGGGCCATTGAGAAAGGCATATTGACAAAGCCTGGTTCACTTACCGAGTAGAAAACAGGTGACCCTGTGGGGTGGGGAAGAAGGAGAGTGAAATAAGCAGTAGGAAGTAGGTGAGCCCTGAGCATGGCAGAGAGCCCTCCACGAAACATGCAACCTGCTTGCACATGCTGACAGGTCCTGTGAGATTCTACAGAACCATTTAAAAGCATTTCAAGGCACAGGGTGGTGAAGAGGACAGAGTCAGGGGAGGGAAGGTCAGACGAGAGATGAGAGCCGAACCTCTCGAGCAGCTTCGTCTGAAAGTGAAGTTGGCTGAAGTGTGAAAACACAGGCTGATCCCAGCGTGTCGCATGCCAAGGGGACAAGTCAATAGTCTGAGAGCTCTTGAGAAGGAGGGTGATTAATAAAGACAGGATTGAGAGAGCAAAGAAGAAACTCCTTAATGCGGCAAATCTATCCCAGCTAGCATCTACCTAATAATTGTCAGCCACTGTACTTACTATATTTAATCCCCACAAAGTCCCAGGAGGTGGGCAGTAGGACTGCATACATGCTACTGATAAAGCATTTGAGTTTCAAGTATTTTTTACCTATGGTTACTCAAGCCAGACAGTGAGAACACTGGCCAAATCCAGCTACAGGGCCTACTCTCTTCACCCTTGCATGAAACTTTATCCTACTTGCTCAGCATTTTTTTTTTCTGTCTTGAGACAGTGTCTCATGTAGCTCAGGCTGGCCTCAGGTTCAATACGTAGCCCCGAATGACCCTGCATTTGTGATTCTCCCATTTCTGCAGGCTGAGAGCTGTGATTGCAGGCATGCACTACTATATACGTTTTATGCAATGCTGGGAATCATAATCAGAACTTCAGTGTGTGTCTTCCTGTGGCCACACATGTCCTTCAGCCCTCTTAGATGCCACAGAACCCAGATGCTATCCAGAGAGTGTCTCCACCCTAAGGATGGCATAGCCTGGGGAGAAGGGATTTCAGAGAAAGCCTCAGTCCCAGGGAGGCAATGACGTTCCAGTTTCTTTGCCTGCTGGAGCCTTCCTCCTCCTTTCCTCCTGATCGTATATGTCCAGTCTGAGCCTGCTTGCTACATCTCGATTGCTACCTTCTCTGAAAACACTCCTGTCCTCTGTGCAATTGCTTTTCCATGTGTGAGCCACCTTCCATGTGCGACCCACCTTCCACATGTGACCCACCTTCCACATGTGACCTACCTTCCACATGTGACCTACCTTCTACATGTGACCCACCTTCCACATGTGACCTATCCTTCCACATGTGACCTACCTTCCACATGTGACTCACCTTCCACATGTGACCTACCTTCCACATGTGGCCCACTTTCCAGGTGTGACCTACCTCCCACATGTGGCCCACTCCATGTGTGGCCCACCAGTTTCTAAGCTTATGACCAAGTAATGGAATCAGAAAGAGTTGCATTTTAAAATTATCTTTGTTTATTTGTGGTATGCTAACACATGTATCTGATGTATTTTGATAATACTCACATCCTGCTTCCCTTTCTTATCACTCTCTGACCCCTTTTCTTTCCAGTAAGCATGCTCCTACATTCATAACTCCCCCCCTTAAAATGACTCACTGACTGTAACTCTGCTTGCCTGTATAAGCACAGATGTGGGCTAATTACTGGCGCACAGGCAACGTATTAGTGGCTATACCACTAAATAAAATGACTCTTCCTCCCCCAGAAGCCATTTCCTGCCAAGGGTTCCTCACTTAGGGATGAGGCCGCATGCACCCCTCCTGCATCTATCCTGGGATGTTGACGGGCATCATCTTGCACAGTTAACCACAGCAGCTGTGTGTGTATGAAAGCCAAAGCCAAGTCACATTCAAAATACAACACTGTCCCCAAACTCTCACCCTGACTTCCCCTGCCTCTCTCATGATATTCCCTGTGCCTTTGGGACTTGGTGTGTGTCTTGGGTTTACCATTGCTGTGATGAAACACCATGGCCAAAGCAACTTGAGGAGGGATGGGTTTATCCTTCCACATCACTGAAGCAAGTCTGGACAGGAATGCAAACAGGGCAGGATCCTGGAGGCAGGAGTTGGTACAGAAGCCATGGAGGGATGCTGTTTAACTAGTTTGCTCCCATGGCTTGCTCAGCCTGCTTTCTTATAGAACCATGACCACCAGCCCAGAGATAACACCCACCAATCTCTAATTTAAAAGCCCTACAGGCTTGCCTATAGCCTGACCTTATGGAAGCATTTTTGAGTTTCCCTCAGATGACTTTATTTTTATGTCAGCTTGACATAAAAATGCCCAGGACAGTGAGCATGATAAAAGATGTTCTGTTTATAGTTGAATTTATTCTCACCTGTTCTCAGTCTCTAAATTAACTGCCGCCCACTCACCAAAGTTGAGAATGGCACTAATATTTGGCTATAAACATAAATATTTAGAAGGTAGTTTGATATCATGCTCATTTAGCAGAGCACACCCTATGGGTTTTTGACTAGGTTTACAGTATTAGGCACTAATTTCCTCCTGTGGTGTGGGCCTCAACTCCAACCCCTAAGCAGTTGGTTATTCCTATAACGGTCGTACCATGATGGCACTCATGGGCACACACGGCTTGATAGTTTGGTATTGTACCTCACAGGCTTCTCCACTGTGTGAGACGGTTGGTGACTTTTCCTCCCCAGGATAGCACCTTCTGCTACTGTGAACGTAAGCTAGCAGAGAGGGACTTGTCAGGTCAGACCCAGCTTGATTTCTCTGTGTGCTACGAATGAAATGTGTCTGTCTTCAGCAATAGGGTCCTTCTGTCTGCTTATGATGTGCATCCAAGAGCAACAACAGCCTGTAATACTCTGGGGGCCTTGGCATGCTCTCTGAGCAGTGGCTCACAGAGAGGTAGCCCACACGCCGGTGACTTCTTGACCAACTCTAACCAGTGGTGTACAGTCTCCCAGTGCTTTCCTAGATCTGTGGCAATACAGGGCAGCTAACTTGGATACCTCCAAGGCTGCCTGGATTCAGGGCTCTCAGAGTCCTCTATGTGCACCAGGCTCCTCAGTTCTCTTCAAACTCTTCCTGGCACCATGGTTGGGATAATCATTATTTTTCTAAGCTCTGGTGTTAGCTCAGCCTTCATTTCCAAATGATTAGGTCTCATATCAGTCTCTGATTGTTTGCTTTTGATATCTTTCAGGTGGCCTCTGTCCACTTGGAACTTGATCCTCCAGCAGAGGATCAGTTCCCACCCAAGAACGTCTCCATCCTGGTAACAATGAATATGTTGCAAAAAATAAGTGATGCGTCAGACTGAAGGTAAGTAAAATACCAGCTGCATGTTTCAGGTAAAAGAATGAACAATGAATATTTTTTTCTTTCTCTTTTTATCCTCTATTTTTCTTGAGTAGATATTCTTTAATATAGGTTACACCTCAATTTCTAAAGTAACATTTCTCCCACCATTTTCTGCCAGTTGAGAATTTGAATGGTAGCCTCTAAAGACCTGCCAAGCTGCCATAGTAACAGGACTGACCATCGTGGGGTCAGGTTATTTCTGTGTTTTAGATCTTACAGCTAACAAGCGTCTGTCTCTATAACAAGGAGTAACAAGAGATAAAGGTTAGAAAATGCAACCGAGTTGCTCCCTAGCCCATAAACACCTAAACTGCGAGTGTGCTATATATAGGAATGTTCTTCTACTCTGGGCCCCAGTGCGTGCCTGGAACATGGTCTTCTTCTTTGAGAGGCCATGGCAGATGCAGGGTGGGTTATCCCTTCTGGCCCTGTGCCAAATGCTTAGTGCAGCTGCAGGGGGAATCTCCCTTCCTGGGCCTCTTTTTATTGGCAGGGCAGCATCGCTGTTGTGAAAATGGCAATGTCACCGTGGCATCCTTTGTCACCATTCACAAGCATGCCTGCCCATCGAGATAGTGAGTAAGCAACCTGTCCAGATGCAGACTTCCCTCTAAGTCAAAGCTCAGAAGGACCAGTGCTCCTGTATTCTGTCAATGCTGTGGTGCTAGCCTCAAGAGGAGGCTGGCAAGACCTGGATAAACTGGCGTTTAAACGTCAAGCAAACCACTTAGAAGGGAACATTTGGGACATGATGTGCCGTGAGTTGAAAGCTGCTTTGACGTGGGTGGGGCTCTGGAGGTAACCCCTGCCAGAACTAATGCTGCTCTGTTGCATACACAAGAGTATAATGGTAACAAGGAAATTATGTGTTTGTGTGTGTGGTGCATGTATGTGTGCGTATGTGTGTGGGTGCACACAAGTGTATGTGTGTGTATTATGTGAGTGCATATGTGCGTGGGGGGGGCACACGTGTGTATGTGTGTATGTATATGTGTGTATACATGTGTGTGTATGTGTATATGTGTGTGTGTGCACACATGTTGGGGGAAAGGTGCACATGTATGTATGTGTGTGTGTGTGTGTGTGTGTGTGTGTGTGTGTGTTTGTGGATGTCAGAGGTTGATGTCAGGTGTTTTTCTCAATCACTCTCCACCTTATTCAAATTATTCAAAGTATTTCAACATTTTTATTTATTACTGTTTGTGTGTAGGGTTAGGTAGGTATGGAAGCATATCTCTACGAGGATGCACAGATAACACAGTGTTTGTGGAAAACACCTTTATCTCCAGAGTCTTCATGCTGGCCCGATTCTCACATTTTTTTCCTCCATGTTTGTTTCATGAGTACAAATGTAACTTAGGGTTGTCTTTTTTTTTTTAATTGGGTATTTTCTTTATTTACATATTAAACATTCCTGTTCCCAGTTTACTCCCATCCCATCCCTCCTTCCTCTGCTTCTATGAGGGTGTTCCTCCACCTACCTACTCACTCCCACCGCCCCCTGCCCTTGATTCCCCTACACTGGGGCATCTCTCAAGCCTTCATAGGACCAAAGACCTCTCCTCCCATTGATGCCTGACAAGGCCATCCTCTGCTATATATACAGCTGGTGCCATGTGGACTCCTTGGTTGATGGCTTAGTGCCTGGGAGCTCTGGGGGGGGGGGTCTGGTTGGTTCATATTGTTCTTCCTATGGGGTTGCAAACCCCTTCAGCTCCTTCAGTCCTTTCTCTAACGCCTCCACTAGGGACCTTGCATTCAGTTCAATGGTTGGTTGTGAGCATCTGCCGCTGTATTTGTCAGGATCTGGCAGGGTCTCTCAGGAGACAGCCATATCAGGCTCCTTTCAGCAAGCACTTCTTGGTATCCACAATATTTGGTAACTGTATATGGGATGAATCCCCAGGTGAGACAGTCTCTGGATGGCCTATCCTTCAGTCTCTGCTCTACACTTTATCTCCATATTTGCTCCTGTGAGTATTTTGTTCCCCCTTCTAAGAAGCACCCACACTTTGGTCTTCCTTATTCTTGAGTTTCATGTGGTCTGTGAATTGTATCTTGGATATTTGGAGCCTTGGGACTAATATCCACTTATCACTGATTGCATATCATGTGTGCTCTTTTGTGGTTGGGTTACCACACTCAGGATGATATTTTCTAGTTCCATCCATTTGCCTAAGAATTTCATGAAGTCATCGTTTTAATAGCTGAGTAGCAGTCCATTGTGTAAATGTACCACATTCCTCTGTTGAAGTACATCTGGTTTCATTCCAGCTTCTGGCTATTATAAATGAGGCTGCTATGAACATAGTGGAGCATGTGTCCTTATTACATGTTAGAATATCTTCTGGGTATATGCCCAGGAGTGGTATACCTGGGTCCTCAGGTAGTAATATGTCCAATTTTCTGAGGAACCACCAAACTGATTTCCAGAGTGGTTGTACTGGCTTGCAATCCCACCAGCAATAGAGAAGTGTTCCTCTTTCTCCACATTCTCGCCAGCATCTGCTGTCACCTATGTTTTTAATCTTAGCCATTCTGACTGGTGTGAGGTGGAAAATCAGGGTTCTTTTGATTTGCATTTCCCTGATGACTAAGGATATTGAACATTTCTTTAGGAGCTTCTCAGCCATTCGATATTCTGCTTTTGAAAATTTTTTTGTTTAGCTCTGTACCCCATTTTAAAATAGGGTTATTTGATTCTCAGGAGTCTAACTTTTTGAGTTTTTTGTATATGTTGGATATTAGCCCTTTATCGGATATAAGATTTGTAAAGATCTTTTCCCAATATGTTGGTTGCCATTTTGTCCTATTGACAGTGTCTTTTGCCTTACAGAAGCTTTGCAATTTATGAGGTCCCATTTGTCAATTTTTGATCTTAGAGCATAAGTTATTGGTGTTCTGTTCAGGAAAATTTCCCCTAAGTCCATGTGTTCGAGTCTCTTCCCCACTTTATCATTTATAAGTTTCAGTGTATCTGGTTTTATGTGGAGGTCCTTGCTCTACTTGGACTTGAGCTTTGTACTAGGAGATAAGAATGGATCAATTCGCATTCTTCTACATGCTAACTGCCAGTTGAACCAGCACCATTTGTTAAAAATGCTGTCTTTTTTTCCACTGGATGGTTTTAGCTCCTTTATCAAAGATCAAGTGACCATAAGTGTGTGGATTCATTTTTGGGTCTTCAATTTTGTTCCATTGATCTACCCGCCTGTCACTGTACCGATACCATGCAGTTTTTATCACTATTGCTCTGTACTACAGCTTGAGGTCAAGGATGGTGATTCTCCCAGAACTACTTTTATTGTTGAAAATAGTTTTCAATATCCTGGGATTTTTGTTATTCCAAATGAATTTGCAAATTGCTCTTTCTAACTTTATGAAGAATTGATTTGGAATTCTGATGGAGATTGCATTGAATCTGTAGATTGCTTTTGGCAAGATGACCATTTTTACTTTATTAATCCTGTCAACCCATGAGCATGGGAGATCTTTCCATCTTCTGAGATCTTCTTTGACTTCCTTCTTCAGAGACTTGAGGTTCTTGTCATACAGATCTTTCACTTGCTTGGTTAGAGTCACATCAAGGTATATAATAGTATCCGTGACTGTTGTGAAGGGTGTTGTTTTCCTAATTTCCTTCTCAGCCTGTTTATCCTTTGAGTAGAGGAAGGCTACTGATTTGTTTGAGTTAATTTTATATCAGCCACTTTGCTGATATAAAGTTTTCTGTCATCGTCATGGGAAGTGATTTTAGATCTGAATCTTGCTTTTCCAGTGTGATGGTGTTTCCAGGACTTGCTATGGTGGGAACTTCGGGTTCTGATGATGCCAAGTAACTTTGGTTTCTGTTGCTTATGTTCTTATGCTTGCCTCCCACCATCTGATTATCTCCAGTGCTACCTGCCCTGGCTATATCTGACTGGAGCCTGTCCTTCCTGTGATCCTGGTTGTGTCAGAACTCCTTCAAGTCCAGCTGTCTCTGTGATTCCGGGATCCTGTGATCCTGTGTCAGAGTTCCTTGGAGTTAAATTGCCTCTGGGACCCTGAGATTCTGATGTGACCAAGCTCCTGGGATCCTGTGATTCTGTGACCCTGTGATCTTGGGTGTGTTAGAGTGCCTGGGAGTAGAGCCTCCTTTGAGTGTTGTGGGACTGGCTGTGGAGTTTGTGCCCAAAGTCTGCTCAGGGCACCTGCTCAGACTGGAAGGAATCTGAGCCACTGGTCGGGCAGGTTTCCCGAGTCCCTGGATCCCACTGGTCCCAATTACTTCCAGTGGTGTTGGAACAGATGTTGTGTCCCCCTCACCTCTGATTCTATGATCCTCACAGTTATTTTTGAAAGAAGGTCTCTCACTGAACCCAGAGCTCACTAACTGGCTGGCCAGTGAGGCCCCAGAGATCTGCCAGTCTCCCCTTTCTCACGTTGCCCTTGGCTTTTATGTTCATGCTGGAATTCTGCTGCTTGTGCACATGCCCTTTACTGACTATGCCATCTCTCCAGCCCCAACTTCATCTGACCTACATTAAATAAAAGTATTCATCTTTGAGATGGAAACTTATGGTTTCTTCAGAAAGTCAGTTGTGTCAGATGGTGTTTCAAGAAGACAGACACATAAAGGAATGATTCCCTGAAGCAGACACAAGTGAAACAATGTTTTGCTAAAGCAAACACATAAAAGGACACATGATACTAAGAAGGACGCAAAAGACCAACGATGACGATGGATAGTATTGGTATGTCTTGCTATTTCTTAATGGTCATTGTCATGACCTCATAAAAATACATACACACACAAAATTTCTGGTTTTGTGCTTGCTGCTTCCATGGATTGGCAGAGTGATGTCAGCTGATACAGGCTCACATGGAGTTTCATTAAGACAGACCCACATGGTGAGGCAAGACCCATGGGAAGACACATGATGTTTAGAGGAAATATTAATAAGACGTAACAGACAGTGATGGAGGGCTTACATAACTGGCTTTACAACAGTTTGCTTCATATTCTCTCATCTTCATCTTCACTGATCTTCACTTTGATGAGAGAGACATGGCAGAGAACTTCTCCTGGTGTCCCTGCTGCTCCTGGTCACTCCTACTGACTCGCATCAATTAGGCGGAAGCCTGGCTGTTTCTGCTGGATTGTGCCACCGCTGCTGATTTCTGTTTGATATTCTGACACTACTGAACATATGATATCCTGATCATGCAGATTAAAATTGCCCCAAAGAACTGTTTTTAAACAGGTCCACATCCTCCTTATCCTAAAACCCTTTCTTTCCCACTACTTCTGATGGCTGGTGGGCTAGAAAGGAGGATAAACCATTTAAGAACCCTTATTAAAACTAGGTTTAAAAAAATCAAAGCCTACATATTTCTTATTAAAAGCGTAATTTCAGGTGATTGTTGCACAAGCCTGCTTTATCTGAGGTTCATCCCCTGAACCCACACAGATGGAAGCAGGGAAGAATTTACGCAAAGTTGTTTTCAGACCCCCACATGTATGGGTGCCTCTCCATGAACCTCAAGTTCTCTCTCTCTCTCTCTCTCTCTCTCTCTCTCTCTCTCTCACACACACACACACACACACACACACACACACACACACACACACACAAACTCACATATACACACTCAAGCATTCATACCTCCACATGCATTCATATATTTCCTGGCATGGTTCATATCCATGAACCTCACACACACACACACACACACACACACACACACACACACACACACACACATTTATACTTCCATGTTCATTCCCTGAAAGGGTGCCTCTTCATCATGTATCTCAAGCACACACACACACACACACACACACACACACACACACACACACACACACACTCACACTCACACTCACTCGCATTCACACACATTCATACATCCACATGCATTTTCTGGCACAGGTGTCCCTCCATGAACCACATACACATACACACTCACACTTTCACACTCACACACACACTCACAACACATCATCAACAGAACTTTGTGTTATTATCATCTGCATTCAAGACTACAGGGAACTGTACTAGTCAATAGGTAATAAATTACAATGAAAGAGAAATTCTTCCTTTATAGTATTCATGTTCTGCCTATATGTTACATGCCCATGCTTTACAAATGTGAAGGCTGATCTTCTTTGCATAGATTTTCAGGAGCTGATTCTAGATATGGTAAGGCCAGACTTAGGCTTGCTGACCCTGGGAAGACATCACAGTGGGTGGTGAGGAGCATGAATGGCCCTCCCTTACAGGGACTGTAATTAACTCATGTTTCCTGCTCTTCCCAGGACAGTATCTTTCTAGTGAAAATGGTAGATGTTTCCATTTTAACAATGAGCTTGTCAGGTCCAGATAAAATAAATGAGTGACTCAGTTTGCAGTGCTGCATGTGTACAAACTTAGAATTATTCCCCTCCAAATCTGTCATTTTTGTATGAGAACACACTTCTCTTTTAAAATACAGCTCTGATCTAAAATAATCCCGACCCCTCATGTCCTATAGTGGATAACTCTGGGAACTTAACTTTACCACCCTGATCTCATTTTCTTTACTTCTTGTGAAAATAAACACAGAATCACCCTATCTCTCTTCCTTCATTGTAAGAGGGGCCAAGGCAATGCTACAAGCAAAGCACTGGGCAAACTGTGAAGTGCCAGCCAATGGGAGGAAGTGGATCAATGCTGACCCTCACCGAGCACTTTGTGTCAAAGTGATTGCTATTTCTTTTTATATATTTATTTATGTGGGGGGAAAAAGGATCTGAAAACTTTATTCAGAACATTATCAGTGTCATTGAGGAGGACATGGGTCCTTTCAGGAAGGGCTGAATGCTAGCTCTTGTCACCTACTGTGGCCAGTTGGAGTTAGTTTCCTGCCATGCTAACAGAACACATGGACACTGTGCCAAAGACCCGCTGTGGCAGGTGGCCAGAGCCACATGCGTCTTATGCACAGCTGACACTCATGGCTTGAATGTCTTTGCCCAACTCATACTGAGAATCATGTCAGTATGTGTGGCTTCTAAAGCTGGCCTAAGAGATGGGCCAGGAAGGTGAAGAATTTGTGTAAGTACGCTTTTGTAAATATAAATGCATACACACACATTTGTATGCAGACATAAAATATGCAGGATGCATACATATTCATATGTATGCTTGTGTATATATGTACATATATCCATATATGTATACAAGTAATGTAGGTACATACATATTCGTGATACTGTATGTGTATTCATGCATGCATACATATAATAGCACATATAACTTTCTCTATAGAGACAAGAAATTAATTTGGTTCCTCTATCAGATATCAGTTTTAACTTTAGCAAAGCTAAAAGCATTAATTACATCTTTAGTTTCCACATCCTGTTCTCCAACTTCCTAACTTCTTTTCCCTACTTTGTCCTCCTCCTTCCATCTTTGCCATAGGCGTCTGCTGCTTCCCACTACACACAGGTCCCTAAAGAGCAAAGTGGAAGGTCCTCTTTCCTAATTAGTGGAATACTAATGAGGCAAGACAATTAAACTTACCACTAGAACAGACCAGATTTGTCTTCTGATGGCCTAGCTTAAGTAGCTTGGAGCATGGAGCCCACTTTAGGCTAGGACAAGGTATGTGTGAGTTGTTTAACTGGTATGCTGGTGTTGTGGAGAGAGATAGAGAGGAGAGAGACTGAGACAGAAACACAGAGAGTCAGAGAAAGACAGACACACACAGGCAGAGACAAAGGGAGACAGAGAGATAGACAGAGAAATAGAGAGAGACAGAGAGACAGAGGAAACAGACACACACAGAGACAGAGAGAGAAAATGAAACAGAGACAAAGAGAGATGAGAGACAGACAATGAAATAGAGACAGAGATAGGGAGACAGACAGAGAGACAGACAGACAGAGACAAAAAACAGACGCATACAGAGAGACAGAAAGAGACAAAAGAGAGGCAGAGAGACAGACAGAGAAATAGAAACAGATGGAGGCAGGGAGAGGCTATATGGGTGGAGGTCTGGAGGGGATGAGGGAGGAGCAAGCTGTAAGTGAGAAAGCGTTGCAGCCATGGGATGGTGAGGGATGGGATAGAGGACACTGACAGGATTGGAGAATGAGAAGACTAGATTTAAGAAGATTAGATTTGCTGCTTGAGGAAGCACTGGCCCCTTGCCAGAAGGAAATCAGTGGGGGCTTAGAGAACTACCAGCTCCTGGGACAGGCCTTCTCCTCCACGGCTCTGCTTTCTGTTCGGCTTGGTGTGCATGTGACTGGTTTTCTGGGAAAAATTATTCACGCATTAGTTGCAGGCAGATGTTTGGTTCAATCTGCCAGCTTATTCAGGAAGTTGTAAGATGCAAGAGGTCAGGTTATGGTCATTTCAGTAAGTGTGGCAGATGTGGGTTCTGTGATCTGAACAGTGACATGAGGCAGAGGCATTGTGCATGCATGTGTTTGTGTGTGTGCATGTGTGTCTGGGTGTGCATGTGTGTGTGCGTGTGCGTGTGTGTGTGCATTGGTGTGTATGTGTGTGAGTGTGTGTGTGTGTGTGTGTATGTGAGTGAGTGAATGAGTGTGTCCAGCAGCTTCCAGCCTTCTGAGGTGACTGTATGATCATGGCTATAGGAGAGGTGATATTTTCTGATGTCTCTGAGTGACAGCTCTCTCCTGGGAGTATCCTCATCTCCACTAGAGTGCTATCACTCACATCTGTGAGGCGTCCTGCCCACAGTTTACTGGTGCCACTGCACAGAGAGGGGAGCTGAGCTTTGAGGAGGCGTTAGAAGCTTTCTGACAGTGTCCGTAGCTGGGCTATCCGTCACCCTACACACTTCCTCAGACATATTCAGCGTGCTTCATTTGAAGGACAATCGCTCTGTGAGTGAATTTAGGGAAATCATTCCCTCTGCAACCCAAACCAGAGCACGAATCTGTCAGCAGTGCTGGGAGAAGCAGTGTCCTCCGGCAGAGTCCTCCAGTAAATCCAGTGCTCCACTGGCTCCCCATAGAGCAAGGTCTAATAACGCAGCCCCTGGTGCATTGTGGGTGAGCTGTCCTGGTGCATTGTGGGTGAGATGCCCTGGTGCATTGTGGGTGAGATGCTGAGCTACTTCCATTTTTTTTTCCTGTTGCATAGTTTGAAGTTCCCAGGGGCGGAGGGAATAGATAGGCGTGACTTCCTAATTACATTAGTGAGTGTTCCGTGTGGCTCTGGGCTCTGATCCCTTCCGCATGCTGCCGTGGCACAGTTAGGAGATTGCTTTTCCTATTTTTGAAACTTTCAGCTTCTCTGGTTCATTTCTTCCCCCTTGGAAACCGGAAAAAAAAAAACCTGGAGTTATTTGTTAACTAGATATAAACATGAGGCTATGAGCCAAATGCAAACATCCGCACGTGCCAGCAGTAAATTTGTTATAAGGTGGTGGCTATTTGATGGCTCTATTAATTAGTTGGTTCATGAATATGAACTATGAATATATATATTTATATATAGGAATATATATTTAAATATATATATATATATATATATATATATATATATATATATATTTCTAAAAAGTGCAAATGTGTGTGAGCTCATTCAAGTGTATGGAGGTCAGTGGATGACCTTAGGTGTTCATCCCTGAATTCAGCCTTGTTTAAGAGAGGGTTGCTTTGGTTTTCTACTGAGCATCACAGACTCGCTGTCCCTGAGCTTCCAGAAGTCCCTGTCTCTGCCTCCTGTCTTCCCACAGAAGCACTGTGATCATAGAATCTTCGCACAGGACTTGTACACATTTTTTACAGATTTGAACCCAGGGCCTCCTGCTTGCCCAGAAGTATTTTAGTCACTGCGCCATCTCCCCACCCCTGAGAAACTGACTTTTCGGAGACCCAGATGACTAGAACGCATTTGGAAAAAGAGAAGTTCCATCCTCCCTCATCTATGATACAAAGGACCACGGTTGTACATTTCCATGTTCTCTGCACTTTGAACATTGTAAGATGTCATCAAAACTCAGGAAGAGTCTGGAAGGGTGCCCTAGCCTTGAAGACAAAGATGGAACATGCGAGAAAGCCTCTTTATTGTAGTTGAGGGAAGAAGGGAGTCAGTAGATACTACTGGGTCCCTACAACAAAAGGACTATTGAGTCACTACCTGGGGGAATCCACGGGACTCAATTTCAGTATATTGCCATATTGTGGAAGCATTTTTCCAGGAATATTTCTTTTCTGGAATAGATTTTAATATCAATGAAGTGTTCATTTTTAATGTTCAGTAGAGTAACATGAGGAGAAGAAAGACCTCTTCCTATAATCTTAGGCTGGTCTCCACAAGTGAAGATGGAAGGGCCTGTGACCAGGCCATTGCTGGCTTAGGCAGTGTTGCAGTATGAACGGTCCGTCTGACATATGTCATATGTCACTTAGATTCCATGGGTTAATACCATTGTTCAAGACCATGACTTTTCTTTATCTTTGTAATTTCCTATGTACTCTCTTTTTGTTATTGTTTTGCTTATTTGAAGCAGGATACTGCTATGCTATGTAGACCAGGCTGGCCATGAATGAGTCGTCCTCCTCAGCCTTACAGGTGTGCACCCCCTTTCATTGATGGATGAGTCTTCCACTAATTCCATTTTCACTAATTGATGAGACTTTTAATATTGCTTTTATTCTTATGTAAAACTATATGCAATTTTAACAATGCCCAGTAGCTTAAGTCTAGTAAAAATGATAGCAATACTCTACTTTAATCAGAAACATAGATAGTCCAAAGTAAGCAACTGGACGTCTTTCTGTATTGGAGCCTGGGAATGGAAGATAGGAGGTTCCAAATTAATTTGGTTTGTGGTAGAGGCAACCATCTTGCTAATAACCCAAGCTGGAGTTGCAGAGGAAAGAAAGGTTTGTGAGAATCATTAGTTCTGTTTTCAGCATATATAGGAAGAGCTAGGTGAATATACCCAGTATAAAACTGGACATACAATTCTAGATCCTGGAAAGTGTTGGTGCCATGGTAAATGTGTATGGCGTATGGATCTAGAAACCTTTGCGTAATATCCTTTGGAAAAATGTTGATCTCAGAGAGCTATTGATTACTGGCTGGAAGTCTAGGTGTTACTGCTGTCTGACAAAGAAAAACAGCAGTGTTTTTCAAGACAGCAAGTCTATGCTAAAGGCTACCTGGGTCAGTAATCTAAATCAAAAGTAGCCTGGCATAGAGGAGATTCTGGGACAAGTATTACAAAATGAAGTGGCGGCAGTGGAACGGAGGGAGGAGGAGTCCCTCAACGAGTTCCTACCTCTGAAGCAAAGCCGGGATGGAGCATGGCCCTCTGGCACCTTTGGCTTCACTGGGGAGAGCCTTCAGCATTGGAAACACACATCTGATTTCCCTAAGACGATCCTTTGTATCTTCTAAGAAGCCTTGCCTGGCAGCAGATGAAGATGCGATTAATCCTCTCTAATTAGCTGTGGGATAGACATTTCTGTCTGATGAGCCTCCGTTTCCTCATTTTTAAAATGGGCATTGGATTAGATGGCTTCTGATGATTATGTAAGCTGTGATATTTTATATCCTTCTCTGAAACCTCCAGCTCCATTTAAAAACACAGTTTCATGCTCTTGTTGGAACGATTCGGCCAAAGCATAACGGGGAAGAAAAGAGACAAGGGATTTGGTTTCATTGTCAGAGGTGTCATTCCTGTGCAAGCTGGAAAACCAGCCTGCTTGCCTGCAAGCATGCTCATGCAAATCACTTAACCTCCAAAAAAATTGGTTAAAAAAATGGCAATGATGCGAAGAGTTGGGTGGTAATTCTCTCTTTCTGATATGGGAGAGCAGATAAGCACGTTATCCACTCTCAAAAAGGAAATTGCCAGGAAGGAGGAAGTGGATAAAGGGGAATTGAAGGCACAGTGTAAGATGTCCATCTTATCCTCTGGTCGGACCTGGCCGATGTCCGTTCTGAGGTGGACCCAACTGTGAGTGTGAAATTATCTAGTAGTAAAAAGGCAGGTGTGCTTAAGAGGCCACACAATGGCAATGTGGGCAGAGGGAGGAGTCTGCGGTCTGCAGGGCACTTGGCAGGGTGGATTGGCGGGTAGAGGAGGCCCAGAGAAGAGCGACCAGTGGGATGGAGAGAAGATGTTTGCCAATCTGCTTCTCCCAAATGGAGACCCAAACCTTAGGCCGAATGGAAAGATTGCTTGCTTTGTGCTTGTAATGAAGTGGGGTTTAAAAAAGAAACTGGGAGAAACGACATAGTGGCTGCGTTGTGAATAATTATGAGAGATGAAATTTGCCTCAGTCTCTATTAGCGCTCCTCGAGGAAGGAATGAGAGGCTGAGACAAGACGATGAAAGTGGAGCAAGGGTCAAAATCGGGAAGAGGCATTCATAGTGAACCTTCTTCAGTTTCTTACTGAATGACACAGGTTGATAAAGAAGCCAGAATCTGCAACATTTGACTTCCGTACCACATTCGTGCCTGATGAGACTGTACGGTGATTTCTTGGTAAACTATATATACTTTCAGTCTATAACAGTGAGTTGGGTATTTTTACTGACAGTATAAAAGCCTTGTGCTTAATTTTGTTCTAAACATAGGAATAAACATGCCTTTACTTTTTGCAACTTACAAATTATATTTGTCATCTTTTCCTTCCTTCCTTCCTTCCTTCCTTCCTTCCTTCCTTCCTTCCTTCTCTCTCTCTCGCCTTCCTTCCTTTTCTTTCTTTCCTTCCTTCCTTTCTTCCTTTCCTTCCTTCCTTCCTTTCTTCCCTTCCCTTCCCTTCCCTTCCCTTCCCTTCCCTTCCCTTCCCTTCCCTTCCCTTCCCTCCTTCCTTTCTTCCTTATTTCCTTCTTTTTTATTACTGTCTGCCGGCCTGTGTTCTCCTTTCCAAGATCAACCGAGATCCCTTGCCAAGACCAATACGTAACAGAGGGGACTTATTCCCAGGAAGGACTCCATGGTCTACTGGGAAGGCTGACAGTAGCAGCTACAGAAAGCTGTTCCATTCAGCTTTGTTCTTGATTAGCCTACAGTCTGTTGAGCCCTGCCTTGACAGGTCAATGTCCCCAGTAGACTCACCTAAGTCTTCTGACACATCAGTGAACTAACCTGCAAAAGAAAACATCTCAAAGCGATGTTCCCTGGGTGATGCTGCCCCTCCCTCGGGGCCATTATCAGCTCTCACAGGTAGATTTCCTCCTGTGAGCTAACCCTGGGTGTGTTGTGTGAGTGAGTGAGAGAGAGAGAGAGAGAGAGAGAGAGAGAGAGAGAGATGGGGGCAAGCCACATGGCATATTTAATCCATACCCA
Source organism: Mus musculus (assembly GCF_000001635.26). Taxonomy (NCBI): domain Eukaryota; kingdom Metazoa; phylum Chordata; class Mammalia; order Rodentia; family Muridae; genus Mus; species Mus musculus. The sequence continues at coordinate 120,219,496 of NC_000080.6, read as the reverse complement.
GCAACGGAGGACAATGAGTGCCAGCTGTGTGTGTGTGATCGCTGTGACTGACCAACAGGTGCAGGCTAAGATTCCGTGACTTCCCTCTGCCACTCTCATTCTGATTTCACTTTGATGAGATCTTTGCTGGGCAGTTCAAGTTGCATGAGTCACCCATTGGCTGGGGTAAGGCCTGGACCTATCCTTACATTATCCTTCCAAATTGGTGTGGCAGCAACTTTTTATGCCTCGGAGTCAAGGTTATCCACACCAGTTGAGACAGTAACTCTGTTTTGCTATCTTTTCTGGCTTCCAAGGGGCTGGAGCCAACCAGATTGTGAAAAAGTGTTACTCCATCAAAGTAATTCTCTATCCCCCAGTGCAGTCTAAGACCACAGAGCCCCAAGCTGCCTCAGCGGGCAGATTGAAGAGTCACGGAGGCAGGAGATGAAACCTGCACAAACAACTTATTGGGTGTAACCATGGCACATAGGAATTCGAGAAAGTCCAGCGTTTTCCTGGTCTCATGCTACTTCCTGATCCTGCTGGGACTTTTTGTCAGACAAGAAGAAAAGGACATCTCATTAAAAATATCTCAGAAGTCACCCATTACCCATTTAACACACATCAACAAACATCTACATCCATGTGTGCACATGATAATAGTTCCCTCAGAGATACTCTCAGTCTATCTAGGAAAGCTGTGGCTACATTGCCTTACACAGCAAGAAGACCCTTCAGATATGGCTAAATGAAGGCTTTTGAGACAGTGTATCTTGTATTGTCTAGACAGGATATTTGAAACCACAATGATGCAAAGGAAACATTAGAGTGGTGGGTCACAGAAGAAAGGGATGGGGGAAGGGAAATGTATGTATGTATGTATGTATGTATGTATGTATACATGTGTGCATGTATATGTATGTATGTGTGTATATGTATGTATGCTTATTTATATGTATGTGTGTATATGTGTATGTGTGTATGTATGTATGTGTATGTATACGTGTATGCATGTGTATGTATGCATATGTGTATATGTATGTATGGGCATATGGATGTTAATGTGTATATGTGTGTATGCATGTGTGTATGTGTATGTATGTGTGTATATGAATGCATATATGTATGTGTGTATATGTATGTATATGTGTGTATATGTATGTATGTATGTAAAGTATGTACATTTATGCCGGGAGTGGTGGTGCACACCTTTAATCCCAGCAATCGGGAGGCAGAGGCAGGCAGATTTCTGAGTTTGAGGCCAGCCTGGTCTACAGAGTGAGTTCCAGGACAGCCAGGGCTATACAGAGAAACCTTGTCTCGGGAAAAAAACAACAATAACAAAAAAGTATGTACATTTATATATTTATATATACATATACACACATACACACACACACATATATATATATATACAGAGAGAGAGAGAGGGAGAGGGAGAGGGAGGGAGAGAGAGAGAGAGGGAGGGAGAGGGGGAGAGGGAGAGAGAGAGGGAGAGAGAGAGGGAGAGAGAGAGAGAGAAAGGCAATGCATCACATACACTGAACTATATTGTATTGCTGGTTGTGAAGGTGAAGGAGGGATTCAGGGACCACTGAAGGCATAATGCAGGTGCTCTCTAGAAGCTGGTGAAGGCCACATCCTCCAGACAGAACACCTCCATGCCAAGGCTTTGTTTCTGGCTGAGGGAAACTTTCTTTGGGTTTCTAAGTCATAAATCTAAAAGATAACAGCTCTGAGGTTCTTAACGTCACGTATAGATTCTGGCAATGAGCAAGCTGTTCCACAGGGGGCTTTTGGTTAAAAACTCAAGACTGCATTCAAAAATTGTACATCCAGCTGTCTTCTTAGGAACCATCACTCTGATGTCTCACATAAGCCCCAAGCTCAAAAGTGGGTGACCTCTCCCCTACACGAGGTACCGTCCAATGTCCACTCTTTCTTTGAGTAGGACCATCTCCTTCATAATTATTCAAGCTGGAATCCTGGGTCATCATGTCAGCTTCTCTCTCACCAGCCCAAGGCAAACTGTTGTGAGCCCTGTTGGCTTTCTGTCCTCACCTGTCTGAGAAGGGAGGACCAGACAGAGAAATGACTAAGAGGTCCAGAGAATCAGGATACAGTTCAAGGTACCCGGTGATCTAAGTGAAAACAAGTGGGGAAGCGAGACGTCTAGGATCCAAGTCCAAGGAAGCAGAGAGAAGGCTGGGCTAGCTCAAGCACACAGTCCAGAAAGAGAAGGCTGGGCTAGCTCAAGCACACAGTCCAGAAGATGTCCTAGGTTAGGGAAATAGAATGGGAAGATCCTCTCATCTTACCTCAGCCTAACAGGGCTCTCCCTGACAGCATTTATACAATAATTCAATGCAGCAGACCTTTCAGTGGTGGTGTGCAGAGATGAGAAGTGGTCAGAGGGGAAGGGAATAGAAAAAAATCTGGTAGTTAAGCCAAAAAGAAGATGACAGAAAAGAGTGTAAAATCAGAAAAGAGAGGATCATGGATCACTAACAGTAACGATAGATCAGCCAGCAGACTTTGATTAGCTCAGGCTGTAAGTAGCCAGTGCTGATGATGTGAGTCCATAAAGGGAACAGTAGTTTGAAGAAGCCAAATTCTGAGGGAAATGCTGTTCTCTTCAGATGGGTGTGACTACAGCGTGCTTAGCTTGTGAGTTACTGCTTGAGTTCCCTTCGCGGCTGTGATCAGGTCTTTGTTCTAGTTTCATTTCTGTTGCTGTAATAAAATTCTCTGGCTGAAAGCAACTTGGGAAAGAGGCTTATTTTAATTCCAAGTTTCAGGTGACAGTCCCTCGGGCATGGAAGTCAAGGGAGGAACTCAAGGCGAGATTGGTTGCTCTTCCACACAGCGTTACCTGTGACCAAGGAACTCACTTCATAGCCAAAAAAGGAATGAGACAGAAACTGTGGAGGACGCTCGTTGCTGCCTTGTAGACAGATTTATGCTGGATTGCCTAGTATACATCTGCCTAGGGAATGGAGCTGCCCACAGTAGGCTGGGCCTTTCTACATCAATTAATAACCAAAACAGTCCCCCCACACATGTCCACAGTCCACACTGATCTAGGAAATTATTTCGTTGGGGGCTTTCCTCTTAGTTGTGAGATGCCAAATCTTTTTTGAGACAGGGTTTCTCTGTATAGGTCGGGCTGTCCTGGAACTCACTCTGTAGACCAGGCTGGCCTCAAACTCAGAAATCTGCCTGCCTCTGCCTTTCAAGTGCTTATTATTAAAGGAGTGCACCACCATCATCTGCTAGAGATGCCAAATCTTTTTAAGTTCAGACTCCATTTTAGAGAACCTGACCTAAGTTTAAACTCAGGTAAACTAACAGGCTGGTACCTAAAATTAGTTTCCAAGTTTCCTACCTCAACAAACCCAAGCCTAGCTCCAGTCTCTAGGCTAATCCACAACACCAGTGTTTCCAGGTCATTCCATCAACAAACCTGGGTTACAAGTCCACTTCCTGCATAACGACCAACAATGCAGAGGAGAACGGAAATTAAGTTTATGATATGACTCCCAGCACCGAGCAAATATGCTAAAGGCCACAGCAGCTTTCCAGTTAGATGCTTGCACACATACTCCCTGCTTGCTTCTTACTACAAAGCCTTGTCCTGATAGACATTCGGGACTCCTCTCTCCACCAAAACCATCCTGCGTGATGGTGGTGGGTTGTGGGGGCCCAAGCTAGCTCAAATAGAATGAAGTTCCTGCTGTGAGTTGTATCAGATTGGCTCCTGTCTGGTTTTTTTTTTTGGGTATCACTAACATTAACCTGGCACTACAGTTGGATTTAGGCTATGTCAAGCTGGCAGTTAAAAGTCACCCAGGACAATCTTCAATTATTTATTTTTAATCAAAGCAATCCATGTACCAAGCTTTAAAAAAGTATGCTGGCTCAAGGACAAATAAGGACACACGCAATTGTCCACCTCCAAGACCTGACTTCCCAGCATCACATAGACCTTCCTCATTGACGTTGCTACCTACCGTTGTGTTTCTAAGTATATTTACTGTATGTCTCTTCTCCTTGATAAACTATCTGCTAAAGCAACTTAAGTGAAGAAACACACATAGATTTAATGTTTCAGGCTGCCAGGGAGGAAAAAAACATGGTGGTAGAAGCCTGTGGTTGGGGTCTTTACTTCTTGGTGAATCAGGGAGCAGGGAGCTTTAGGACTAGAAGTAGTCATCACTCTCAATGACCCCTGCCCACATCAGATCACGTTCTCCAGGTGTGTTCTATAACCTCTCAGAATAGTGTCATTTCCAAGTCTTTAAGCACTTGAGTCTGAAGGGGGACACGGTTTGCATTCAAACCACAACATGTAGTGATGTTAACTTTAGACATTTCTCCCTCTACCCCTCTTACCATAACCTCTCTCTATATCCCAAGCTGCTCTTGTACCCTTGGCAATCCCCCAGCCTCAACCTCTAGGATTACAGATGTGAGCCACAATATCTGGCTCACTTAAGACATTCCTTCTTCCTTTAAGAGATGAGACTGAAGAACCACTGGGAGAATTTGGTTGCCCGGCCCTTATATTTTCTTCTCCATTTTTCCTTAAATGTTTATTAAATAAATATGCTGTTCACTAATAATTATTTGTGTTGTGCCACAAAGTACACTTTTATTGCTTTTTGTTTCATGGGTAGCTTGTTCTTCACTAACTCCCTCTGAATTGGCCCTTGCTTACTCCACGGATGCTGCAACATAACCAGATGCCCTTCTCAGTAAGGCAGACACCAAGAGAACCACCCAGCTCCACGAGGACTGTGGCTTTGGAGCCGCTTTCATTGACTTTCTCTACCTTTGTGCTCCATTTTACCTCAGGTGCTTTGTAAAGCTTTGTGTAGTACTTCTGTATTCTACACAGCACTCTTTGCTCTCTGGCCAGAATCTTTCATAAAGGACCGGCAACTATCCCCTGAGCCTCTCACAGGTGCCCCCAGAGAGTACTTCAGGTTTCCTACATTGATTCTCAGGGTCTCCACCTTTCTGTTTGGCATTTTGGGTCTTCCTCGGCCAGTACAAGGGGATGTAGGCATCTTCTTGTGTGTTTTTAAAATAATATTTGTATTGATTCTTTGAGAACTTCACACAGTATAGTTAGATCATGGTCATTCACTTCTCCCATTTCTGTAGGCCCACCCTCTTCACCCTCCCCTTGTTATGTACCCAACCTAGGGTTTTGTTCTTAAAGGAACAAAAAGCTCATGGAGTCCGATTTATGCTATCCAGCTTCTCTTGCGAGTGTGCCATGCCCTCGAGTACAGTCAACTTATCAGGGCTTCCAACATTAAAGAAACTTGGCTGTGATGGACCAGCAGCTCCTCAGTTAGCGATGGGGTTCATGCCTCCACCCCAAATTCTGGGATTTTGTCTGGCTTGAGCTTGCATAGGTTCTATGACTGCTGGCATAATCTCTGTGAGTCTGTATGCACAGCCTCTCTGATGTGTCCAGGAAACGCTGTTTACTTAAAGTCATCGACCATCTCCGGCCCTGACATTATTTCCATTCCCTCTTCTGCTGAGATTGCTGTGCTGTGGGGATAGAAGGGAAGCCTTCTCATGTTACTCAGTAGAGGCTATGCGTGTTTAAGCTTCTCTAAACTGTGACCATGGCACAAAGCCTGGACCTTGAACACGGATTTACTCTTGTGTTACAAAATGGTCCCACCAAGTCCATGTATTCTTATCTATCTATCTTTACATGGGACCCCCTCAAATCTCCCTCTTTTGGTAGCCTATTGGCTCCACCCGAATGACGCCTGTTAAATCATCTTTCTGCTTCTTCAGTGAGTAATAATTTGTCTTTATTGGGATTGAGCCCGTTCTGATCCTCTGATTGCACTAGGGTTAATCATGAGTCGCATGACTACAGGCAGACGAGAAGGTGCTTGTAGAGGAAACACTGCTTTTATTATGAATGGGAAGAGCAAGTCAGACTGTTCTTAGGGAGTAGGGACGTGCGCAGAGCTAACGGCGTTGAGGAAATAATCCACATCTTTCAGAGTTCAGGGTTCTGGATTCTCAGAGTTAAGGCTTTGGTGATGTTTCTCATTGCTGTGACAAGAGGTCGAACAGAATCAACTTAAGGAATAAAGGGGTGATTTACCTCACAGTTCAAGGGTATATAGTCCATCATGATGGAAGGTGTGGTGGCAGAGCCATGAGGTAGCTGGTCCCATCGCACCATCGGTCAAGAAGCAGAGAGCTGAATGCTGACAGTCTTCTTGCCTGTTCTTCTATAGTCAGTCTTGCACCCAGGCCCTCGGAGGGTGCTATTCATATTTAGGATAGGCCTTGTCTGCTCTGTTCTTCTTTTTTGGAACACCCTCATATTCATACCCAGAGGTGTGTGTGTGTGTGTGTCTGTGATTGTTAATCCAGTTAATTTGACCATGAAGATAAACCATTACATTGGCCTTAGTGTCATGAACCTTCCTTGCCTCTGTATTTAGATGTATCGATAGTTCCACAGCTCTATCTGGTCCAAGGTCTGCCCCTTCACTGTGCTCATCCTCCAGTAACAGCAAGAGGACCTCTGGCTTCCATGAGCAGCCATTCGATGTGTTTGTTGCTCTGGGCTTCTCAGCATCCCTCTGCAGTGTGTCAGTACAAATTAGCATTCACTGGCCAACTCCACAGTGAGGGGTGGGCATTGTTCTCTTAGCTTGTCAATGCCTGATTATTTGGAATCATTATACAAGCACAGGGTATTCACATTCCTGGTTCCCGGAACATTTGGTCACCACCCATGAGCTCCGCAGTGCTCTGGCCATTGCCTCAGCCAACAATTACCCAAACTCAGGCGCCACCCTGAGAAGGATCTGGGGTTGGGGAGGGGTCCTTGTTAGTCAGGTAGTGAATGAGCCAGGTTCTAAACTCCATGTTAGGACCATTTTTTCTCAGAAAACTCTTTAAACCACTGTGTTGGTTCAGATCCTCTAAGAAGACCCAAAGTCAGGAGTGACAGAGTAGTCAGTCAGAGTGATGGTAATAAAGGGCAAAGGGAAGGGAGAGGCTCCAGACTGACCTGCAGCCTGGCTCCTGTGACTGGACAGGGAGAAGAGGAATCAAGTACGAGGACCCAAGAAATTTGTTTAGGAAATATTTTGACTAGACTGCTGAGGAGATCTCATTGGCAGATCCTCCTGTTAAGCCCAGATCTCTGTGGAATTCAGTCATTCGTTGAAAAACTGTGTGCTCAGCATGACTATTTCCTCTACAGATATTCTTTTCAAGGAATCCTAAGCAACACGTTCATGTCCATGGCTGTTGCTAGACAGATATTGTTAAGCAGAAGTGTTGGTAGTGGTTGGGAGGGGGCTGTAGTCCTGAGGTCACAGGTTTGCCTATCACGCAGAAGACCAAAGATCCCACCTCCAGAATTACCAAAAGGACACCGGTCTGGCTGCTAGAAACCTGTGAGTTGAGTGGAAGAAGGGACAAAGGGATGCAATAGCCAGTGTGTGCCTTTCCTTGGAAGGCCTTGTTCCCAGGTCAGTGACTCAGCACCTCTGTCTTACAGACAGTCTTTCTCAGGCTGGAGGCTATTTGCTGAGGCACTGTAGAAATGAAGCCTTCTGATTCTGACTCATTTGCTGGGATTGAGAAGTGAGATTTAAAGGCTGCCCCTTCTACAGCTAACCTTGCTTTTACCTCCCACTCCAAGCCTGCCTTCCAAGGCACCCATGCCTCCAGCTCTTCTGCATCCGTTGGGATACACAGCATGAATCAATTTGTTTCTTGTTAGCAGTTCTGTGTGCAGACACAGAGCTTGCAGCTCTTCCTTCGACTAATTCAACAGTCATTTATCTATCCTCTGTTCACCTTCCTAAATGGTGACCTATTCTCTTCTGCTATAGACTTTTCCCTCACATTAGGTTTGGAGAAAGGAGTGGGGCAGCCTTAGCGAGAAGAACCAGCCCTGTGTGTGGTCAGGAGAGTGAAGAAGCACAGACCCTAACACACATGTCTTCAGAGGGGGAAGCCGAGGCTCTTCCCTCCTAAGGGTTCTTGTATTTTTCCTCTTGTTAGCGTATCTTCTATCCCATCCACTGGCATCATTCAAGATGATTCTATTAATGTACAACATTATTTTACTCTAAAAATTTCCCTATCTTATGATTCTTTTAGATTAAGAAAGTACAGCTTTCAAAAAGTGTAGTTTATGAGTCAAACACACTTGTAAATTCCTGTAATCCCAGAACTCCAAGGGTCAAGGGGCAGTCAGGACTTAAGTCAGGAGCTACACAATGAGTTCAAATCCAGCTTGGGCTACAGAGGGTGAGACCTGTCTTTCTCCATACCCAAATTCACCCCGGAGAGAATGGTCTCCCAGGAGTACTGGCACACAGGCTTGCAGGAGGGACAAGCCACAGTCAGAGACTGTAAGACCAGCTAACACCAGAGAGACCCAGACGGCAAGGAGGCAAGGGCAAGAACATAAACAACAGAAACCAAGGCTACTTGGCATCATCAGAGCCCAGTTCTCCAACCACAGTGAGCCTTGGATACCCCAACACACCAGAAAAGCAAGACTCTGACTAAAAGTCACATCTCATGATGATGACAGAGAACTTTAGGAAGAACATAATAACTGCCTTAAAGAAATACAGGAGAACACAGGTAAACAGGTAGAAACCCTTAAAAAGGAAACACAAAACTCTCTTAAAGAATTACAGGAAAACACAACCAAACAGATGGAGGAATTGAACAAAACCATCCAGTATGTAAAAATGGAAATAGAATCAATAAAGAAATTACAAAAGGGAACAACCCTGGAGATAGAAAATCTAGGAAAGAGATCAGGAGTCATAGACACAAGCATCACCAACAGAATACAAGAGATAGAAGAGAGAATCTAAGGTACAGAAGATACCATAGAAAACATTAAGACAATAGTCAAAGACAATGCAAAACGCAAAAAGCTCTTAACCCAAAATATCAAGAAAATCCAAAAAAAGATAAGGAAGGATACTTCATACTCATCAAAGGAAAAATCTACCAAGATGAACTCTCAATTCTGAATGTCTATGCTCCAAATGCAAGGGCACCCACATTCATAAAAGAAATGTTAATAAAGCTCAAAGTACCCGATGTACCTCACACAGTAATAGTGGGAGACTTAAACACCCCACTCTCATCAATGGACAGAATTTCAACTGAGTTATAATGAGGCTGAGAATCACCTAAAGAAATGTTCAACATCCCTAGTCACCAGGGAAATGCAAATTAAAACAATCCTGAGATTCCACCTCACACCAGTCAGAATGGCTAAGATCAAAAATTCAGGTGACAGCAGATGCTGGCAAGGATGTGGAGAAAGAGGAACACTCCTCCATTGCTGGTGGGAGTGCAGGCTTGTACAACCACTCTGGAAATCAGTCTGGCGGTTCCTCAGAAAATTGGTAAAAACATAGTATTACCTGAGGACCCAGCTATACCACTCCTGGGCATATACCTAGAAGATGCTCTAGCTGCATAGGTAGCAGAAGATGGCCTTGTTGGACTTCAGTGGGAGGAGATGCCCTTCATCTTGTGAAGGCTCGATGCCCCAGTGTAGGGGAATGCCAGGGCAAGGAATCGGGAGTTGGTTGGTGGGTAGAGGGAACACCCTCATAGAAGCAGGGGGATGGGATAGGGAGTTTTCTGAGGAGAAACTAGGAAAGGGGATAACATCAGAGAGAGAGAGAGAGAGAGAGAGAGAGAGAGAGAGAGAGAGAGAGAGAGACTGAGCCTGATATATGAGCCTACGAGGGTCATTCTTATTCAAGCCACAATACCAGAAGACCATGGGTTCTAGAGCCAAATCTCTAGAGCCAAATCTCATAGAGAAATTGGAGGCTGAGGTCAGAGTTTGGTGGTAGACTGGTTCTGCCCTAGCACTGGAAAGAAGGAGAAAAGAGAAGAGAGAAAAACAAGCCAAGAAGTGAAGTGTCTTTTCTAGGACAGATGCAGATCTGAGAATCCATCTTCCTAGAGTGGAACAAAAATTGTCACAGTAGCTTGGATTTACGGGCGATCTTCTGCAGCAGAAATCATTTCACCTTTTGATGTGACCTTTAAAGAATCATAAAATCAATCAATTTCATTTGACATCCAAATCAGTGTTCTGCCATGAATAAATGCTAGCATTTTACCTGGAGAACAAAACTGAAAAGTTCTCTCTCTTGGGCCACCTCTCCTGTGTCCTCTGATCCTGGTGGCTCCTTTAACAGTACATTCTGTGCTCACATCCTGCGGTGGGGGTTGAAAATAAAATGGCGGATGCAAAACGCATTGCAGAACACAGACTCATTCTCCTTTCTATCATGATTGGTTGGCATTCATAGGAACCTGTGCTAGGTAAGGCATACAACCGGGCCAGTCATAGCTAGGAGGGATATATTTGGTTTTGTGAATTTCAGAAGCTAACTGATTCCTGAAGTAAATTATTTTTATTCTGGCTACCTGTTTTGATTTAAACTTAGGAATCTCCTGCATCCACCTCTGACACATTAGAATTCCAGGTGTGAACCACTACGCTCAGCCACTCACTTCCTATGGATAGAGGTACCAAGAAAAGTGTGGAGTGTGAAGTGTGTGTGCATTATTCATGTATATGATTATAAGTAGTTTCAAAGAAAAAACTTTCTAGCTATAATGCCTCCACAAAGAGCTGTCTTCAAAGATACTTGATAAGCCAAGAAATCCGGGTACTGATCTGATTTTTAGCCGACTTCAACACAGAGGTATTTGATTACAAATTTCAGTTCCGTGACATACAAACTGGCTTATTTTGAGCAAGATCCTTAACCTCTCTCTGTGCCTCAACTTTCTCACCTCTAACAATGGTTATTCCTAAGTCTTGAGCAATGCTATGGGCTGCAGTGCCTCGCTCAGGGTGATTGCTTCATATTAACTATTAACGAGAGGAGTGAGATATCAGATGTACATTAGAAACCTCTATCCAGGCAATGAGCTGGAAAGGGTTAATTACTGGGCTTGACTGGATATGAGTTAACTCTGGGGGAAATTCTAAGATTGGCGTTGGCTTCAGCTCAGGTGAGCCTGTAAGTTCTGTGATGAAGCTGTAGGCATTTTCCTCACCCAGTCTGTAATGGGTATGTAATAATGTTCCATAACCGTTCCCAGAGGTCTTAAATGAAATAGATCATGGAATGCTTAGCTTAGTGACTGCTTCATAGTTCATCTTAAACGCACAGAGCTGATATTACCCTTCACATATACACACGCATGTCTTGAGCATCAGTACATAGGATGAAGCATGAACTCAGTGAGTTCATATAAGCATGAACGTCTCAAGGTGGCCTTGAGGTGTGCATCGTCAGAAGGATCACAACAGCTACTTAGAACCTTGTCCTTGGAGCTCTGAGCGAGAGTTGGGTGGCTGGGGTGTGGCTGCTGAGCTGAGTGGAAAGGTTTTCAGCTCCTTCTCACTAGGAACCAGATTTCTTTTGCAAAACGCATCCAATCAAGGCTGTCTCGTTCAGATTGAAGCCATGAAACTGAATGTGCTATCATGAGTCCCATATTATTTTTGCCTGAATGTCCCCTCAAATTTTATGACACTCTATCTCTGTTGTGTGAGATGAAGAGATGTGGACTTTGGGAGATGGATTCAGCCAAGAGCAAGGGCCCCATTCTAGTGCAAGATGAGATGAATCACATGGCAAGAGAGAAACAGTTCAGATTTTTAAAAAGTATTGTTTTTTTGCCTCTTTACCTTGTGGTACATGAGGATGCCACCAGAGAAGGGACAGCAATGAATGCTTCTCTGTTTACCCCTTGAACATGGGCTCTCTAGCCTCTGGAGCCATGAGACATGAAGTTGTGTTCTCTGTGGATTACTTGGTCTCATATACATTATTATAGCTACACAAATGTCCTGAGATGTGGGCTGAGAGGCCACATAAGACAATGTACAACATTGCAAAGACATTTTCCACTGTAAAACTCCCCCTTTTGGCAGCCATTGAAATGGAGGAGCTTGAGTTGGGCATGTAGCTGAGTGCACACAGTTCTTGGTTCAATTGCCCAAACCGCAAAAGCAAAGAAGAGAGAGAAGGGAGTGGGAAGGAGGGAGGGAGGGAAGAAGGGAGGGAGGAAGGGAGAGATCAGATAGCAGTTGGGAAGAGAAAGGACAGGCACACTTCAGGAATCCTATGCACTTCCCAACCTGATCTTCTCTAAAATGCAACCACAAACCTTGGAAATATGAAATATTTAAACATGAAAGTAAATTATACTATCATTTGAGCTCATGGAGCCATTTAGGGACATAAAAAGCTTTCCAAAGAATAACAAATTCAGCTGTGACTTGTTTGAATATTCCTCCCAAAGCTATGGGTGTAGAGAGATCTTGCTTTGTTTGTTTGTTTGTTTGTTTTTAAATTTCCAATTTACCTCTTTTTTGGAGACATTTGGAGAAAATCCCAAATGCTGGCAGGAGGAGGCCAGACAGACTGTCCATCCGTCCATCCGTTTCTAGCCTCTCCGGAGCATCTCTTCGTGTCTGACATCTAGCTGAGCGTCTGACACACTCACCTTCTCTGTTTCCAGGTCAATGTTGGGAGATGTGAGTGAAACAAACCCACCAGAGAAATTCAGCCTCTCCTTTCCATGTGACAATGCCTTATCCAGCAAGAGCAGAGCAAACTGCAAGGACCAGGAACTCAAAGAGATGCTTCTGCAGAAGAGCAGCTCAGTACTTGGGCCTGGGTACCCTGGGCTGAGAAGTCATTGCTCCCTGAATTGGCCATGGCTAGGGATGGTGTCAAGAGGGATGTGGCTAGGGATGCTGTCTAGAGGGATGCTGGAGAAGGATGCTGTCTAGAGGGATGCTGTCTAGAGGGATGCTAAAGAGGGATGCTGTCTAGAGGGATGCTGGGGAAGGATGCTGTCTAGAGGGATGCTTGGGAAGGATGCTGTCTAGAGGGATGTGGGTACAGCCCATGCAGCCAGAAGGACACTCAGACCTGGGAAGCTACGTGGCTACCTGGAGAGGAGGCACACCTTGCTTTCAAAAAATCCAGCCCCATGCTTGGTCTCCAGGTCTTTCTGGGTTGGATTCTTTGGGATAAATCCTTACAACTTCCCTGATTTTAGTAAGCTCACATGTCACATGATGGTTCCTGGGTCATCTCAGGACACATTGCATGGGAAGACACTTGGCTAATTGCCGAAGGATCACAGATTGTGGTTTACTTTATTGTTTCTGTAGAACACCTCCTGGTAGCCAGTTCCTAAAGGAGCAGTGCACCACATTTTCCACTAGATACATGCTGATGGGAAATGTGGACTGAGGGGTGGGGCGAGTGGGGACTGGGGAGGTATTTCAATAGGTGAAGTGTCTGCTTTGTAAGCACGAAGACCTGAATTTGGTCCTGAAAACACACTTAAGGAAGCCAGGAGGCAGTAAACATAAGGGACACAAAGATGAAGATGAAGACATGGCAATGTGAAATAGGGGGCTGGGGGGGGGGTTGGGGGGTGGGGAGTGGGGGGGGGCTACAAGATGTAAACCTACAAGAAGAACTACAGGCAATTAAGGAATGCTGGGAGCAGGAGCGAGAGTCCTCTTCAAGGAAGAGCATGCCAACTGGCCAACTCTGAAAACATGCATGCAAGTAACAGTGCACAGACTGAGCAAGTTATATTGAGAAATATATATGTATATAGATATATACATTTTAAAAACATTTGAAAGAGATCAAGGAGGGCTATATGGGTGGGTTTTGGAGGTAAAAGGGAGAAGGGAGAAGGGTAATTATAATTTCAAAAATAGGGGAAGGGAGAAATGTAATCATGTTATAATCTCAAAAAAAATTTAAAAGTATTAAAAAGTTAAGTAGAAAAAAGCTGGATTAATTAGGCTCAGAAAATAATAATAATAATTAAAAAAACCAAACCCTATCTAATCAAAAGAAAGTCAGGCGTAGAATTGTGGGCTTGCTACCCCAGTGGTACAGAAATGGAGGCTGGCCAGCTAGCTTAGCCTGATTTTCGAGCTCAAAGACAGTGAGAGTATGTCTGAAAAAAGAAAAGAAAAAAAAAAAAAGAAAAGAAAAGAAAAGAAGAGAAGAGAAGAGAAGATTAGAGAAGAGAAGATTAGAGAAGAGAAGAGAAAAGAAAAGAAAACGAAAGAAGGAGGGGAGTGGGAGGAGGAGGGGGGAGTGGGAGGTGGAGGAGGAGAATGTTTGAGGAAATACAACAAAGTTGATACCTGATTTCATAGAAAGAAAGAAACATGGGGGAGGGGAGGAAGAGAGGGAGTGTGGGAAGGAAAGAAAGAGGGAGGGAGGGAGGGAGGAAGGAAGGAAAAACCATGAACTCAGGGCCAGTTGCTTGTCTACAGATGATTTTTAAACGATCTTTACTATGCTTATTTGTTTCAACAAATACAAAGTGCCTACTGTGTCCCACTTGCTGCTGAAAACCTTCACACCATAAAACCGTGTTCATTAAATTTATTTTTTGTTACTGCTGGGTTTAATTGTCAACTTTGCACAAATCTGGGTTCCTGGCCTGGGGGCCTGTCTGTGGTGGATGGTCTTGATCAGTAACTGATACAGGCGCCATCCTTAGGCAGGTTGGGCTCTATGAGAAAGCTAAAGCATGAGCCTGTGAAGAAAGAAGCCATCAACAACATTCCTCCAGGGTTTCTTCCTCAAATTCCTAAGTAAGTTCCTAGTTAAGTTCCTGACCGGACTTCCCTTAGTGAGGGACCATGACCCGGAAGTGTAAGCCAAGTAAGTCCTTTTGTTTTCTGAGCTGCTTTTGACCAGAATGGTTCTCAAAGCAATAGAGGTCAAACTAGAGCACTGGGGAACAGGAGGATAAGCACAAAAGTGAGGAAAAACAAAGTTGGAAAGGAAGGAAATGATAGGCTAGGATCACAGTTTCTACCCCTCCCCCTCATTTGCATATTATCTGCTGTGTTCACTGTGGTCTCCCTCCCTCCTTCCTGTCCTCCTTCCCTCCCTCTGTCTCTCTCCAAATCTGGAGAGCCACAAGGGAAATGGGAGAGTTCATTTAGGGATTAATTGGGTTTGATGAGTTTTGAAGCAGTACTTAAACTTCTGGACCACTTAAAAAACAACAAAAACGACACTCAAACATATGCCAGCAAAAACCTTTAGAGAATGTCTTCCTTCCTTCCTTCATAATATTGTTAATTTTGTAAGGAACTAATCAATTTAAAATTGATAAAGACATAGATGCAGGAACAAATTGTCCAGACCTGTTCTAAAACATCATGAAACACACTTATTTCTCTGACCTCGTTTTCCTTTCTCAGAAAACGTTCCCTATTATTGGGAACATGTGGAGCTCTGAAAAATAGGCAAACGTATGGCTGTTCTTCTTAGACCACATCTGTGATCCTTCCAGAATGGTGTCCTTTAAGAGCTTTTCAGGTGCATGATATAACATGTCCAAATGTGTTGAACAGGCTGATCTTTTTGAAGAAGGAATATACTTTTAAAAATATTTCTTTTTGGAAAAAAATGTAAAATGTAGATTTGTGGAATAACAGAAAATTCCCTCTCCTCTCCCCCCCCCCCCCTTGGTGCCTCTTTATATTTTAGATTCTTTTTAAAAATATTTTCTTGTTCTGAATGATGTGCATGGTGTGTCTGCATGTGTAGGCTTGTGTACATGAGTGCAGATGCCTGTGGATGCCAGAGAAAGCACTTAATTCCCTGGAGTTTTTGTGAGTTGCCTACTGTTGTGCTTTATAAAAAGATACGGAGAGAAGGAATGTGTTTGGTGGAGGTGTAGTCAAGTGTGGGGTAAGAGGATGCCTCTGAGGGCTCATGCTGAGGCATCCCATCTCCCTGAGGGACGGGCCACATGATGGTACAGTATAGAATAGAGTTTATTCAGGGCATTGGAAGGGGAGTTGAGAGGGCAGTAGAGAAGACACAGAGAGGGGGGGAGGGGAGGGGAGGAGAGGAGAGGAGAGGCAGGAGAGAGTAGAGGAGGTCAGCTATGGGGTGGGGATTGGGGAGAGGGGGGGAAGGGAGGAGAGGACAGAGTGAGAGCAGGAAGGCAAGAGAGCAAGAGAGACAGGAGAGGACAAGTAGCCCCATTTATAGTGAGTTAGGCACAGGGCACACCTGACTGTTGCCAGGTAACTGTGGGGCAGAGCTTAGACAAAATGCTAACACCTACTGTGCTGGGTACCAGACTGAAGTTCTCTGCAACAGCAGGAAGGATTCTTTTTTTCCTTTTTCTTTTTTTGGGGGTGGTGGTGGCTGGGGGTGGGGTGGGGAAGGAGGGGTGGGGTGGTTCGGGAGTTTCAAGACTCAGTTTCTCTGTGTAATGCCCTGGCTGTCCTGGAACTCCCTCTGTAGACCAGGCTGGCCTTGAAAGCTGTGAGTTCAAGTTTAATTTTCCAGTGCTGGCAAGTGTCACCTTACCCAGAATGCAGCAAACACTCTTAACTATTGAGCCATCTCTCTAGCCCTTCTTTTTTTTTTTTTTTTTTTTTTCTATAAGAATTTCAACCTTGTGTTCCCATTTAAACCTACCTTTTCAAAAATTCTTAACGTATCTCCTCAGGGCTGGGCAATGGCAGTGCTAAAAAGATGGACCACATGCATGGAATCTCCAGTCCAGAGGTTCTCTGACACCAACCAGCTGACTCATCTCTGTAAAGGTGAAGGCGCTCTCCTACTTTCATACTTATTAACTTTGTTACTTTAGTAACCTGGGTTTCATTCCTGAGACTTTCAATATAAAAATAACCGTTATTTTGTATTCTTAATGCAGCTAGGTAGTTGCCTGATGTCTTTTTTTTTCCCCATTTTTTATTAGGTATTTAGCTCATTTACATTTCCAATGCTATACCAAAAGTCCCCCATACCCACCCAACCCCACTCTCCTACCCACTCACTCCCCCTTTTTGGCCCTGGCGTTCCCCTGTACTGGGGCATATAAAGTTTGCGTGAACAATGGGCCTCTCTTTCCAGTGATGGCCGACTAGGCCATCTTTTGATACATATGCAGCTAGAGTCAAGAACTCCGGGGTACTGGTTAGTTCATAATGTTGTTCCACCTATAGGGTTGCAGATCCCTTTAGCTCCTTGGGTACTTTCTCTAGCTCCTCCATTGGGAGCCCTGTGATCCATCCATTAGCTGACTGTGAGCATCCACTTCTGTGTTTGCTAGGCCCCGGCATAGTCTCACAAGAGACAGCTACATCTGGGTCCTTTCAATAAAATCTTGCTAGTGTATGCAATGATGTCAGCGTTTGGATGCTGATTATGGGGTGGATCCCTGGATATGGCAGGCTCTACATGGTCTATCCTTTCATCTCAGCTCCACACTTTGTCTCTGTAACTCCTTCCATGGGTGTTTTGTTCCCAATTCTAAGGAGGGGCATAGTGTCCACACTTCAGTCTTCATTCTTCTTGAGTTTCATGTGTTTAGCAAATTGTATCTTATATCTTGGGTATCCTAGGTTTGGGGCTAATATCCACTTATCAGTGAGTACATATTGTATGAGTTCCTTTGTGAATGTGTTACCTCACTCAGGATGATGCCCTCCAGGTCCATCCATTTGACTAGGAATGTCATAAATTCATTCTTTTTAATAGCTGAGTAGTACTCCATTGTGTAGATGTACCACATTTTCTGTATCCATTCCTCTGTTGAGGGGCATCTGGGTTCTTTCCAGCTTCTGGCTATTATAAATAAGGCTGCTATGAACATAGTGGAGCATGTGTCCTTCTTACCAGTTGGGGCATCTTCTGGATATATGCCCAGGAGTGGTATTGCTGGATCCTCTGGTAGTACTATGTCCAATTTTCTGAGGAACCGCCAGACTGATTTCCAGAGTGGTTGTACAAGCCTGCAATCCCACCAACAATGGAGGAGTGTTCCTCTTTCTCCACATCCACGCCAGCATCTGCTGTCACCTGAATTTTTGATCTTAGCCATTCTGACTGGTGTGAGGAGGAATCTCAGGGTTGTTTTGATTTGCATTTCCCTGATGATTAAGGATGTTGAACATTTTTTCAGGTGCTTCTCTGCCATTCGGTATTCCTCAGGTGAGAATTCTTTGTTCAGTTCTGAGCCCCATTTTTTAATGGGGTTATTTGATTTTCTGAAGTCCACCTTCTTGAGTTCTTTATATATGTTGGATATTAGTCCCCTATCTGATTTAGGATAGGTAAAGATCCTTTCCCAATCTGTTGGTGGTCTTTTTGTCTTATTGACGGTGTCTTTTGCCTTGCAGAAACTTTGGAGTTTCATTAGGTCCCATTTGTCAATTCTCGATCTTACAGTACAAGCCATTGCTGTTCTGTTCAGGAATTTTTCCCCTGTGCCCATATCTTCATGGCTTTTCCCCACTTTCTCCTCTATAAGTTTCAGTGTCTCTGGTTTTATGTGAAGTTCCTTGATCCACTTAGATTTGACCTTAGTACAAGGAGATAAGTATGGATCGATTCCCATTCTTCTACACGATAACAACCAGTTGTGCCAGCACCAATTGTTGAAAATGCTGTCTTTCTTCCACTGGATGGTTTTAGCTCCCTTGTCGAAGATCAAGTGACCATAGGTGTGTGGGTTCATTTCTGAGTCTTCAATTCTATTCCATTGGTCTACTTGTCTGGCTCTATACCAGTACCATGCAGTTTTTATCACAATTGCTCTGTAGTAAAGCTTTAGGTCAGGCATGGTGATTCCACCAGAGGTTCTTTTATCCTTGAGAAGACTTTTTGCTATCCTAGGTTTTTTGTTATTCCAGATGAATTTGCAAATTGCTCCTTCTAATTCGTTGAAGAATTGAGTTGGAATTTTGATGGGGATTGCATTGAATCTGTAGATTGCTTTTGGCAAGATAGCCATTTTTACAATGTTGATCCTGCCAATCCATGAGCATGGGAGATCTTTCCATCTTCTGAGATCTTCTTTAATTTCTTTCTTCAGAGATTTGAAGTTTTTATCATACAGATCTTTCACTTCCTTAGTTAGAGTCACGCCAAGATATTTTATATTATTTGTGACTATTGAGAAGGGTGTTGTTTCCCTAATTTATTTCTCAGCCTGTTTATTCTTTGTATAGAGAAAGGCCATAGACTTGTTTGAGTTTATTTTATATCCAGCTACTTCACCGAAGCTGTTTATCAGGTTTAGGAGTTCTCTGGTAGAATTTTTAGGGTCACTTATATATACTATCATATCATCTGCAAAAAGAGATATTTTGACTTCCTCTTTTCCAACTTGTATCCCCTTGATCTCCTTTTGTTGTCGAATTGCTCTGGCTAATACTTCAAGTACTATGTTGAAAAGGTAGGGAGAAAGTGGGCAGCCTTGTCTAGTCCCTGATTTTGGTGGGATTGCTTCCAGCTTCTCTCCATTTACTTTGATGTTGGCTACTGGTTTGCTGTAGATTGCCTTTATCATGTTTAGGTATGGGCCTTGAATTCCTGATCTTTCCAAAACTTTTATCATGAATGGGTGTTGGATCTTGTCAAATGCTTTTTCTGCATCTAACGAGATGATCATGTGGTTTTTGTCTTTGAGTTTGTTTATATAATGGATTACATTGATGGATTTTCGTATATTAAACCATCCCTGCATCCCTGGAATAAAACCTACTTGGTCAGGATGAATGATTGCTTTAATATGTTCTTGGATTCGGTTAGCGAGAATTTTATTGAGGATTTTTGCATCGATATTCATAAGAGAAATTGGTCTGAAGTTCTCTATCTTTGTTGGGTCTTTCTGTGGTTTAGGTATCAGAGTAATAGTGGCTTCATAAAATGAGTTGGGTAGAGTACCTTCTACTTCTATTTTGTGAAATAGTTTGTGTAGAACTGGAATTAGATCTTCTTTGAAGGTCTGATAGAACTCTGCATTAAACCCGTCTGGTCCTGGGCTTTTTTTTGCTGGGAGACTATTAATAACTGCTTCTATTTCTTTAGGTGATATGGGACTGTTTAGATGGTCAACTTGATCCTGATTCAACTTTGGTACCTGGTATCTGTCCAGAAATTTGTCCATTTCGTCCAGGTTTTCCAGTTTTGTTGAGTATAGCCTTTTGTAGAAGGATCTGATGGTGTTTTGGATTTCTTCAGGATCTGTTGTTATGTCTCCCTTTTCATTTCTGATTTTGTTAATTAGGATTTTGTCCCTGTGCCCTTTAGTGAGTCTAGCTAAGGGTTTATCTATCTTGTTGATTTTCTCAAAGAACCAACTCCTCGTTTGGTTAATTCTTTGAATAGTTCTTCTTGTTTCCACTTGGTTGATTTCACCCCTGAGTTTGATTATTTCCTGCCGTCTACTCCTCTTGGGTGAATTTGCTTCCTTTTTTCTAGAGCTTTTAGATATGTTGTCAAGCTGTCAGTATGTGCTCTCTCCCGTTTCTTCTTGGAGGCACTCAGAGCTATGAGTTTCCCTCTTAGAAATGCTTTCATTGTGTCCCATAGGTTTGGGTACGTTGTGGCTTCATTTTCATTAAACTCTAAAAAGTCTTTAATTTCTTTCTTTATTCCTTCCTTGACCAAGGTATCATTGAGAAGAGTGTTGTTCAGTTTCCACGTGAATGTTGGCTTTCCATTATTTATGTTGTTATTGAAGATCAGTCTTAGGCCATGGTGGTCTGATAGGATACATGGGACGATTTCAATATTTTTGTATCTATTGAGGCCTGTTTTGTGACCAATTATATGGTCAATTTTGGAGAAGGTCCCCTGAGGTGCTGAGAAGAAGGTATATCCTTTTGTTTTAGGATAAAATGTTCTGTAGATATCTGTCAGGTCCATTTGTTTCATAACTTCTGTTAGTTTCACTGTGTCCCTGTTTAGTTTCTGTTTCCACGATCTGTCCTTTGAAGAAAGTGGTGTGTTGAAGTCTCCCACTATTATTGTGTGAGGTGCAATGTATGCATTGAGCTTTACTAAAGTGTCTGTAATGAATGTGGCTGCCCTTGCATTTGGTGCGTAGATATTCAGAATTGAGAGTTCCTCTTGGAGGATTTTACCTTTGATGAGTATGAAGTGTCCCTCCTTGTCTTTTTTGATAACTTTGGGTTGGAAGTCGATTTTATCCGATATTAAAATGGCTACTCCAGCTTGTTTCTTCAGACCATTTGCTTGGAAAATTGTTTTCCAGCCTTTCACTCTGAGGTAGTGTCTGTCTTTTTCCCTGAGATGGGTTTCCTGTAAGCAGCAGAATGTTGGGTCCTGTTTGTGTAGCCAGTCTGTTAGTCTATGTCTTTTCATTGGGGAGTTGAGACCATTGATATTAAGAGGTATTAAGGAAAAGTAATTGTTGCTTCCTGTTATTTTTGTTGTTAAAGTTGGCATTCTGTTCTTGTGGCTGTCTTCTTTTAGTTTTGTTGAGGGATTATCTTCTTGTTTTTTCTAGGGCATGGTTCCCGTCCTTGTATTGTTTTTTTTTCTGTTATTATCCTTTGAAGGGCTGGATTCGTGGAGAGATAATGGGTGAATTAATTTTGTCGTGGAATACTTTGGTTTCTCCATCTATGATAATTGAGAGTTTGGCTGGGTATAGTAGCCTGGGCTGGAATTTGTGTTCTCTTAGTGTCTGTATAAAATCTGTCCAGGCTCTTCTGGCTTTCATAGTTTCTGGTGAAAAATCTGGTGTAATTCTGATAGGCTTGCCTTTATATGTTACTTGACCTTTTCCCCTTACTGCTTTTAGTATTCTATCTTTATTTAGTGCATTTGATGTTCTGATTATTATGTGTCGGGAGGAATTTCTTTTCTGGTCCAGTCTATTTGGAGTTCTGTAGGCTTCTTGTATGTTCATGGGCATCTCTTTCTTTAGATTTGGGAAGTATATTAGTCAGGGTTCTCTAGAGTCACAGAACTTATGGATAGTCTCTAGATAGTAAAGGAATTTATTGATGACTTACAGTCGGCAGCCCAATTCCCAACAATGGTTCAGTCGCAGCTGTGAATGGAAGTCCAAGGATCTAGCAGTTACTCAGTCTCATGCAGCAAGCAGGCGAAGGAGCAAGAGCTAGACTCCCTTCTTCCAATGTCCTTATATTGTCTCCAGCAGAAGGTGTAGCCCAGATTAAAGGTGTGTTCCACCACACCTTTAATCCCAGATGAAAGGCATAGCCCAGATTAAAGGTGTGTTCCTTAAACTCGGAGATTCAATCTTCTGGAATCCATAGCCACTATGGCTCAAGATCTTCAAACCAAGATCCAGATAAGGATCTCCAAGCCTCCAGATAAGGGTCACTGGTGAGCCTTCCAATTCCGGATTGTAGTTCATTCCAAATATTGTCAAGTTGACAACCAGGAATAGCCACTACAGGAAGTTTTCTTCAATAATTTTGTTGAAGATGTTTGCTGGTCCTTTGAGTTTAAAATCTTCATTCTCATCCACTCCTATTATGCGTAGGTTTGGTCTTCTCATTGTGTCCTGGATTTCCTGGATGTTTTGAGTTAGGATCTTTTTGCATTTTCCATTTTCTTTGATTGTTGTGCCGATGTTTTCTATGGAATCTTCTGCACCTGAGATTCTCTCTTCCATCTCTTGTATTCTGTTGCTGATGCTGGCATCTATGGTTCCAGATTTCTTTCCTAGGGTTTCTATCTCCAGCGTTGCCTCACTTTGGGTTTTCTTTATTGTGTCTACTTCCCTTTTTAGGCCTAGTATGGTTTTGTTCATTTCTATCACCTGTTTGGATGTGTTTTCCTGTTTTTCTATAAGGACTTCTACCTGTTTGGTTGTGTTTTCCTGTTTTTCTTTAAGGACTTGTAACTCTTTAGCAGTGTTCTCCTGTATTTCTTTAAGTGAGTTATTAAGTTCCTTCTTTATGTCCTCTACCATCATCATGAGAAATGCTTTTAAATCCAGGTCTACCTTTTCAGGTGTGTTAGGATGCCCTGGACTGGGCGAAGTGGGATTGTTGGGTTCTGATGATGGTGAGTGGTCTTGGTTCCTGTTAGTAGGATTCTTACGTTTACCTTTCGCCATCTGGCAATCTCTGGAGTTAGTTGTTATAGTTGTCTTTGTTTAGAGATTGTTCCTCTGTTGATTTTGTTACCCTCTATCAGCAGACGTGGGAGACTAGCTCTCTCCTCTGAGTTTCAGTGGTCAGAGCAGTCTCTGCAGGCAAGCTCTCCTCTTTCAGGGAAGGTGCACAGTTATCTGGTGTTTGGACCTCCTCCTGGCTGAAGATGAGGGCCCAAAACAGGATCTTTCCCAGAAGCTGTGTTGCTTTGGCCAGGAAGGTGGCCGGTTGTCTGGAGCCGAAGATGGCGCCGCCTCAGAAGCTCTCTGGCTCTCGCCTTTCCCAGAAACAGCTGGCCTCTGTTTTCCACACCTTCACCCGTGCAGCCTGCCCTCTGCGGGGTCCCGGAGCCAAGGAGGCTCCCGCCGGGGCCTGAGGCACAAACCTCTCGGGCCGGGCGGACCCCTGTGCACTCACCAGGAAGGTGGCCGGTTGTCTGGAGCCTGATGTCTTAACATCCATTCATTTCCTACTTCTACATTATTGAACATCTGTTCATGGTAAGTAATACTCAAGGTGTTTCTCTTATTTTGGTTTTGTTATGGAAGCAGAGCTTAGCAAGGGAGAACTGTGGTGAGTTAAGAGTTAAAAGAATTTCAAAGATGTTGGGCCTTCTAGTTGTGTCTGTTCCATCGATATTTTACATATTTGAACTCACCCAGGACAGAAAATCCAGTCACCTTGTTGACTGGGCATCTGAGCCTAGTGCAAGTCTCTCATCCACACCTGATCCTAAGGATAAAGGTAGAGGACAAGAATGGACTACTCTAAGGATGTAGTAACATTAATAGACTTATGTTTAACTTAGGAGGAAACATTCAAGATGACACACCACTGAAGTTTAACAATAAAAATGCTGTCTGTTCCCACTACTGTCTTTGACCAACCTGGGAAAAAAACCACACTGATATTCTAAAGAGAAGTCAGCACTGTTTTCCTTGGCTGCTGGGCTCTCTAATGAACAGGAGGCTGCTGTTTCATGTTTGCATAGCAACCAGTCCCTGGGATCGAGAAGCACTGCAGCTTGCTTGTCTGAAAGCATTGGTAAACAGTAGCCTGAGAAGAGGCAAGCACCATTTCAACATCTGTGCATGACAGGTATGGCTCCCAGGTTTGGGAATAGGCTTCCCCAGAGGGGGACTAATCTGCTGTTCTCAGTATGAATTGTGTACACAAAAAGTAAGATTGAACAGGGTCTGGGATTTCTCAAAGCACATGCTTGGTTTCAGTAATATGCTGTTCTGTTTTCAAATTCAAGATTCAGATAAGCAGCATCTGTCCTGGGGTCATCCCGTTTACCGGATGCTAGGGGATTGCTGATCCCATGCCTGTCACTTCTGTGTCCCTGTTAGTGAGTACTTGCTGCTTTGCATATTCCCTTGTTGTTTTGAGACACTCTAGCTATGTACACCTGAGTAGTCTAGTACTTGCTAAGTAACCCAGGCTGGCTTTGAACTCCAAAGGACTCTTCTTCCTCAGCCTCTTTGGTGGTAGGAAGAGGGGATAGACCAGCATGCTCAGCTTTCTCTGAATAATTTGTATTATTAGAGCATTTATTTAGAATTATTTTCTTGGAATAAATCTGCATTGCAATGTTAAATGTGCTTGTCAAGCCACACATGCCCCAAATCTCCCAACTGAAAAATCTTACGCACTCTCCCTTCTTCTGAATAATTAATTCAAAACCAAGGACTCACAAAAGGCACTGGGAAATGATGTCAGGAAGGTTTAGGTTTTTTTTTTTTTTTCCTTGAGAAAAAGTAGCTCATCTTGGGTCAGTGCTTTAGATAATAGAGTTTAACTGTGTCACAGATAGAGAAGAAATATAATAGCAAAGTCCCAATTAAATTAAGGTGACATTTCCCCTCTGAAGGGATTATTATGAAAACACTCATTTCTCTTTGTTTCCCCCAGGCTGTATTTTGCACAACCTTTTTTAAAGTTTGTTTTGTAGATAGAGTTTGTTTTCCGTTTCTCCATATGGAGACATGAGTGGGGAAACTTTGCCCCCAGGAGGCTCTGACCAGATCTATTTATATGGTCAAGTAGACTAGGCCATGGGCAGGTACAGATCAGGGTAAAATGAGAACTGGATTTCTCAAGAATAAGAAGCATTTATTTCCCTCCTCGTATTATTTAGGAATAGAGGAAATAAACCACAAGCTCTTAAATACAAAAAATATGTCTAAATTAGGTTCCGCCTAGACAGAAAAAAAAAGAATTAATGCAATCAGTATATTTTAAAACTCCTAGCAACCTATAATTTAGTAAGGATCTCTTCATTGTACTCCCTCTGGGCCATGACTGCTGCTGCACCCGAACATTTGTAAAGCTTGTTTTTGCTTGTATCTTTTTAGTTGTCCATCCATCCACCCACCCACCCACCCATTCATCTGCCCACCCATCCATCTACCAATCCATCCACCCATCCACCCACCCACCCACCCATCCACCCACCAACCCATCCATCTGCTCGTTCTCTTTATTGTACACCACTGTGTTTGAAACACTGTGCTAGGACTTACCAGTTTATACAATGGAGTAGATATACTCATAATAATAACAAGTTGGTATCATCAATGAAAGCCAGGGGAGCATGTCTAACAGTGTTGAGAGTGGTGACTGTATTGTTTGAATAGAACCTTCTTAAGTGTCACGATCTTGAGGCTTAAATAATAGCAACTCAGTATCATGACCAGTACAAGTCAGAAATCAAAGCATCAGCAGGGCCTTGTCCCTTCCTTCTGCTCTATCTGTAGGAGTGGATACTTCATTGAGTGATGTAGCTTCTCCTTCCATCCACTCTATCTGTAGGAGTGGATACTTCGTTGACTGTTGTAGCTTCTAATAACTCTAGGCATTGCTGGATTGCAGATAAATTACTCAGGTTACTAACTTGGTTCTCATATGAGTTCCTACTTTATTTCACCTCTGTGTAAAAATTTTCCTCTTCATGTAATAATAAAGATATAAATCATTTGAATTAAGGAACCACCCTCTTCCATATTAATATCATTAGACTATCTATCTATCTATCTATCTATCTATCTATCTATCTATCTATCTATCATCTATCCATACAACCATCTACCCATCCATCCATCTACCTACTATCTACATATCTATTTATCCATCCATCTATACTTATTTTTAAGTGTTTATGTATGTGCATTGTGTCTGTATGGGCATGTGTGTGTCTGCATTTATGTGTCAGCAAGAGGTTGACATCAGATGCCACTCCTCAATTGCTTCTCCACTTTAGTACTTATTTTTGTTTGACACAGGTTCGGTTAGTGAACCTGAATTTCATTAATTTAGCTCTACAAGCTGGCTAGGAAGCTCAGGGTGCTCAGGTTTCTGCCTCGTCAGCCTTGGGGTTGTAGGTGCATGTTGACACACCGTGATTGAATATGTGGGTCCTGAGAATTAAAATCGTTTTTTTATGCTTTGTGGCAAATGCTTTACAACACACACACACAACCACACACAGGTAGAGGTGCAAGTGACATGCATTCCAGGCAGTGGCAGTGCAATCAGCAAAATGTCACTGTTGTTGATAGCAGTACACCAGGAGATTATATGGTTACCTAAACTGGGGCATAAGCCCGTAGAACTGTGGTCCTTGCTTTAATTTCATTGCTGACATTAAATGCTGACAGCATTCTCTCCCCATGTCTTGGAAGCTATTGTTTGCGTGTATGGTGACCAGTTGAGCAAATAGAATTACCAGGGAGGGATTCAGCAGCCAAAGTGGCCCACTTAGGCCATAGAGCCAGGTATAAATTTGGGAGGGTTTGCCCCAGAATTCGAGGTAGTACAGCCTGTGTAGAGTGGCTCCACCCGAACATCTTCTCTCGCGTTGGCCCTACAACCTGCACAGTTCTCGGGGAGGGGGATCTTAACAGCTGAAACCTCTTTATCCATCTCCCGAGGTAGGGAAAGGTAGAAAAGTTTAGAGCTGGAAATACGGAGTGCAGACCCAGGACACCCGCTTGAGTTGTCGCCAGACATGATATCTTCAAAGGTCAACCCTCTTCTGCCACCACGGAGTACTCCTGTGCCTGAACCAGCTTCTACTTGCCTATATCTGGCCACTGAGTACCACCTCCCTCCCAAGTTCCTGAGTGGCAAGCTTGTTTCAGGAAGATGGGGCTCTTTTTAATCTGTACATCAAACACACAGTATCTGGGCCCCCATTTGTTCTTCTAGACCAGCCCAGGAATACAAAGCCTGGGAAAGGCATGGGGAAGGTGGGGCCAGATTTCGAAAAGGACTCTCCTCAGCAGCTGCTGCCTGGAGCTTGTTCCTTGGATACTAGCTCTGCTCTGGTTTGGTTTCCTGCAGATCTTAAAGCATGATGTGTGTTCTTTGTTGTTGTTTGTGGGTGGTCTACAAATCTGATCTGAAGTTGTGCACATGCTCTGCCTAACAAAGGTCGCCCCCATGTCTCATCAACCTCTTCACCGGTCATCATCAGAACCTGGTAGCAGACAATTTGCAAGATCTTTGTTTATTGCCATCAAAGACCTTGGATCTCCTGTCCTCAAACACCAACATGAGCTCTTCTCTGATCACCCGGATCTCATCAAGGTGTGCAAACCAACCCGAGTTGTGCTAGATCTTTAAAACTGACTACTAATAAATTTCGTTGCAAAGGTTTATTGTCCCGTGAGCAGTGCACAAGATGACTATCTTAGTCTCATGAAGACTAACTACACTGGTGGAGAGAGACCAAGTCACTCTATCTCCTTTTTCTTGCTTCGTGGTCATCCTGACTTCCTCTTGGGGGCTGTGAAGGAACTGTGGATATCACTAGATTCTCATGAACCACGGAGTCTCTGTGCCATTTCTTCATAATTTTGTGATTTCCTTCAGGCACGAGCAGTGGGGGGGTGGGGGGGGCTGTCATCATAAGAGAAACAAGCCTACATGTTAAAGGAACAGGTGTCAAATAGAAAAACCACTTGCCTGCCTATCCAGGAGGGCTCTCTCTGCAGAAGCCAGATGTATGAGCACCTGACATCTCTCCCTTCAAACTTTGACAAGGCTGAGACCTGGAAAGCCCTTTGGTTCCCGTCCTCTCATCGCATGTTTTTTTGGTTAAGGTCAGTCACTTGGGTGAGAACCTTGGTCGGATGTCCTCTTCTGTTTCTAGACCGCGATGTTAAAACAGAGCCTTTGTGTTTTTAAATCTCCATCTTCCTCTAGTAGAAAGCAAATTCCAAAACTCGATGCAGGTGTATCTTTACCACCACCCACTAGTCACACAGCTCAGATCAGCTGAGGGCTTGAACAAGCACGTGTTCATCACCTGTTCTTATCTAGGATGCTCGTGTTCTATTTGGGTAATGAGCGTCATTCATGACCATTCAGAGCACGCTGTTCTGTGGTAAATACATCCTTTACACACTTCCAAGGTGATACTTAAACGCGTTCATTCATAGAAATCTCCCAGTTTTAGTAATTATAACAAAACAGCTTGGCTTCTGCTCACAGGTGCAATTTAGGAAGAGGATTTAGGCAATGGTTTTGACAGGGGTTCAATGAGAATAG
The DNA here is from genome assembly GCF_000001635.26 of Mus musculus. Lineage (NCBI taxonomy): Eukaryota > Metazoa > Chordata > Mammalia > Rodentia > Muridae > Mus > Mus musculus. Next base: position 120,190,929 of record NC_000080.6, on the reverse strand, counting down.
AGCCATGCCTCTAGATGTATGAGGGCCAGAGAGGATGCTGGGTTCTTAGCACTCAGGAGTCAGAATTCATATTTATTTCTCTGCTGGAGAATGGAGCTCAGTGGTAAAGTACCCGACCAGTGCAGACAAGGTGCTGGATTCCATCGCAGGGAACAGAAGCATTCTTTTCAGTGTTAAATGCAGTTAGGAACCAGCTTGCATTAGTGAAAGCAAGCATCTAAAACATGCTTCTTCTCAGAGTCACCAACCTATGTGGGTCACCTATCTGTGTGGGTCACCTACCTGTGTGGGTCACTGTATTAGTTAGGATTTTACTGCTGTGAACAGACACCATGACCAAGGCAAGTCTTAATAAAACAACATTTAATTGGGGCTGGCTTACAGATTCAGAGGTTCAGTCCATTATCATCAAGGTGGGTGCATGGCAGTATCCAGGCAGGCATGGCGCAGGTAGAGCTGAGAGTTCTATGTCTTCATCCAAAGGCTGCTAGTGGAAGACTGACTTCCAGGCAAATAGGGTGAGGATCTTATGCCCACACCCACAGTGACACACCCATTCCAACCAGGTCACACCTATTCCAACAAGGCCACACCTCCAGATGGTGCCACTCCCTGGTCCAAGGATATACAAATCATCACAGTCACCTACCTGTGTGGGTCACCAACCTATGTGAGTCACCTACCTGTGTGGGTCACCGACCTATGCGGGTCACCTGTGAGAGTCACTTACCTGTACAAGTCAACTATCTATGAGAGTCGCCTGGAAGTTTTGTTTAAAAGACAGTTCCCAGGTGATCTTAATGCTTTTGCCTATAGTTTATTGTCTAAGTAGCAACAAACACCTTCAACCAAGCTTGGAAAAAATTACACCTCTGGTCTTAGAACTCTGTGTGATATTTGCCCCATTTCAGTTGAAAAAGTTTGAATTAACTTTCCTGTCTTTGGTATTTTCTAAATTATGGAATCAGGAAAAAAAATCTGTGAAGAAATGAAAGAAGTTTCTATTTTGCAGGCTGCCAAGCACCCACGGTGACAAGAACACTTTTAGAAGTCAAAGCCTTGGCCATTATTCCAAGGAGCTGGTCCTCAGGAATGAAAAGCTGTGTCATAGTTTGGTTAGCTGAGTGCTACACAGCAGGACAGCCACCCAGGTGGCATAAACTCAGAATGCTGTAGTCAGAGGCATGTGGCCAGCCAAGTCTGCCAATGGTGCCATCACCCATTTGAAGCATGCCCTCAGATCGAGGAGGACAGAGCAACCTCATTTGGCAAATCAGTGGGGGCTGATGGTAGGCTTAACTGGCTGTTATGACCCCATAAGTTACATTGTACAAACACAGCGATCCGAAGTCTATCTTCAGTGACCTACCTGTAAACCCTGATGAGGTCAGGGCAGTCATGCAAGGTAGATTTTATGGATGGCATGTTGTTAAATTTTAAAAGATGTGTTTATGCCTTTAAGTAAATTCATGAGCTTACCTGCTTCAGTGTGTGTGTGTGTGTGTGTGTGTGTGTGTGTGTGTGTGTGTGTGTTTAGTTGAATCTCAAATGACTACTTGAGTTTGTGCTACTTCTTCACTGAGCTTTCAATAGGGTTAGTGCAACCTAAGTGTAGTTAGATAGAAACTAAGAGATTAGGCCCAAGCAGGGGACATCCTGTTCTGGTGGCTCCATAGCTTTTCTCATTCTGAAGCAATGCTCCCTTTCCATGAAAGCATATTGCTATTTATTAGTGGGATGCTTCCTTTGACAGAGAGCATGGACATGGCCAGGGCAGCAAAGGAAGCCAAATGCAACCTGCATTCACCTTACAATGACATAAATCACACAACTGGCTTGAAATGCAGCCATGTAGCTCCAGAAGACACAGTTTCCCTGAAGATCTTTGCCCTACCAGAAAAATTGTCTTTTAGACATAAGAAAATAACTTTATACTCACTAAATATAATAACCTTAGAATCACATATGGATGAAAGAGAGTGGTATAGGATTGCCTCTGGGACAGAAAAAATTATTTAAAATGTGGCTTAAATATATATACTAACCATCTGTAAAGAGAACAACCTGTAATGAGAAAATGGAAAATGTGTTTTGACTCAAATAAAAATAGCTAAAAGAATTCCCAAAGTCCGTCTGTACAAGTAGACCCTTGGCCCCTTGAAATCCAAATCAAGAAAACAAAAATCCCTAACATGAGCCCTGTGAAAAGCATGGCCCCAGGAGCTGGGTATGCAGCCAAGGGGGCTAGATTGCTTATGTGTTGCCTCTCTCTAATTCAAAGAATCGCCAACCTATCTAAAACATTTCTTTCTGGATAACCAAAAAAGTTCCCTCTGTTCTTATAACCTGTTCAACACTGTGTATAGAGTCTCATATGGTTGCACAATGTTGGGACTGCTTCCTTTATTCAAGGTAAAATAGTTGGTTGAAATAGCATATCAATTTCTATACTCACACACGCACGTGCCCATCATCTGAACATCCATGCACCCATTTATCCATGTACTCATCCATCGATGTATCCATTCATGCACCCATCCATGCAACTATCCATGCACCCACCCATGCATCAATCCATGCATCCATCCATCCATCCATTCATCCATTCACCCATCCATCCACCAATATATCTGTATGTTCATTCTTACACTAGTCCATGCATTCAACATTTATACAGCACCTACCTTGTGCCAGGTCTATGCTCGATATGTGGGTTAGAAGCAGGGCACAACATATTTCTATGTTGCTTTTCAAGTTATGTTGAAAGATTTAATCACTTTCTGCTCTTCATGGCTGATGATAATCCATATTTTAAAACCAATGTGGTAAAAAAAATTACTAGGGCTAAAATCCTATGAAAGCTAAAAACAAAACAAAAAACAAAACAAAACAAAAACAAACAAGCCAAAAAACCCAAACAAACAAACAAACAAACCTTTTTCAATATTCCTATAAGAATCAGAAAGTCAGTGTGTCTCCAGTCTGAATTTTTAAGCATCCATCCCCATTTCTGGTGCTGAGGTGCAAGGACACCTTTGTGTTTCAGTCAGTGAATTTCTGTAATTTCTAGGCCCACTGCACACATATCGAGTCAATACTGGACAGTGTGAAAGCCAATATTTAGTACATGAAACTCAACTCAGACTTGATGTCTAAGGGAGGAGACAGACTTACAAGTTGATCATTAGATTGGAGTTTGGATTTTTTTCTTTATAGAAGTATAATGAAGGGAAGTGGTGGAACATGGGAGAAAAATGTGTGTGCACAGCTTACCTGGCAGCTGGCACAGCGATACCCTTTAGGAAAGTGCTAGGTGAAGTAGGCAGAGCGAAGCTGTGTAGTCCGTTCCCTTCTCTTTGTGAATGAGCGCTGGCTCTTAGGGTTGGCAGATTATTGATGGTTTGCTCCTGGTGGGGGTTGTATACCGTCACTTAGTCCATTTATTTAAGGAAATATCCAAGCATGCTCAGATCATTGGCATCTTGTTCTTGGTCTGTTCTGTGCTTCTGCAAAAGGCTTTCTGCGTCTGGAAAATTTAGAAAGAGCAAAAATATGCTTCTTACAGTTCTAGTGGCTGTGAAGTCCAAAGCTGAAGCGCATCTTAGGTGAGGGCCTGCAGCTGCATCATCCCATGTTTGAAAACAGGAGGGGAAAAGTACCTACAGATTAGCACCCCAAGGGAGAGGAAAGAGAAGGAAGGGAGTCCGACCCATTTGCTCATTAGGAACCCAGTCCTGCTGTTTTGAACAGGTTCATGGGAAGGACATTCATAGGTGCACGAGAACCTACCTGTTGGTGCTACTGCCTTAGGAATTAGGTTTTCTACATGTGGAGGCAAAGGACTGTGTGTGTGTGTGTCTGTGTGCCTTCATGAGGATTTTTTCTTCTTCTTAATGCAATGTGTGTCTTTACTATTATCTACTTTCAAATTAAAATGATATAAATTCATGGCTTAGCTGAATGTCTCAACTGTTTCTCTGAGGCCAACTTATAACTTGTTTTGTACTGTTTACTCTGGCAATTGGCTGTATCTTTTCTTAAGTTTCAGTTTTCAATGGCAGAGGGGTGGCTAACGCTTTTACCCTTCTTAGAATACACACAGACACAGAACAACACACACAAACACAAAGGCAGAAAAGCACACACACACATTCCCCCTCACAGAGATACACACATGCAATACACAATGCACATATATGTGCACAGAGAGCACAGACACTTATCTATCTATCTATCTATCTATCTATCTATCTATCTATCTATCTATCTATCTATCTATCCATCCATATATAGATAGAGATAGATAGATAGATAGATAGATAGATAGACAGATAGATAGATATATACAAACACATGAATATATACAGATACACATACACACAGGCAAGCATATACACAAACACACTCCCCTGACAGACACACACCCACATAATCACACATGCACATATATGTGCATACAGAGACACAAACATATAAATATATGCATATATATATATATATACAAACACATGCATACACAGACATAGACACACACACAGTAACCCCCACAGACACACACACATACATGTAATATACACAGACAGACACACAAACATACTCCACAGACACACGCACACATGCAATGCACACATGCACACATATGTGCATATACAGACTTATACACATACATATAGACACAAATGCATACACACACATGTACGTACACACACACACACACACACACACACACACACACACCCTCCATGCTCCATCCTGGAGTCGATGCTGCCAGTATTTAGTGCTGAGATGTCCTGGATCCCCTTTCACCATCTCTGTGCTTTTCCTTGCTTGCTCCTTGTGTGATTACTTGTTTCCTGGATTCAATAACTTAAACAAATCCATAGAGCCCTTTGTTCTAGAGGCTGCTTTTCCTGACAGCCTCCTGAGAAAAGGAGCAGAGAGAAGCAGTGAGCCCCCCTCCCCCCGCATGTCTGACACCTTTGTGTGAGGCTCCCACTTCAGTGATGGAGAGGCTGCCTGTAGGAAGCTAGGTGGGAATGAGATCCTTTTCAGAACTAGATGGTGTGTATTGATTATTTATCATCACTTGCTAGCAGGGGATTGAGAACTTTTCTTTTCTTTTTTTTTTTTTCCATTTTTTATTAGGTATTTAACTCATTTACATTTCCAATGCTATACCAAAAGTCCCCCATATCCACCCACCCCCACTCCCCTGCCCACCCACTCCCCCTTTTTGGCCCTGGTGTTCCCCTGTACTGGGGCATATAAAGTTTGCAAGTCCAATGGGCCTCTCTTTCCAGTGATGGCCGACAAGGCCATCTTTTGATATATATGCAGCTAGAGTCAAGAGCTCCGGGGTACTGGTTAGTTCATAATGTTGTTCCACCTATAGGGTTGCAGATCCCTTTAGCTCCTTGGCTACTTTCTCTAGCTCCTCCATTGGGAGCCCTATGATCCATCCATTAGCTGACTGTGAGCATCCACTTCTGTGTTTGCTAGGCCCCGGCATAGTCTCACAAGAGACAGCTACATCTGGGTCCTTTCAATAAAATCTTGCTAGTGTATGCAATGGTGTCAGCGTTTGGATGCTGATTATGGGGTGGATCCCTGGATATGGCAGTCTCTACATGGTCCATCCTTTCATCTCAGCTCCAAACTTTGTCTCTGTAACTCCTTCCATGGGTGTTTTGTTCCCAAATCTAAGGAGGGGCATAGTGTCCACACTTCAGTCTTCATTCTTCTTGAGTTTCATGTGTTTAGCAAATTATATCTTATATCTTGGGTATCCTAGGTTTGGGGCTAATATCCACTTATCAGTGAATACATATTGTGTGAGTTTCTTTGTGAATGTGTTACCTCACTCAGGATGATGCCCTCCAGGTCCATCCATTTGGCTAGGAATGTCATAAATTCATTCTTTTTAATAGCTGAGTAGTACTCCATTGTGTAGATGTACCACATTTTCTGTATCCATTCCTCTGTTGAGGGGCATCTGGGTTCTTTCCAGCTTCTGGCTATTATAAATAAGGCTGCTATGAACATAGTGGAGCATGTGTCCTTCTTACCAGTTGGGGCATCTTCTGGATATATGCCCAGGAGAGGTATTGCTGGATCCTCCGGTAGTACTATGTCCAGTTTTCTGAGGAACCGCCAGACTGATTTCCAGAGTGGTTGTACAAGCCTGCACTCCCACCAACAATGGAGGAGTGTTCCTCTTTCTCCACATCCACGCCAGCATCTGCTGTCACCTGAATTTTTGATCTTAGCCATTCTGACTGGTGTGAGGTGGAATCTCAGGGTTGTTTTGATTTGCATTTCCCTGATGATTAAGGATATTGAACAATTTTTCAAGTGCTTCTCTGCCATTCGGTATTCCTCAGGTGAGAATTCTTTGTTCAGTTCTGAGCCCCATTTTTTAATGGGGTTATTTGATTTTCTGAAGTCCACCTTCTTGAGTTCTTTATATATGTTGGATATTAGTCCCCTATCTGATTTAGGATAGGTAAAGATCCTTTCCCAATCTGTTGGTGGTCTTTTTGTCTTATTGACGGTATCTTTTGCCTTGCAGAAACTTTGGAGTTTCATTAGGTCCCATTTGTCAATTCTCGATCTTACAGTACAAGCCATTGCTGTTCTGTTCAGGAATTTTTCCCCTGTACCCATATCTTCATGGCTTTTCCCCACTTTCTCCTCTATAAGTTTCAGTGTCTCTGGTTTTATGTGAAGTTCCTTGATCCACTTAGATTTGACCTTAGTACAAGGAGATAAGTATGGATCGATTCCCATTCTTCTACACGATAACAACCAGTTGTGCCAGCACCAATTGTTGAAAATGCTGTCTTTCTTCCACTGGATGGTTTTAGCTCCCTTGTCGAAGATCAAGTGACCATAGGTGTGTGGGTTCATTTCTGGGTCTTCAATTCTATTCCATTGGTCTACTTGTCTGTCTCTATACCAGTACCATGCAGTTTTTATCACAATTGCTCTGTAGTAAAGCTTTAGGTCTGGCATGGTGATTCCGCCAGAAGTTCTTTTATCCGTGAGAAGACTTTTTGCTATCCTAGGTTTTTTGTTATTCCAGACAAATTTGCAAATTGCTCCTTCCAATTCGTTGAAGAATTGAGTTGGAATTTTGATGGGGATTGCATTGAATCTGTAGATTGCTTTTGGCAAGATAGCCATTTTTACAATGTTGATCCTGCCAATCCATGAGCATGGGAGATCTTTCCATCTTCTGAGATCTTCCTTAATTTCTTTCTTCAGAGATTTGAAGTTTTTATCATACAGATCTTTCACTTCCTTAGTTAGAGTCACGCGAAGATATTTTATATTATTTGTGACTATTGAGAAGGGTGTTGTTTCCCTAATTTATTTCTCAGCCTGTTTATTCTTTGTATAGAGAAAGGCCATTGACTTGTTAGAGTTTATTTTATATCCAGCTACTTCACCGAAGCTGTTTATCAGGTTTAGGAGTTCTCTGGTAGAATTTTTAGGGTCACTTATATATACTATCATATCATCTGCAAAAAGTGATATTTTGACTTCCTCTTTTCCAATTTGTATCCCCTTGATCTCCTTTTGTTGTCGAATTGCTCTGGCTAATACTTCAAGTACTATGTTGAAAAGGTAGGGAGAAAGTGGGCAGCCTTGTCTAGTCCCTGATTTTAGTGGGATTGCTTCCAGCTTCTCTCCATTTACTTTGATGTTGGCTACTGGTTTGCTGTAGATTGCTTTTATCATGTTTAGGTATGGGCCTTGAATTCCTGATCTTTCCAAAACTTTTATCATGAGTGGGTGTTGGATCTTGTCAAATGCTTTTTCTGCATCTAACGAGATGATCATGTGGTTTTTGTCTTTGAGTTTGTTTATATAATGGATTACATTGATGGATTTTCGTATATTAAACCATCCCTGCATCCCTGGAATAAAACCTACTTGGTCAGGATGGATGATTGCTTTAATGTGTTCTTGGATTCGGTTAGCGAGAATTTTATTGAGGATTTTTGCATCGATATTCATAAGAGAAATTGGTCTGAAGTTCTCTATCTTTGTTGGATCTTTCTGTGGTTTAGGTATCAGAGTAATAGTGGCTTCATAAAATGAGTTGGGTAGAGTACCTTCTACTTCTATTTTGTGAAATAGTTTGTGCAGAATTGGAATTAGATCTTCTTTGAAGGTCTGATAGAACTCTGCACTAAACCCATCTGGTCCTGGGCTTTTTTTGGTTGGGAGACTATTAATAACTGCTTCTATTTCTTTAGGGGATATGGGACTGTTTAGATGGTCAACTTGATCCTGATTCAACTTTGGTACCTGGTATCTGTCCAGAAATTTGTCCATTTCGTCCAGGTTTTCCAGTTTTGTTGAGTATAGTCTTTTGTAGAAGGATCTGATGGTGTTTTGGATTTCTTCAGGATCTGTTGTTATGTCTCCCTTTTCATTTCTGATTTTGTTAATTAGGATTTTGTCCCTGTGCCCTTTAGTGAGTCTAGCTAAGGGTTTATCTATCTTGTTGATTTTCTCAAAGAACCAACTCCTCGTTTGGTTAATTCTTTGAATAGTTCTTCTTGTTTCCACTTGGTTGATTTCACCCCTGAGTTTGATTATTTCCTGCCGTCTACTCCTCTTGGGTGAATTTGCTTCCTTTTTTTCTAGGGCTTTTAGATGTGTTGTCAAGCTGCTAGTATGTGCTGTCTCCCGTTTCTTCTTGGAGGCACTCAGAGCTATGAGTTTCCCTCTTAGAAATGCTTTCATTGTGTCCCATAGGTTTGGGTACGTTGTGGCTTCATTTTCATTAAACTCTAAAAAGTCTTTAATTTCTTTCTTTATTCCTTCCTTGACCAAGTTATCATTGAGAAGAGTGTTATTCAGTTTCCACGTGAATGTTGGCTTTCCATTATTTATGTTGTTATTGAAGATCAGTCTTAGGCCATGGTGGTCTGATAGGATACATGGGACGATTTCAATATTTTTGTATCTATTGAGGCCTGTTTTGTGACCAATTATATGGTCAATTTTGGAGAAGGTCCTGTGAGGTGCTGAGAAGAAGGTATATCCTTTTGTTTTAGGATAAAATGTTCTGTAGATATCTGTCAGGTCCATTTGTTTCATAACTTCTGTTAGTTTCACTGTGTCCCTGTTTAGTTTCTGTTTCCACGATCTGTCCTTTGAAGAAAGTGGTGTGTTGAAGTCTCCCACTATTATTGTGTGAGGTGCAATGTATGCTTTGAGCTTTACTAAAGTGTCTCTAATGAATGTGGGTGCCCTTGCATTTGGTGCGTAGATATTCAGAATTGAGAGTTCCTCTTGGAGGATTTTACCTTTGATGAGTATGAAGTGTCCCTCCTTGTCTTTTTTGATAACTTTGGGTTGGAAGTCGATTTTAACCGATATTAAAATGGCTACTCCAGCTTGTTTCTTCAGTCCATTTGCTTGGAAAATTGTTTTCCAGCCTTTCACTCTGAGGTAGTGTCTGTCTTTTTCCCTGAGATGGGTTTCCTGTAAGCAGCAGAATGTTGGGTCCTGTTTGTGTAGCCAGTCTGTTAGTCTATGTCTTTTTATTGGGGAATTGAGTCCATTGATATTAAGAGATATTAAGGAAAAGTAATTGTTGCTCCCTTTTATTTTTGTTGTTAAAGTTGGCATTCTGTTCTTGTGGCTGTCTTCTTTTTGGTTTGTTGAATGATTACTTTCTTGGTTGTTCTAGGGCGTGATTTCCGTCCTTGTATTGCTTCTTTTCTGTTATTATCCTTTGAAGGGCTGGATTCGTGGAAAGATATTGTGTGAATTTGGTTTTGTCGTGGAATACTTTGGTTTCTCCATCTATGGTAATTGAGAGTTTGGCCGGGTATAGTAGCCTGGGCTGGCATTTGTGTTCTCTTAGTGTCTGTATAACATCTGTCCAGGCTCTTCTGGCTTTCATAGTCTCTGGTGAAAAGTCTGGTGTAATTCTGATAGGCCTTCCTTTATATGTTACTTGACCTTTCTCCCTTACTGCTTTTAATATTCTATCTTTATTTAGTGCAATTGTTGTTCTGATTATTATGTGTCGGGAGGAATTTCTTTTCTGGTCCAGTCTATTTGGAGTTCTGTAGGCTTCTTGTATGATCATGGGCATCTCTTTCTTTATGTTTGGGAAGTTTTCTTCTATTATTTTGTTGAAGATATTAGCTGGCCCTTTAAGTTGAAAATCTTCATTCTCATCAATTCCTATTATCCATAGGTTTGGTCTTCTCATTGTGTCCTGGATTACCTGGATGTTTTGAGTTAGGATCCTTTTGCATTTTGTATTTTCTTTGACTGTTGTGTCGATGTTCTCTATGGAATCTTCTGCACCTGAGATTCTCTCTTCCATTTCTTGTATTCTGTTGCTGATGCTCGCATCTATGGTTCCAGATCTCTTTCCTAGGGTTTCTATCTCCAGCGTTGCCTCGCTTTGGGTTTTCTTTATTGTGTCTACTTCCCCTTTTAGTTCTAGTATGGTTTTGTTCATTTCCATCACCTGTTTGGATGTGTTTTCCTGTTTTTCTTTAATGATTTCTACCTGTTTGGCTGTGTTTTCCTGCTTTTCTTTAGGGGCCTGTAACTCTTTAGCAGTGCTCTCCTGTAATTCTTTAAGTGACTTATGAAAGTCCTTCTTGATGTCCTCTATCATCATCATGAGAAATGTTTTTAAATCTGGGTCTAGATTTTCGGTTGTGTTGGGGTGCCCAGGACTAGGTGGGGTGGGAGTGCTGCGTTCTGATGATGGTGAGTGGTCTTGATTTCTGTTAGTAGGATTCTTACGTTTGCCTTTCGCCATCTGGTAATCTCTGAAGCTAGCTGTTTTAGTTGTCACTGTTAAGAGCTTGTTCTTCAGGTGACTCTGTTAGCCTCTATAAGCAGACCTGGAGGGTAGCACTCTCCTTAGTTTCAGTGGGCAGAGTATTCTCTGCAGGCAAGCTCTCTTCTTGCAAGGCTGGTACCCAGATATCTGGTGTTTGAACCAGACTCCTGGCAGAAGTTGTGTTCCACTCACTAGAGGTCTTAGGATCACGTGTGGAATCCTGTGTGGGCCCTTGCGGGTGTCAGGCGACTCAGCTGGCAAGGTAGCCCGGGGCTCGAGTGGAGTGGAAGGGGTTTGTGCCCCAGATCAAGCCCGGGTAGCCTGCTTCCTTATGTACCGCAGTCTCAGGTTCCGCGCGATTGGATTGGGGCAGGTGCTGTGTTCCACTCACCAGGTCTTAGGATCCCATGGGGAGTCCCGTGTGGGCCCTTGCGGGTGTTGGGCAAGACTCTGCTGGCCAGGTAGCCTGGGGCTCGAGTCGAGCGGAAGGGACTTGTGCCCCAGATCAGGCCCGGGTAGCCTGCTTCCCTATGTACCACAGTCTCAAGTTCCGGGCGATTTGATTGGGGCAGGCGCTGTGTTCCACTCACCAGAGGTCTTAGGGTCCCGTGGGGAGTCCCGTGTGGGCCCTTGCGGGTGTTGGGCAAGACTCTGCTGGCAAGGTAGTCTGGGGCTCGAGTCGAGCGGAAGGGACTTGTGCCCCAGATCAGGCCCGGGTAGCCTGCTTCCCTATGTACCACAGTCTCAAGTTCCGGGCGATTGGATTGGGGCAGGCGCTGTGTTCCACTCACCAGAGGTCTTAGGATCCCGTGGGGAGTCCCGTGTGGGCCCTTGCGGGTGTTGGGCAAGACTCTGCTGGCAAGGTAGCCTGGGGCTTGAGTCGAGCGGAAGGGACTTGTGCCCCAGATCAGGCCCGGGTAGCCTGCTTCCCTATGTACCGCAGTCTCAGGTTCCGCGCGATTTGATTGGGGCAGGCGCTGTGTTCCACTCACCAGAGGTCTTAGGGTCCCGTGGGGAGTCCCGTGTGAGCCCTTGCGGGTGTTGGGCAAGACTCTGCTGGCAAGGTAGCCCGGGGCTCGAGTCGCGAGTCGAGCGGAAGGGACTTGTGCCCCAGATCAGGCCCGGGTAGCCTGCTTCCCTATGTACCGCAGTCTCAGGTTGCGCGCGATTGGATTGGGGCAGGCGCTGTGTTCCACTCACCAGAGGTCTTAGGATCCCGTGGGGAGTCCCGTGTGGGCCCTTGCGGGTGTTGGGCAAGACTCTGCTGGCAAGGTAGCCCGGGGCTCGAGTTGCGAGTCGAGCGGAAGGGCGAGAACTTTTCTAGTACCCTGGATATCGATCATCTGTTTTACATTCAGAAAGCTTCATGAACTTATTCTTGTCGCTAGTATTCTGAGATGTAAGAAGAGCGTGTGTGTGTGGGGGGGGGGGCAGGGGCCTTCTCTTTACTTTGTGTTTTAACTTGGAAGTATTTTTACAGTAGAAACTCATGTATTTCAGTTTTATAAATTGTATTTATGGCACTTCTCAGATATTTTTTTCCCTTTCTGTTTTTTCTAACTCGAGTTCACATCATTTAAGTTTGAAACATAAAGTAGTAGCCTGGCTTTATTTTATTTTATTTTATTTTATTTTAAGGCCAGGTCTGAAGTAGTTGAAGCAGGCAAGAAGCTCATTAAGTGGCCAACGATACCTTTGAACTCAGACATTCCAGTTCTTCAGGAGTGCTACATTAATGAATCTGTGCCACCAGGCCTGGTTTATGTGGTTCAGTGAATGGGACCCAGGGTGGTGTGTGTTAGAAATGGACTCTGCCAACTGAATTACATACAAAGGCTCTTGAAATACTACTTCTTCTCACTACTTATCTGTCTGTATTTTTCCCCATTCTTTCTAGAATGTTCCCATCTTCCAATTCATATATTGAAAACTTTCATCTTCTGGTCTTGTTTTATTTGTGTTGTCTGAGGTAACTTCCTATTGAGTGAGCTTGGTTTTGGAAACAATTCCGAGTATCAGTTTCTCGTGACTATCAACATTTCCAGGTTCACCAACCTGCCAGATTGTTCGGGGTCCAATGTTCTGCTCTACTTCCTGGAAGGTATTATTATCATTACCAGAACATGAGCATCAGATAGAGACAAGGGATTTAAAACAAAGCGTTTCTCACACTTCAGAATGTCAACTTTCACATGACCCTTGAGCCATTGGTGGTCCCTTTCCTCATAGGTTCTGTGTTTCATGTCTCAGCTCCATATTCATATGCCTTGTGTAGTGCTATGCATGACTTTTTCTGGGGATATGAGAGCAAACGTCTGTTCATCACACATAGAGCATCAAAGCCAGACTAAACCCAGCCTGCTGAACCAGAGGTTGTTAGGTTACTTACAGAAACACGGTCGAAGGAATCCTTACAGTAGCCTAGATGACTTGAATAGATAGATTTAGGAGACATGATGTAAATGCAAGCATAGATATCTACTCTAATGTTAGTGTTGCTCCTATGACGATCATTTAGAATGGCAAGACCTATCAGATGAACATAAAACATAATCAATGCACCCGTGAAGACATGGTGCCAAGTTTTCTCTGTGCTCAAACACTTTTTTTCTTACCCACTCCAATAAATTAACTTTTTGCTTCTCTTACTGTGAGAGGAGAGGAATGTGATCGTGACATTTTACAGACTGAGAGGAGAAATGTGGGGTTTCAGAACTCTTAGACAGACATTAAACAAATCTGATGGGTTTAGTTCTCTCTCTTGACACTTGACTTCAAAAGTGCCCCGTGCTGCCACAGCTGGGAGGCTGCTCTGCATCATCGCCATTAATTAGTGGCCAAGTGACTGACAACAGGCCTAGCCAATCTCCAACTTTGCGGCTTGCCTCTGCTCTTTGTTAAGGCTTTGTAGTCTTTTGAGACAGAGGAAATGGGAATGGAGGATCAATGCACCTTGGACCCCAAGTCCAGATGAATAAAGGATTGGTGTTCTCATATCACTTTAAGGGTAAGTAGAGTTTCAAGCTGTCTAGAAAAAGAAAAACAAAACAAAATCCAAATCTCCATTTTGAGTCAACCCAGAAGTCACTGCAAAGGCCCAGTGCATCCCCACAACCAACATTAAACACAACCTTTCCTGGACCACCACGACATGTACCTTCAGCAAGCCACATTGCCATGTTCCATTGTGGGGCAAGGGGGGGGGCAGGGATGAGAAGGTCTGGAACAAGTGTTAGGTGGAGGGGTGTCCAACCCCCAAAAACTCATCCTGAGAATGGCATACCACAGGGCACCTATCACCATGACCACCACGACCCCCACCTCTATCTTTTGTAGCCTCTTGGTCAAATTCCAGGTTTAAGCACATGGCATCCCTCTTCATGCAAATAAAGCATTTCCAACACCTGAGCCCCAGCCAATAACATACGCGCTCCTTGAAAACCCCCTACCTATTCCCCAAGGTTTACAGAGCCCTTGTTACCCCTAATACAGTGTGCTGCTATTTTTACAGAAAAATGTCTAGATGAGAGCTGCTTCATATTCCCTCAGAAAGAAGAACTGTAACACTGAAAAATGTCCTGGAGAAGGCCTCGATCTCAGCACTCACTAGGCCGACCAGACCTAGGTGGTCCTGAGAACTCACCTGCCTGGACAAACTTAGCTCTTTTCCTTCCAGCCCAGCTTGCAGCAGTGCCTGAATACCCCAAAGGGAAGAAACTGGGCCCCCAGACCTCACCATGCACCATGTAACCATGGCTCACAATGCTCACTGCTTGGCCACCTACTACGAACTTGGTCATTCTGTAACTCCCGATGCTTCACTGGTCTTTGTAAAATTCGTATATTTTTCTCTTGGAAAATTTCCCAAGTCTCAAGGCAACCGGAGGAGACCTCCAGGATTCCAGCCATTGCCTGGAGCTTTCTAGATTGGTTAGAATGCATCTGGCAATTGAAAAATAGCTAATCTTGTTCCATCTTCACGCAGCCTCAGAGTTCACACCATGCATGCTGTTAAATTTAGGTTTGCAGGTCCAAAAGGTAAGGAGGCATCTCAGCATGAATAACTGCAAAGAGCAAATGGTATTTCTGGGCAAATCACTTAACAGGAATGTACGCTGAGCAAGTCAAATGCCTCGCCCGTTCCTTTTATTCCGTGTGTCCCGTGGACACAGCTGTGGTGGAGTGGGAGATGGCTGGGTACATACTCTGCAGTGGAAAAGTTCTACATGTTTGGTTATGAGGTTGGCAACCATTTCACTCACTCACACACACACACACACACACACACACACACACACACAGAGAGAGAGAGAGAGAGAGAGAGAGAGAGAGAGAGAGAGAGAGAGAGAGAGAGAGAGAGAGAGTCTTCTGTCACACAAAGCATCCACATGGCTCTAACCTACCAGGAGAAAAACATAATCAGCTACTGGCCCAGACTCTCACATGTCTTTGTTCTTGGTGGGCTGGGAGATAACTCATTGGAATACTTCAGGCCCATGACTTTGCCAGATTTTCTCATTTCACTTCCAGGAGAACAACTCCCCTACAGAGACAGGAGAGAGAGGCAACCATCCTCTTAGAATGAAACCAGGAAGATGGATGACATTTTTAGGAACAAAGCTTTGCTCTACAGGCGTGGGGGATGGTGGGGGAGGAAGGTAGAGATGTGAGTTGTCTGTCCGTATATTGGGAATAAGGTGTGCATAGTTAGGGCCTACCTGTTCCCATGGTTTGTCTTTGGACCACTGACCTTCTCCAAACTCATCATCTAGGAAATCGGAAGTACCAAAAGGCAGCATCTAGAAAAGCTGCCGTGAGGAGTAGGGAGAAGGAGACTCTGACCTTTGCCCTTCTGCTGGCTCATCAGCCTGTAGGTGTTAACTGTTGCTGTGGATGGTATATCCAGCTGCAGAGAGCACAGGAGTCACACCGATGGCACTGCATATGATGTACCCACACAGGAGAGCTGTGTCTCCTCTCTGCAGAGCTTTGAGGACCTCCACCTGAGATCCAGAGAGAGAGACTTGGCAAGCCTGAGGAGGATGCAGTGTTGACGTTAAATATTTACTAAGCATACATGGCATACAAGAAGGCAGATGGATCCATCTCCAGTAATGCTTCACTGATGGTAAGGCAGTAGCCGTCCATCCAAGCATGAGCAGATCCCCATCCAATCACTAATGAGAGGGAGCCTTAGGAAAGAGTGCTGTCTCCTCAGTGCCTGCCAGGCTGGAATGCTATCCTGTCACTCTCTCCCACCTCGCTTCACACCCACAAAATTCACTGGCAAAGCACTGTATCTTCAAGATAAACAGTCACAGTGACAGTGGATCTTGGCTTAGTATCAGCATGGCTCATCAAATCCACGCGTATCCAGCAGGCATATTGTATGGAGAGTCCCCAAGTTCACAGTTGTGCTGGAGACTCTGCTCTTGTCTAGGCGTTTTTAACTTGAAGCAAGAATGTTCTCCCTCCTCTCTCTGTCTCTGTCTGTCTCTGCCTAACTCTGTATAAAAGTATATGTTGGTTAATGCATATTTGCCTACACTTGTATTTGTACCAAGAAAGGAACTAATAAAACCATTTTTTTTTTTTGCTTTCAATGATACTAATTACTACTACCAAATATCCTTGTGGATTACATCCCATCCTATGAACAATACACACTCACTCTGAAACTGATAGGCATATCTTAGCATGAAATTTTTTTGAAATTTTTACCAAAGTGGGCAACATCAATCCAACTATTATATGAGGCTGCTTCACAGTCTCTAGGAGGGTGGGTTGTTAGTCTTTGTTTTAAATAAGTTTTTCAGAGCACTTCTAGGATCCTAGCAAAACTGAGCAGAAGGAGCTGAGATTTCCCTCAGGCTTCTGCCGGCCATCCATGTCCTGCCTCCAGCACTAGAGGGGTGCACTTGTTATTCCTGCCAGACCTGGCCCATCGGGACTACAGACCTAAGCATTACATTCTCTGTAGGTTTGGTTCAAGCTATAATGATAATTAGCAATGGACCATGGACTGTTTCATAGTTCTTTAAGTCTTTCTGATTTGGAATCATAGGCCACTAATACAGAGCTGCTTCGCTCCAGCTTACAGAGGCAGAGTTTCCTCTAGGAAGGACACAGGGTTCCCTCTCTACTCAAGTCCAGGAATTCTCAAGTCCTGTATTTGGGCTCTAATCCACTTTGAAGTCTTCTTCCCAGAATCTCAACCATACACTTATTTGTCAGAGTTGAACTTGGTTTGCTATTCCTTGACTCTTGGATAGCCAATGACTGCAGGTCGTCTTTCTCACCATGTTCTTAACCCTGTGGATTCCTGGGCTTCCCAAGGTCAAGTCTGGATGTTGGCAGTTCAGCTTAAACAGGCTGAGACCTAGGGCAGACTTAGTTGTAATTCCTGGTCTAATTCTTCTCTCTTCACAGTCTAGAGACAGGGGTGTTTAGCCCTCCCTATCCCTCCTGCCCCCCTTTAGGTGTTTGTCTTATATTACTGCTTCTTAACGCCCCAATTCACCCACTTATACTCTTTATTTATCACCAGGCATATTTCTTGTCTCCAAATCCTGAGTTGTTTGTATCTCCCTCAGAAGCGTGATGCATGGACAATGGGTAAACCAAGATTGGTGTCATTTCCATTCCACTGTGCTGGCTCAATGCCATCCTTGCTTGCTTCCTAAATGGATGTTGGTTGTAAGGCTATACATACCCATTCTGAATATCACAGGCAAAGAAAGACAGTTCTCATAGACTCTGTGATAGTTTTTGTTGTTGTTGTTGTTCCAAGCATCTTCCAGCGTCTAAATAACCCAAGAGCTGACCGGGACGTGGGCTATTTCATTTGTAAACTGAAGAATCAGGTAAATGTGGTCATTTCCTGATTTAGCCAGTGGAGGTGGAAATCATTCCGTATTGTAGAAGTAGAACCACTCGCTAGCTGATGCTTGGCTGGTACTTTACGCTCACCCACAGTTACAGTGCTGGGTGGGGAGAAACAGTTATGAAAATAGAGTTAGGGACAACTGCCAAGAGAACACGCATTCTATAAGCCAGCTCAAATTGTCTCCATACATTTCCAATTTAGAAATCTCACCAATCCACATATGGAAAACATTCTTCTATGTATTGGAGGCTGGGGTAGTGTAAATAAGAGAAGAGGGCGTGTGCACCACACCTTGAACACTGCGCATGCTTCCCGTATTGTGCTGGCTTCCCCAGCTACCAACAGAAGCGTGGAGTGTGGTAGTTAATTCCCAGATGCTGCTCTTGTTTCTGCTCCTATTTGGATAAGCACCTCACACTCACTTCCTAAAGCAGTCTGACTCCCATCCCTTTTCTGAGTGTTTCTTGATCTTGGTTGGAGGAGATACAGTCTTGTAGCAGTGGGTGCGAACCCCAGCCTGCCCAGGACTCAACTGATTGGCACTCTCTTTTCCTCAACCATACATAGTTCCCTGCTAATAACCTCTCACACCCTCTTCCCCACCAAGCTATCACTGGCCCCCTCACAAGTATGTCAGGTTTAAACTATTCCCATTGGATAGAGGATAAACAAAATGAAAGCATTAAAGGAGTTACTTAATATAAATTATAGCTAGAATAATCCTAGCAAATAGATGTGTTGTAAAATTATTTTTTAAAAAGTCTGTTAGTGGTAATGGCAAATCTTAGTTAGCAGGCAGGCAGCAAGGCCCTTGACAGAGCCTGTCATGTGACTTGCAGTGGAGATACAACGCTGACTTGTAGACCATTACATTCTAACACCGCATTGCAAGGGTCGCTGACAGCATGAATCTAGGCTGGGTGGATGGGTAAAAGGAAGGAACCCTTGGTCCTGACGTAACTGCCACTTCTTTGGCAACCAGAAAGGCCAAAGACAAAATTTGCTACTACTTCCTCACTTCCTTAGAACAGCTGTAAGTCCTCTCAAAGAAAACCAGGAAGATTTCTACAATGAAGAAACAAAACTGTGGTTGGCAAAGCTTCATGCCAGTCCTGTCCCTTGGACCATGACACACACCTTTGGTTTCCCCTCAGGTCAGCCGGTGACATTCCTCTGAGGTATGCTCCTTCCAGTTGTTGACTTGAGATGAGGACAGGAAGTAGGCAGTGTTCAGGGTTGTAAGGAATGACCAGGAAAACAGAAAGCAGAGAGGAAATTCAGACGTGTGAGCCATGCTAAGCTGACTCTGCTGTTTAAATATTGCAAGGGAACTTGGGGATGAAGCTGTTTCGATGGGAGAACTGAGTCTAGCTTTGTCAAATCTAGGTTTCCAAGAACATATAGCAGGTGAAAACATTTATACTAAGCTCCACACCCAGCAGGCATCAGGATGAATACATCACCTCACTAAGAGAAACCCCGCTCCATTATTTGTAG
The DNA here is from genome assembly GCF_000001635.26 of Mus musculus. NCBI lineage: Eukaryota > Metazoa > Chordata > Mammalia > Rodentia > Muridae > Mus > Mus musculus. The sequence continues at coordinate 120,171,721 of NC_000080.6, read as the reverse complement.
AAATGGCACAATATGGATTTGTTAGTGAAAACTAAATAACATCATTACCCCGTGTTTACTACACTTTCCTATTAAAGCAACCACTTTATACTGTTTTATATACCATTAGCAGTAATTACATGTGGCTATAATATGCACACATTTTCGTTAAACAAGAAAGCTAGTATCCCTTGGGGCTTTGTTTTGTTATTCTTCCTATTGTGTGTGTGTGTGTGTGTGTGTGTGTGTGTGTGTGTGTGTGTGTTTCCAGTCAACGTTGTAGATAGAATTGCTAGCCTTTCCCTTTCTCTTTAACAAGAACAAACTCCTGCCTTAGGAAACATGAGCGATGGCCTGTTTTCAGAGACTTGATATTCTGAGGATGTAAAGCTCAAGGGAAAAGGTGAGCAGGCTCAGGCCTGCCTGGCCTCAGTCAGCTCATTCTGCCTCCATCTGTCTCCAGGACACACAGCTCTGCAGGCTGTAGTAACAGAGGACTTCAGCTTTCCACGGGAGCGACTCAGATCACCAAGGATGTGTGTGAGTCCTTGTGTCATCTTGGGAGTCTTTCCCTGGCTCCCCCCTCCCCTTGGAGCTTGGAGCACGTGGAGCCATGTAAGAGGGTTCTATAGAGTAAGAGATGGTTATGGTAGGGTCTGTGTAAGCAGTGCTGATGCTGCCCAGCAAACCACAGCCGTGGTGTATCTCAAGACAGGAGGTAAAAATATGGATGTTCCTTTTAAATGAAGGATGCTGGGAATAGCCAGCGATGGCAAGAATTCTAACATTCTCTCCTCCAAGTTAGCACAGCTTCCTGAAAAGGAACCGGCACAGTTGGTTTGGGGGCCATTTCTCTACTGGCATGAGAATAGTTTGGGATAGATTTGCATTTCAGAGGTTTCTGCCTTGTTACATTACTGAACATGCATCATGGGCTCATCGTATTAAATGCCATCCTCTAAGCATGCTCAGGGGACTGCAGCTGGGGCTCGCGTCGAAATGTCAGAGGTAGGACAGGAATAAAGGACAGTTTTGAGACAAGCTCTGGATCCAGTGATTCCCCCCGCCCCCACACCTTTGGTTCTTCTCATGCAACTCTCTCTTTGCAGAGAGCCTATAGCTTTTCTATTTCCATTTGCTAAGAACAAAATGTGGTGGTGTTGTTGTTGCAAGAGGAAATACCCAAGTTTCTATTTTTTGAAGATGGTAAAGTTTAGCCTCTCACCATTTATACAGTAAATAATATATGTGTGTTTGTAATGAAAGACAGTGTAGTAGACCTTTGGGATATTATTTTTGTCAGCATGGGGCAGGGGGAGAATAGATTTCTCAGAAGCCAAACCAGCAAGAAAAATCTTAGGAGAGAGAAACATTCTGTCATGTTTCTGAACCTTCCTGATTACACTTACGGACAGACCATCTGTCCCCAATGAGGAGCTGGGTGGATGAGACTGAAAGAATGTAACTCTTTGTAACATTTCTGAAAAATTGAATTTGTTTCCAGTAGTCCAACTTCAGAGCGAATCTGCTACCCAGATGTAAATTTAGAAGCATCAGAGTTCTTGGCTCCCTGAAGGTAAAAAAAAAAAATTCAATTTAGAAGAAGCATCATAGATGCTAGAGAAGAATGGTTTAAAATCTAAATTACCCCAAACAAACCAGGATGGCGCACAAGGGAAGTAAATGCAGAAATCAGCAACAGGCAACAAGCAACAGGGGAAGGTGAACGTGAGCTGCTGCCTCTGGGGAGGGAGTCTGGAGATGACACACGAAAACAAGACACCAACAAGAAGCAAACGGGTTCACCCAGCCCCACTCTTTAGCGTCACTTAGGGCACAAACAGATTCACCTGTCGTGACGCATCAAAGGGGCATGGAGTGTGCACGAGTGTGCTGTATGTATACCTGTGCGTGATTCATCTGTATGTATGTCACCAGTCTGCTACAAAGAGACAGATGGTTTTGCAGGGAGGGTTGTCAAACAGAGAAGTGAGTAATAAATCACGATAAAACCCTTCAGTGTAACGAAAGCAGACCAAGGGCTGAGGGAGTCCTACAAGAGTCCATCTGAAGAGCTGGAGAAAGGTTGAAAGGTGCCGGCAGGAGATCCCATGTGGCTGGGGGAGAGGAAAGAGAGCGAGTCTAGCCTCAGCCTAAGAGAGGCAAAGCCAGCATCCTGGCTTGCTTATAATTCTAGCCCTGAGGAGGCAGAGGTGAGGGAGAAACCATGAGTTCCAAGCATGGTCCACCTGATGGGCTCCAGGGGCGCCAGGCCTACATAGTGAGATGATATCTCACAAACAATAAAACCAATCTCTCTCCACAAAGCCCCCAAAGGTAGGAGGGACAGAGGGGGGCAGAAGATATGTGGAAGGGCTGGGAGGACATGGCGCTGTCTCAGCCTGTTGTTATTATTTGTTCACAGGGGATAAATGACAGCCACCAAATGGGCTGGACAAGTAACCACTCCGGCTCGTGGAGGGTTCAAGACTCCATGCAGGTAGATGCTTTCTGTTCATTTACACTGGCCTCTGAATGCTCTTGAACATAGCGCTTTGGTAATCAAAAGGACTGACCAAAATGAGTCTGACATATTCACAATAGGCCTAATAGCCATTGTACACGTGGCAATTATCCCTAAATAGGGCTTATAAATCACTACATTGCGTTTACACTGCCGAACTAAACTTGTAATTTTCCATTTCATTAGGCTTATCATTGTCACGATAGGATAGTATAACAAACGCCATACACCCATCGCCTGGAATTGTAAATTGTTCACGCTTTGACACATGTACTTTATTATTTTCTATGTAGTATTTAAAGCAGGCTTCAGAAATCATGACAAAAATTTTCCCAAAGGCATTAGCAATATCTGTAAAACAAGCATTTTCCTAGGTTCTCATTACGCCCTCTCGGCACACAAGCCGACGGCAACATCCCCACATGACAGTCCTGGCATGTTCTGATTTCTACCATTGTGCTCCGAATGCCTTATCAGGTATTAAAGGAACCTTCTAATCAATGTTCTCTTTTATTTAATTCTTTATTATTTGGGGTGTGTGTGTGTGTGTGTGCGCGCGCGCTCTGGGGATTGACTCTAGGGCTTTACACATGCTAAGTTCATGCTTGACTGAGATGCATATCCACACCCTGTCTTTGGATCTTAGGTTGTCCCTCTAATCCAGGTAGAAGACTCTAATGAGTCCCATGGAAGAGCCGTGCCGCCTTCTGTGTTTATCTGCTTGTTTGCTCACAGAGACGTTGAACTTGCCCAAACAGAATAAACTAAATTAAATTAAATTAATATGCTAACTAGGATAGTAAACTAGATTACTGAAACAATTGAATCTGTGATTTGACGACTGGGTGGGTGCCAGTCACTGAATGTCTATCTCTCCGAAAAGTTCACGTGTTGAAATGTAGGATGAGGTTGGAGGGAAGTCTTTGAGAGAAGTGACTAGGTCATGAGAGCTGAAGTGAATACTTTTATAAAGGAGCCAGAACACCTCGCTTTCCTTGTTCTTGCAGCAAAGAAGAACTCAGAGATGGTGTCTTAGGGCTTATGGCTGTGCATAGACACCACGACTATGGCGACTCTTATAAAGAATACATTTAATTGGGGCTAGCTTACCGTTTCAGAGGTTCAGTCTGTTGTCATCATGGTGGGAAGCATGGCACCGAGCAGGTAGACTTGGTTCTGGAGGAGAAGTGGAGGGCTCTACATCTTGATCAGCTGGCAGTAGAAGAGGACTGTGTGACTGGGTTTAGCTTGAGCGTATGTATAACCTCAAAGCCCACCTCCGCAATGACACACTTCCTCCAACAAGGCCACACCTCCTAATAATGCCACTTTCTGTGGGCCAGGAATTCAAATATGAGACTATGGGGACGAAACCTATACAAACCACTACAGATACGAATCAGGAAATGATCTGTGGATGAACACTGGCTCTGCTGGTACCTTGCCCTTTGACCTCTGTCTTTCAGAATGGCAGACTCCCTGTAGTGGTTTTCTTCTAGGTGCCCATGTGGATAGAGGGCAGTAGGCAGGAAGACGGAGAGCTGGAGAGACAGACTAAAATTGGTGTTTTAGAGACCTTCGGTAGATGTGAAGTATCATGGAAAGGCATCTGAGAGTGGACGCTCCAGGATCAGGGCATAGCATTCATGTCCTGGGCGATTAACTCTGACATTTGTTTTCTTCTTGAATGTTGCCGAGGCTTGCTTCCTGATCTCTAACTGGGGATAACAAGGTCGAGTCCTGATATGGTTCCTTGATAAACTATAGTGAACATGCTTAGCGTAGAGCCAGGGTCTTGGGAAAAGGCCAATGCATGTAGGTGGCTCCTTGTTTTCTTCCATTATTAAGTGCTCACAGAAACCTTTCTTCTTCTCTTCTCCCTCCCTCCCTCCCTCCCTCCCTCCCTCCCTCCCTCCCTCCCTCCCTCCCTCCCTCCCTCCATCCTTTCTGATAGTCTGTTGTGAAGTAGCTGCTACTGGCCTCCAACTTTAGCAACCTACCTCTGCTCCCAAAGTGCTAGGGTCAGAGCTATGGGACATCATGCTTCATTTCACAGAAGACGTCTTTTTTTTTTTTTTTTTTTTTTTTTTTTTTAAAGAACAATCTCAGTACCCCGGAGCTCGTGTCTCTAGCTGCATATGTATCAAAAGATGGCCTAGTCGGCCATCACTGGAAAGAGAGGCCCATTGGACACGCAAACTTTGTATGCCCCAGTACAGGGGAACGCCAGGGCCAAAAAGTGGGAGTGCGTGGGTAGGGGAGTGGGGGGGGGTATGGGGGACTTATGGGAAAGCATTGGAAATGTAAATGAGGAAAATACCTAATAAAACTATTAAAAATAAAAATAAAAAATAATAAAAAAGAACAATCATGGAGTGGAGAAAGCTGTCAGGAGTGACTGTCAAATGCTTCCCAAGGGACCCAGCCTGAGGATGAGCGGGGAGAGCATCTAAACTGGAAACTATCAGGATCCTCAAGGGCGTGTGTGCGGTTAGAGGATTCCCTCATGCAGAATTGCCTTGGTGTTCTCCTCTGTCATTTAGATTCCAGGAGCTTTGAAGTCTCTCTCCATCTCCGAGCTGCTTGTAGGCGCTTCCTAGATTCCCAGGGTTTAGGCTCACACGGTTTAGGGAAGACTCATGGATATCAATGGCACCAATGACCAACCCAGAAGGCACAGGGACAGCACAGGAATGAACGGAAGAACCGGGGCAGAGAGAATATTTACCATTGGGGCACTGAGTGGCTTTAGCCCTGGTGAGTGCTCTTCCTCTGAATCTCTCTTCTCTGCAGTACCCACCATGAGGCTGCTTGCCCAGGGAGCACCTTCGACAGAGGAAACTTTTTACCTCTGAGGCTTTCATACCTCAGAGTTTCCTGTCAGAACTTAAGGCACACTGCCTTCTGCAAAAAGGAGAGCCCATTGAATTCTGACACTGACAATTTTACTCCAAATTAATGATCAGTGTTTTATTGAGCCACCCACAAAAGAGAGCTGAGAAAGCCCTCCAAACTCTTGCTTCAGCTTTCAGATAATTTTCTGAAATTCCATTTTTAACTTTTAGTGCAGAAGACCATTGTCAAAACGGCTGACCTCCTTCCACTGGGTCAGATTCTGTGGCATTAGGGACTAGCTAGAAAAGAGTGGGACCTTGTCCTGAGCTTAACGTCCTGGGCTTAGATCCCACCTATAAATAGCAGGGTCTCGCATGGTCGTGCAATGGACAAGCTAGAAAAGACTGGCTCAGTCCTGCACTTAGTCTCCAAGCTTAGATGCCTGCTGTAAATCAGCTTCCCACACTGTAGCCAGGTTGGCCTTCAGACGCACTACAGTCTGCCTTTCGTGGCTCTCCAAGTGCTGGTATTATAGGCACGAGCCACCACACGTGCTTCTGGGAATTTTAGAAGGCATTTGAGTCATAGGTACTTCCCAGGCTCCAACATGCCTGCAGAGAGGGACAGAGAGAAGGTCATTCGTGTCCCTGACCTTCAGTAGATTAGAATGGGAGACAGCCATCTTCATCACATAACGAATTACCAACAGGCACCATTAGGTCCTTCATCTGCCCCCACAGGTCCCACCCCTGTCTTCTGCTCGCAGGGTCACATGGAGCAGGAGGGTGCAGTTGGAGACACTGGTAGTCACACTGTGCGCCACCCTCACTGTGATGAGCTCATTATTAGTAGATCCTTGTCTACATTTAAGAATGATGCCTGTTCATTTGAGTCTCCTTACGGTTCGCATCACCCAGTCTGCTGACTCGCAAGGCCTTGGTAGCTGTGACATCATTGTTTGATTCCTAGGTTTTCCATAGCACAACAAACACAGCAGTGGGCTTGTGCAAAAGAATCGCTTCTCGCTGGATTGAACAGGTAGAGTCATCAATGTGCAATGGAAGATTCTATATCTCTCATTACCCGAATATTTCCTTTGTGCCAGGCACATACAGGGGTACAACGACTTCTTTACACATGTAATTTCCCACCTTTTTTTTTCACATATTTTCTACAAATGTTCTCTTATTCTCATTTAAACCCAAGAAAAAATGGTCATCACTATCTTCCCTCAAGTAGAAAGCAAAGGTTCCAAGATTTAAATACAAGTTCATCAACCCCAAGACTCAGATGTTAGACATAAGCAAAAGAAAAAGGAGAGAGAAAGAAAAATGGGGGGGGGGGGCTAACAGTTGTTGCTGGTTTGTGTGTGTGATAAAAATTAGTGTTATATTTAAGAGACATATAATTCCACCAGAGAAACAAGACACACCCTCATTTTTAAAAGTCTGCATAGGTATGTAACACAGAGCACAATTAATGGTCTGAAATGGGAACTGTGGTTGAGAGCTGGGGCAGATGAATGGCTTGCCCAGGTAGGGCCAGGGAGGCAGTGAGAGTCAGGGGATCTTCCGAAGCAATTGTGCTTTCTGTGGTTGACATTATAAACAAGGGGCAGGCAGCAGGTGATAGAGGATGGAAGGGGTATGCAGCAAAAAGGTGGCAACCAGCCTCATTCGGGCCTAGAACACTTGACTGAGGAGCAGGGGGAGAGGGGGCGTGGGTGGGCTACAGTTGGGCACATCTTAGCATCTTAGAGTGGGACCTACAGGTTTATGTATTAAGGCCCTCTGCTCATCTCTGAACTAGCATGATGAACGGGGGGGGGGGGGGCTCTTAAGATAACAGTGAGCAGGACCCTCTCCAGGCAGGGTGAGAAAGCCTTTCAGTCTCTGGAGGAACTGATGAAAGAGAGACTCTTTTCCCCGTGTAGATATCCCTTGTGTGTTGGAGAACTCCATGGAGAACACACAGACATTTGCCAAGGCCAAGACCAGAGTTAGATATGGGTAAATATTTGCTTTGCCTCAGCTGGAGGAGATGGATTTTTAATAAAGAGGCAGCATGACTCATGTCACAGAGTGTACCAACAAGTCAGAAAAAAAAATCCACTCTGGAAATTACCAGAATGTCAGGCAATGTCACCTGATGAACTCCCAGCATGCACACATATACACACAGTTCCTGACATGTATACTCACAATGTACACACACACACTGATGTATCTATAGACACACACACACGTACATACAAAGATATCTCTGAAGAGTAAGCATGTGTGTGTCCTTCGGTGTGTCAATATGTCACTGTTGCCTAGATTAGGTTTCCTGTGTGCACCTAGGTCAATACACAGGGCTGATTCAGAGCCATTTCAGACTCAGTTTTCCTAAATGCAGGGGAGAGTGCTGGGTTTAGGGTTATAAGTGGCTGAGAACCAACTGACCTGCAATCAATTCCATGTGAAATCAATTCCATGATTTCACAGTGAGATCCACGGTGCCATCTGCAGAGAGCATCTATGATCTTCCCCCTGGTGTTGGGCCCTGTACGATGCCTCCTCTCAAGGATAGGTGGGAACTGGAGTTGATTTTAACTTACAGGATGCATCATAGCTGCTGAGACACCACGTCTACAATCCTGTTCATACACTATATACACATGCTCACTAGCTTGCAGTAAGGGACACCCTCTGATGATTTTGAAGAATTCATGTGCCGTGCCATGGTTGTGCAAGGACTTGTAAGGGGATGGGTTGCACTGACCATGAGGGGCCTCCAGTTTCTGAGAGTGATTTCCCACTGACATCTGGCAAGAAAAATGGCCCCTTAGTGCTTAAACCATGAGTAGATGGAATCTGCCATTGTGTACATGAGCTTCTAGGTGGGAGCTTCTCATAGTTAGAAAGCTCCTTGATTCAGCCCATGGGTCTCAGAACCTCCGACCCAACTAAATTGCACAAAGAGAACATAGGACTTGGAGAACCTGGCAGATAACAGACCCACAGCATTTGAAGCATCTAAGTTGGGGGCAGCTTGCTATGTGGTGATTGATGACTAACAGCCTTTTTATGGCAGTCTTCCATGAGATGTTCTATAGCGCTTTGGCAGTATGGAGGGATGCAGAGACTCTCCCAAACACTGTGGCAAGGTAGCGAGGGATAAAGTGTTAACCTGGGTAGGTGAAGTCACACATGATGTGACATAGGGAAAGCTGGTTATGTATTCTGGGGCCTAGTTCACTCTTTTTCAATTCAACAAAATTGGCAAAGACAAGTTTCTGAGTTCTCTTCCAATCTTAAGAATAAATTCTGATCTATACAATTAATATGTCAGTAGATGTGATATTTGTTGAGCATTTATTAATGGGACACGCTCACCTTTTTTTTTTTTTTTTTAAATAGAGATGCTTATAAGGATGAGAAAATTGAGGATTAGCCCACATGGCTGGGAAGCTAGGGAACAGAGAATCCTTTCTGCTCCTTTTACTGTGCTATGCAAGACCAGAGCCCAGGGGAAGTCTATTCAGTTCTTTAACTAGAAGCAATCAGAAACACAGAGACAGAAGCCTTAGAAGGGAGCTCGAAGTTGCCATAATCAAGTGGAGAGCCACATAAGTGGCAATTCAATCTGACAGCCAAGACCAAATAGATTCCCAGTGACAGCTCTGACAGAGGTAAATTGTCAGGCAAGTTCATCAGAGGCCATTTCAGAATGGAGAGAGAGGAAGAAATAAGGGACCTGGGACTCTTTTCCACCATATTTGAAACACAGAGGTTCAAAATTGTTTTTTTTTTTTTTTTTTTTTTTTTTTGGTGATCCAAATTTGTCTCCTCAGCTTCAAATATCTTTCTGCAGCCTTCCTGGTGGTCCTGATTTCCAAACCAACACATGCCCAGACTAAATTCACTGTCTGCACCCAGTGGTACCTTCCTTCTAGGTTCCCTTATCCTCAATAAATGACACCCACTCAAAGAGTTTTAATGATAAGCAATCTTTTGCTTATCTTGTGCATGGGAACATCTGGATTTGTTCATTTTTTTTGAAATGTTATGTCAGGGTTTGCCTCCTCGGTCAAACAGTCAACCCCAGAGCTCACTCATACCTCTAGTGGTGTCTTTCGGCAGATGCCTAACTAACCTGGCCACTTTCCTGCTCGTCCCTCCACAGCTTGCCACACTCACTAACCCCCAAAGTAACTTTCAAAAATACAAAATAAAAAATACATTTTGATCCCTTTAAAGATATTCAAGTCACCACTGAGATGCATCTGAAATTCTTGGGTGTGGCTGGGAAGTCGCTTCCTGCCCAGCTTCTGGATTCTTCTGGGGGCTCTGTCTCCTCTGCACCCTCTTGATTTTTGAATTGTAGTGTCACTCATTGAACTCTCCACCATTACACCTGCCTGATTATTCCACCAGGAGCCCTTCTGTTTTCTGTCCACGTCCTCACGTTACGCCCACTGAAATGCCGCATCCTCCAAGATGCTCTTTAGTGACCCCTTCCAGGGCAGACAAGTTGTACACACCCAAAATAGAATTCAAACGGTCTCCTAAGAGCTGTCAGTCACAAAGGAAACCATGCCCTTGGCCCCCTTTCTGGGGTGGAATGGAGTGGTAACAAAGCCTTTGCCAGTGAGCTTGATCTTTCTCCTAGTTTTGCTATGATCACATCTACAGACATTAAGACGTAAAGTCTTTGATTATAAGAGGTCCATATGCTTCATTCACCTTTAAATTCTTAACCTCCTATGCAGTAGCCCACAAATTGTCAGTTAGAAGTTAATCTTTTTAAGCTTCATGAGGTCTGTGAATTGTATCTTGGGTATTCTGAGCTTCTGGGCTAATATCTACTTATCAGTGAGTGCATACCATGTGTGTTCTTTTGTGATTGGGTTACCTCACTCAGGATGATATTTTATAGTTCCATTCATTTGTCTAAGAATTTCATGAAGTCATTGTTTTTAATAGCTGAGTAGTACTCCATTGTGTAAATGTACCACATGTTCTGTATCCATTCCTCTGTGTGGATGCTTCGGCCCTTCTTAGAAGGGGGAACAAAATATTCACAGGAGGAAATACAGAGACAAAGTGTGGAGCAGAGGTTGAAGGAAAGGCCATGCAGAGACTGCCCCATCTGGGAATCCATCCCATATACAGTCACCAAACCCAGACACTATTGTGGATACCAAGAAGTGCTTGCTGAAAGGAGCCTGATATGGCTGTCTCCTGAGAGGCCCTGCCAGAGCCTGACAAATACAGCGCCAGATGCTTGCAGCCAACCATTTGGACTGAGTGCAGGGTCTTCGATGGAGGAGTTAGAGAAAGGATTGAAGGAATTGAAGGGGTTTGCAAACCCATAGGATGACAAACAATATGAACCATCCAGACCCCTTAGAGCTCTCAGGCACTAAGCCATCAACCAAGGAGCCCACATGGCGCCAGCTGCATATGTAGCAGAGGATGGCCTTGTCAGGCATCAATGGGAGGAGAGGTCTTTGGTCCATGAAGGCTTGAAAGATGCCCAGTGTAGGGGAATAGAGAGCAGGGGGGAGGTGAGAGTGGGTGTGTGGGTGGAGGAACACCCTCAGAGAAACAGGAGAAGAGGGGATGGGATAGGGGTTTTCTAAAGGGGAAACAGGGAAAGGGGATAACATTTAAATGTAAATAAAGAAAATATCCAATTAAAAAAATGAAGTTAATCTTTACTGGGTATCTGATAGACTGAAGAGTTGGGTGCCATTGTCAGAAATCTGTGTGTGAAAGGAAATGATCGTACTGTAGACGATACATCTAGAGCCCAGGGCTTCTTGGGCCAACTTGGGCCATTTTAGCAACATACACTCAACCTGTCTGGGATACCATTTGCTGATGATGGTTGAGCAGAAAAATACAGCCAGTTCCTTCCGATTGCCTTTGATATATACACAAGGTATTTTTACTCTTGATAAAAATTTCAGTGGGCTTGAATCCAGCCACATGGAATGGATTTTGTTTTTTTTGTCAACTGAGGAGAAACTTGGCCACTTCAGCACAATCTAAAACACGTCTAGAAGATAAATCAGTGTCTTAGTAGTTTTCTGGGAAACTGTAGGCAAAAGCTTAGTGGAGGCTGAAATACCCAAATCTAGATCGGTAGGACAATTTATATATTAGGAAATTAGCTTCCCAGCCAGCTCGGGGTTTTAAGCTGAGCAACGGAGCACATAGTTTCAGAGAACAGAGATCCAAGACTCTCTGGGCAATTCCTGTTCCGGAACATACCAAGAAGCACAGGAAGTTGTAGTGTTTCTGGCCTTTCTTGTTATTTCTGAGCCACTTTGGGGTATGCATGGAAGTGTTTCTCTCTCTCTCTCTCTTTCTCTCTCTCTCTGTGTGTGTGTGTGTGTGTGTGTGTGTGGGTGTGTGTGTGTGTGTGTGTGTGTGGGTGTTGGAACAAAGAG